>NC_088783.1:57038394-57350394 GCF_958450345.1 Calliphora vicina | reverse complement strand
ATATTCAATTAACCTCTGATTCAATTAACCTACAAGGTTAGCACAAACATCTGGTGAAATAGAATACCAAGTCTCCTGAATTTTGTTCCACAATTCGTGCTTATTTTTATACCCATTTTCAAAAAAGATGGGGGTTTATTGATTTTGTCATTCCGTTTGCAATACATAAAACTATATTCTGGGTCCTCATAAAATTCTAAGATCCGTCTGTCTGCTGAAAACACGATAGGGTCCAAACAAAAGGAGCTAGCTGGTTGAAATTTTCCATAAATACTCTAGTTTGATTAGGTATTAATATGGAAAATGTGCAATATCGGTAAATGGAATATCCTCTACTTGATATTCATCGATTTTGAGAAAGCATGCAAAGGTACCCCAACGAAAAATAATTGATATTGTTAAACTCCTATATCTGTCGAATTCTTCATGATGGCTGTATTGTGTTCTGTCGTTCCTCTTTTCTTATATCATCCTGAACAACATCATGAGAGGAACCTCGTGTGAGCAGAGGGGAATAACTTGGGGACTCAACAGGAGACAAAAATATCTCGACTATGCTGACGACATATGTCTACTATTCCACAACTTCCTTTCTTATATCGTCCTGAACAACATCATGAGAGGAGCCTCGTGTGAACAGAGGGAAATAACTTGGGGATTCAACAGTAGACTAGAAGGTCTTTACTATACTGACGACATATGTCTACTATTCCACAACTTCCTTTCTTATAACGTCCTGGACAACATCATGAGAGGAGCCTCGTGTGAACAGAGGGGAATAACTTGGGAACTCAACAGGAGACAAGATCTCGACTATTCCACAACTTCCTTTCATATATCATCCTGAACAACATCATGAGAGGAACCTCGTGTGAGCAGAGGGGAATAACTTGGGGACTCAACAGGAGACAAAAATATCTCGACTATGCTGACGACATATGTCTACTATTCCACAACTTCCTTTCTTATATCGTCCTGAACAACATCATGAGAGGAGTCTCGTGTGAACAGAGGGAAATAACTTGGGGATTCAACAGTAGACTAGAAGGTCTTTACTATACTGACGACATATGTCTACTATTCCACAACTTCCTTTCTTATAACGTCCTGGACAACATCATGAGAGGAGCCTCGTGTGAACAGAGGGGAATAACTTGGGGACTCAACAGAAGACAAGAAGATCTCGACTTTGCTGACGGCATATGTCTACTATTCCACAACTTTAATGCAGTACAAACTGAAGCAGCTAAAACTGGTTTAAAAATAAATATTTCCAAAACTGAAGCAATGAGAATTAATGCTTCTAACAACAGATCATTTGTAATCGACGAGAAGAATCTTGAAGACATATCAACGTTCTGCTAACTCAGAAGTCTTCTTACTATAACAGGTGGTTCTGCAGACGACGTAAGATATCAAATAAATGATGGTAAACATTCATTTGGTATCCTAAAGAACCAAGCTAAACATATTTAAGTCCTGCATAAAATCATCTCTTCTTTATGGATGTGAATCATGGAATGCAGGATGTTGACTCGTTACAGGTCTTCATAAATCGCTGTCTGCGGAGATTCTGGCCAGTTATGATATCCAATGAATGGCTATGGATCCAAACCTCCCAAATCCCCGTACGAAAGCCCGTTGACGACATTACCAGACAAGATATCGAATGGAACCCGCAAGGAAGCCATATAAAAGGAAGACCATCACACACCTCGCGCCAAATCGAAATTGAAGCGGCCAATCAATACAAGAGCTTGAACAAGATAAAAACACGTGCATCGATAAGTCCGTAACTTCCCGCCTCTTAACTGAAAGGGCAACACTGCTCTTGTCAACAGGCATCTGTCAGTTGACTCTTGTCAAAATTTTAACAAGCTACGTCAATAAGTTTGTGTTTGACATCCATTGATTGCAAACTACTGCATGATTTGAGGAGGAAATGGATAAAAGTGAATTTCGAATGATTATTAAGCATTAATTTTTGCGGAAAAAACCACCACTCAAACCAAAACTTGATAAATACTCTGCATATGGGAACACTGCACCATCAATTTCAAGGGTAAAAAAGTGGTTTACAGAATTTCGCAAGGATGATGCCGAAAGTTCTGGACGCCCCGTTGAGTAAGCCATGGATGCTCACAATCGGGTGCACACATATGCAGGTTCCATGGCAAAAATCCATGAATTAGGCTCAGCCATCCGCCCTATTCTCCGGAGTTGATGTATCAATCATGTATGTAAGTTATTTGGGGGTTCGCAAATGAAAAATCTGAAAAATAACAAACGGAATGACAAACTTATATACCCTTGTCAATCATGGTGAAGGGTATAATAAATTGACAGTGGCAAGTGATCAATAAATAAAAAATATCAACATGTTATAGAGAAGATAAATATCCACCATATTATTTTTTCCAACACTGTATGTATCTACCAGCTATCAATTCATCCAACCAACCATCTCAATCATGTCGAACATATAACATACACAAAATAGATAGATAGTATGGTTTCTGTGGTTTAACACTCTTACAACACAACTAAATATTGTTGCACAAACAGAAAATAACAATAATAAAAGAACAATTTTATTAAAAACTGTTTACGGTATTACACATTATTATCATTATTATCGTCATCGTCATCATCATCATCATTATGATTATTGTATTTATTACATATTTTAATGTATCATTACATTTAACATACAGTTTGGTTACAGTTATGATTAAAATAACAGCATATTTTTAATATTTTAATGCTTTATATTGAATTGAAATTCTCCGGCACAAATGCTATTTTTCTAATAGATTGTCATTACTTAAAATGCTATTATTACAATGTGTCATGTAATCGACAGGCACTGAGTAAAAAAATGCACTTCAATCATTTTTCAGTAATTGAAATTTAAACCAACCATAAGATTATTATTCCAACTTTAAATCAATTTATGCTAAATTGCTATTTATAAATAACTAACTATTGACTAAATACCAGTAACTAATAAATCGTTTATATTTAAAACACATAAAGTAAACCAAAAAGTTTAAGTACACCATGTAATTTTTTCAATAATGCTAATATTTATCATATTTTTATACCCTTCACCTTCGTGAAAAGGGTATATAAAGATTGTCGTCCCGTTTGTAATTTCCACAATATAATTTTCCGATCCTATATACATGTATATTCTGGCTCCTTATAGATAGCGGATTCGATTAAGCCATGTCTGTCTGTTGAAATCAACTTACCGAAGCCCCCAAATAACTTAACTGACTTATCGATAAAATCGGTCCACAAATGGCTGAGATATAAGGAAAAAACCAGGACAACCTTGATGTTTGACCTATATCTGGATTACTAAGTCATTAATATAGACACTAGGATATCTAATGATAGATATTTCGAAGACCTTTTCAACGACGTATATAAGACCATAGTAAGTTGGACCTACAATGGATCAAAATCGGAAACATTTTTTAATCCGATTTTTTTTTTCACCAAAAGTTTTTTTCGCTAAATATTAAAAAAAATATTTAAATTTAAAAAAAAAATTAAAAAAAGTATTCGAAAAATTTTTTTTTCCAAAAAATGTAAAAAAAAAAATTTGTTTACCTAAAAATATTTAAAATTTTTATTTTGAAATATAATTTGGTGAAGTGTATATAAGATTCGGCATAGCCGAATATAGCTCTCTTACTTGTTCTTAATCAATTCAGTTCTTTTTGCCTTAATAGTGTTAAACGAGTAATTTACTTATATGTAATTTTGAAGGTTACATATCTGTCATTTATTCTCACTTAGTTATTAAACATTATAGTGTAAACAACAAAGTTTTTTTTTTGCTTCGAAAATAACGAATTTTGTAGCAACAAAGCGTCATATGCGGGAAGTTTTGCTTTACTTTAATTTAGAAAAAGTGCCGCTGAAGCACGCCGATTGCTCGCCAAAGCTTATGGTGAATGTGTTCCATCGGTTTCAACAATCGAGAGATTGTTTGTTCGCCAGGCCAGTCAAAAAAGTTTGTAGACCAAGCATTGGAGTTATAACTCCATGAAGATTATTGTAAAACTCAACAAGAGCTTGCAAAGACATTGGGAGCAACTTAAGCAGCAATTTCAAAACTTTTGCGAGTAGCAGTATTCATCCAAAAGCATACGAATTGAAGCCGATAGACCTTGAAAGACGATTTTGCATGTCCGAAATGATGCTTGAATTCTATAAAAGAAAATCATTTTTGCATCGAATCATTACTTGCGATGATAAATAGATTCATTACGATAACCCGAAGCGTAAGAGATCGTATGTAAAGCCCGGCCAACCAGCCGAATCGACACCAAAGCCAAATATCCATGGTGCTAATGTAATATCCAATCAGGACAACGCTCGACCACCTGTTGAAAAGTATTTAGACTGAAGTAGTTGGGAAGTTTCACCTCACCCTATAGTCCAGTAGTGCGATTCACTAACTTTTAACGAACCGACAATCGTAATGTCTATCGACATAAATAATCGCTTGCAATAACGATAATGCGATTCAGTAATTTATTTTTAACGATTGTTTAAGATATGACATCTCTGTCTACAAAATATCAAAATAAGCGAAAAGTAGAAAACCATTATTTGACACACCATAAAATAATTAACCAGTGGTGTAGTGAGTACAACGTTGACTAGAAATCGGAAGGTTGTTGGTTCGACACTTGGCTGCGACTTACTTTTTTTATTTATTTTTTTTAGTAAATACATAATTTTATAAATAATTCTACTAACAAACAACTTATTTCCTTCCAAAATGTAAAGGATTACTTTTGGGAAATCGCGAACAAAAATAAGTACTTCTTCCAGGTGAATAATTAGTAGTATAATCTTCAAATTCCCCTATTTTCCAGCTTATTTTTTTATTTTATTGTAAATATTAATAAGTTAAGTAAACAAAATTGTATTTCCATTATTTTTACAAGCTACAAAAGATGAAGATGACGAAGAAAAAATTGCAAATACACTTTATCGATTAAATAAACACAACTTAAATTATTGTCGCTAACATAACGAAAGAAAAACTGCTTAAAGTAACAGCTGACTTCAACCGGCAGAGAATGTCGTTAAAAATGTTACTGAATAGCAAATTCGATAAATTTTCGTTATATTTATTTTAACGATACGATTATCGTTATAAAAGTTAGTGAATCGCACTACAGACCGGATTACAATTTGTTTCGACCGATGCAGAACGCTCTCTCTGCGATGCGCTTCACTTCAGAAAAGAGTATCCGATATTGGATACGAATCTTAGATACCCTTCACCAAATTATACTTAAAAATATATTTTTTTTTAAATTTTTAGGTAAACAAAATTAAATTTTTTTTTTTCCAAATTTTGTTATATTTAAGTTTTTTTTTTAATTTTTTAAAGTTTTTTCTTTTCGAAATTATTTTTTAATTTTTTTAAAAAAAGTAGTTTTCCAAATTTTTTTAAAAAAAATCGAGTTAAAAAATATTTTTCCCGATTTTGACCCATTGTAGGTCCAACTTACTATAGCTTTATATACACAGTTGCAATGGATGCATCATGGTTACCTAAGTACAAAAATGGTAAAATTTTTTAATTCTATGGATAGATTTTTTTGAAATTTTTTTTTTCTAAAATAGTGAATTTTGTTCAAATTTACATAGCCTTTAATTTGTTAATATATTGCATTTTAATCGGCTCAGTAGTTTCGGAGTAATGCCAAATCGGAGCAAAAAATATATTTTTTACGTGAAAAAATCTAATTTTTGTGTTTTAAAAAACTCATAAAAAATCTAAAACGACAGAACTTGTTCAGGTTTATTACTTTGTCGCAAAGCCGCATATAATAGCAACAAAATGAGATATCCAACATAAAAATCTATTGATTATTTTCGAATTTATTAACAATTAAGTGCTTTTCTTAATATTAAGTGTACTTAAACTTTATTGGTTCACTCACTGTACATTTATAATTTAAATTATGTATTCACTAATTTATTTAAATTTAAAACTGTTTTAAGTACGACTAGGTATGTTCAAATAAGAAACGTTTATTTAAGTAAGTAAATAAATGCTTAATTGCATAGAGTAAGTGCTTATTTCATTGTTTTAATGTTTGGAGACATTTACATTTCGTTTTTATTTATTTTTTTTATCAAAATTAACCCACATTTTGCTAACACAGCAATTCCATTAAAAATATTAAAACAACGACAACAAAACTTAAACATCAATTATGCCAAAACGTTAAACAGCAACAACAAATGCAGCAATTTGTTTTCTTTTTGTTTGTTCGTTTGTTTATTTACATTTTGTTGATGATTTGTTTCAATTTTTATTGACAATTTAAAACAACAACAAAGGAAATTGAAAATAACAATCAAGTTCTAAATATACTGCTGTAGATTGACAGACAGACAGTGTGACAAAACTAAAAAGACACAATGTAGAAGAAAAAGAATAATGTCAAGCAACGTTGACAATTTACCGACTTTCAATAACCCAAAAGTCATATTTTTTTGTCACTGCTTTAAAAACGCTTTAGATTTGCGTGGGCAATTTAAAGTAAATTGGACTTAAGAAAACCTTTTTTGATCAATTCAGTTAAAAGTAAAAATGAGTGTAACATTCCATGGTTAAAATTTCCCATATTTTTAATAGATAAATGTTAAAAGCTCAATTCTTGATATTTCATCATTTGACAGCCAATTTACTTGATAACCTCAAATTTGCACAGCCTTTATGATTTTAGTCGCGTTTGTGAGTATTTTCCTTCAGTAATATAGGCGACAATATTTAAAACACCCTCTTTTAGAGCTGTCAAGTCCACCTTTTATGAAAATTGAGATTTTAATATTGGGTGTATGACTTAAAAATACGGGATTTGCAATAGATGGCGTATCTTTTGAACGCGATTTTTGTTATTAATAACTTATATGTTATTTTGAAGGGTACATATCTGTCATTTATTCTTACTTAGTTATTGAACATTATAGTGTAAACAATAACGTTTTTTTCTGCTTCGAAAATGTCGAATTTTGTGCCAACAAAGCGTCATATGCGAGAAGTTTTGCTTTACTTCTTTAATTTAAAAAAAAGTTCCGCTGAAGCACTCAGATTGATCACCAAAGCTTATGGTGAATGTGTTCCATTGGTTTCAACGTGCGAGAAATGATTTGTGAAGTTCAGAAGTGGTGATTTTGACACGGAAGACAAATATCGCCAGGACGGCCAAAAAAATTTGAGGCATCACTCCATGAAGATTGTTGTCAAACTCCACAACAGCTTGCAAAATCATTGGGAGCTACTCAAGCAGCAATTCATCAAAAAGCAAGAGTCATCCAAAAGCAGGGAAATTGGGTACCATACGAATTGAAGATTGAGAGACTCTATAAAAGAAAATCATTTTTGCACCGAATCATTATGTGCGATGAAAAATGAATCCATTACAATAACCCGAAGCGTAAGAGATCGTATGTGAAGTCCGGCCAACCAGCCGAAGCGACACCAAAGGCAAATATCCATTGCGCTAAATTAATGCTCTGTATTTGGTGGGATAAAAGGTGTCCTATCTATTATGAGGTGCTTAAATCTTGCCAGACCGTCACACGAAACCTATACCGAACACAACTAATTCGTTTGAATCGAGCATTGGCCGAAAAACATCCAGAATATGCGACCAGATATGAAACCGTTATATTCCATTATGACAACGATCGACCACATGTTGCAATACTTGTTAAAAAGTATTTAGAATGAATTGGTTCGGAAGTTTTGAATTACCCGCTTTATAGTCCAGACAGTGCTCCTTCCGACTACTATTTGTTTCGATCCTTGCAGAACGCTCTCTCTGCAAGATATTTGAGTTTTTAAAATTGACTTTTGGTATAAAATATGAGTGATCACAGAATGAGCCTATTTTTTCTATAACAGCAGTATTTACAAAGTTATTTACGATTTAAGATATTTGAGTTTTTATACCCTTCGCCATGAGTGGCATGGGGCTATATAAGTTTGACATTCCGTTTGTAATTTCTACATTTTTCATTTGCGACCCTACAAAGTATATATATTCTGGATCGTTATAGATAGCGAAGTCGATATAGCCATGCCCGCCTGTTGAAATCAACTTACCGTAGCTCCCAAATAACTTACATACATGATTCATACATCAATAATTCTTCCGGCTCGTTGCTATTTAAAATCGACAAAATCGGCCCACAAATGGCGGACAACCTCGATTTTTGACCTATTTATGATCTATATCTGGATTACTAAGTCATTAATATAGACAATATGGATATCCAATGATAGATATTTCAAAGTCCATTGCAACAATGTATATAAGGCTATAGTAATTTGGACCTACAATGGGTCAAAATCAGGTAAAATAATTTTTAACCCGAATTTTTTTTTTAAAAAAAAATTTTTTGTCATAAGTTTTTCTTTCACTAATAAATTAAAAAAAAAAATTTTAAAATTTGGAAAAAAAAAATAAAATAAAAACCAGGGACATAACTGTTATAACCAATATTCGAAAAAATCCTGAAATAATTGTTTATCAAGAATTTTTGAAAAATGGTCCCTGAATAACAGTTAAAAATAACCAATATTATTTTGGTCTTTGGTAACCATTATAAACGATTTTTATTTCATTTGGTCTTCAATAACCATTATAAAAGATTTTTATTTTTTTTGGTCTTCAATAACTATTATAAAATATTTTAATTTTTTTAGGTCTTTGATAACTATTATTAAAGATTTTTATTTTTTTTTGGTCTTCCGTAAACATTATGAGTACCAACAAAGTTTTTTGGTCGCATGGACCTAGTTTTCATGTAATTTAAAATAGACAGAGAAAGATAAATTGGTTCAGAATTTCATAAGAATCAAGAATATTTATGATTATAAACAGTTTTCTTTTAAAATGTGCAATATGTGACAGCTATGACTAATTATGGACCAATCGGCATAAAATTAAGTGACATGTCTTCTGTATATATGAAAGTTATTTGTGCTAAATTTTATTTGAATACCAACTTTTTTAAGAAATCTATACTCGTTAAAATGCTTTTCGGAAGTGGGCCTTGTATGGGAGCTATGACTAATTATGGACCAATCGTCACAAAATTTAGTAGTGAGAGTTCGGCTTATATAAAACTTATTTGTGCTGAATTTGGTTTGGATATCTATATAACTAAGATATTTATGAGGGATTATTTATTTTCAGATAGGACAATCGTTTGGGGGCTAGGAGAAATAATAGACCGATTTTAACCAAATTCAATAGACTTCGTCCTTGGGGCACTATACGCTATATCACTATGGTGGTGTAGGGTATAAATATTTGTAATGGCTGTAGTCTATCGAAGACCAAAAAAATAAAATTTTTTTATAATGGTTATCAAAGACCAAAAAAATAAAAATCATTCATAATGGTTATTGAAGACCAAAAAAATAAAAATCTTTCATAATGGTTATCAGTGACCGAAATAAATAAAAATCTTTCATTATGATTATTGAAGACCAAAAAAAATAAAAATCTTTCATAATGGTTATTAAAGACCTAAAAAAATTTAAATTTTTCATAATGGTTATCATAGACTAAAATTTTTTTGAGTTATTTTTAATTGTTATTACGGGACCTATTTTTTTGCAGTTATTTTTTCTATAACCAATTGCTTATTTAAAAAAAAATAACAGTTATTTCGGGTCCCTGATAAAAACAATTTTTTTTATATTTTCAAAAACAATTTTGAAACAAATTAAGTTTAGTTTGGTGAAGGGTATATAAGATTCGGCACAGCCGAATATAGTTCTCTTTCACTAATAAATTTGGAAACAAATTTAAATAAAAACAATTTCGAAATTTTTTTTTTTTTTTAAATTTTCAAAAACAATTTTGAAAAAAAAAATTAACTTTAGTTTGAAGAAGGGTATATAAGATTCGGCACTTTTACTTGTTATATATGTATATCTGCATTACTAAGTCATTAATGATAGATTTTTCAAGTCCATTGCCAACGATGTATATAAGGCTATAGTAAGTTTTACCTACAATGGGTCAAAATCGGGAAAAATATTTTTTAACCAGAATTTTTTCTTCACCAAAAAAATTTTTTCAAATAAATTTAAAAAAAAAGATTTTTAAAAATTTTAAAAAATTGGGATAAAAATTTTAAAATAAATTGAAAAACAATTTTGAAAAAAATAATGTTAAAAATAGAATCAGAGAGCAGAATATAGATTTCTTACTTGTTTAGATTGTTGTGGTTATATTCGGCATAGCCAAAAATAACAATCGTACTTGTTTAACGCTGACATTTGACCAAAAAAAAATATAAGAAGCAAAATAATTTCAGTAAAATTTTATACAATACAACATGTGGGTTAAGATTTTCATACTGCTGACGCACGGGTAATTTATTTTTTTGCGTTAAAAAAGTTGACTTTCTCAAATGTTAAATTTTGTATTAAATGGTATTATAATATTAAACAGTTTAAGCCACATTTTCTCAATCTCTGGTTATCGTTTTTCGTAACGATATACTTTTTGTATGACTACTGTCAGTATATCGTCACGATAAAAAATAACTAGAGATTGAGCAAATTAGGCTAAGTTTATTTAACTTTTTATGTGTGTCAACTTTTGTTCACTCACTACTTTTATTTTAATTTTAATATTTTATATGGCCATATGAGTCTAAGCAGTAGGGGTACTAAACGACCACCTACTACAACTTTTTAACTGTCACATCTATGCATGTCAGTATTTATAAGTAAATAGTATGTTGATCAACAATCTAAAATTATCTGCGCTCTCAAACATTTCATCAACAAAAAACCAATATTAATTACAAATTTTTGCACATTATTTTTTTCGTGACGATTTATTTCTATTTGCTTACAATAGTGTATCTTTCTATTTATTGTAAACATTTTTTATAAATAACAAAAAAAAAATATTGAAATAAACAAAAAAATGTTTCCCTTCTCTAATGACATGTGAATGGTGAGTGAATGGCTTTTCATTAAGCTCTCCACCTCCTAAGTAACTCTCAAACATTTCGTTTCAGTTTATAACCAACAGTATTGAACAGACACTGGGCTGTATTGATCGTTGAATTCCGTTAAGTTAAACGAAAGTGTCATACGTATTGTTTCTTGGTGTTTTGAAGTGTCAGACATGAAAAGTCAAATTCATTTTATGGCTTTGAAGAACTAAGACTTTGTGGCGACATTCCAAAAATTTAAAAGTGAAATAGAAACTATTAACGGTTAACTTGTAATATTTTGATTTTATTTGTCTTGTTTATATCTTTAATAACATAAATGATCATCAACATCATCCACCATCTTTAACAAATACAAAATGTTAAACATTTTCCATCGATTTGTATACCACATTTTAATTTTGTGCTGTTTTATTATTCGCAATCTTATTATGCGGGCTTTTGTGTGGAGGTGTGGAGAGTTTTATACTTGTACTCGTATTAGAAATAAATTCAAAACTCATTTTACACGCTCAAGTAGATTTAACAAATAAGGAACATTGTTGAAATTAGGTTTTAAATAATCATTTAGTTAACTAATTTAAGATTTTTGCTCTCTCTTACAACCGGAATTGAAATATTGTACAAGCGATGTATTTTAGCTGATTAGCAGGGTTTGGATATGTCTAAAGACGGTTAACGGAAAACAAGCAAAAAAAATACTGGGTCTTTAAATTAGCATAACCATGTACAATTTAAAGAAAACAGCAAAATTGGGAGGGAAATTAAAGATTTTAATACAAAATACTTAATTACGTATGCACAGTGGAAATAAATCTGCCATTTCTAATTGGCTGATCCGTTTGGCATGAAATTTCAAATAGACGTAGATGAGGAGTATTCGAGTTTATTTTTTGACGACGAACCCCATTCTCCTCAAGAGAGGCCACATAAATATGGAAGATTTGACACATTTGTATACCCTACACCACAATAGAGGGGAGGGTATTATATGTTAGTGATGATATTTCTAACACCCACCTTAAAGTATACCGATCGACTCAGGATCACAAAATCACTTCTGAGTTGATTAAACAATGTCCGTCCGTCTGACTGTCTTACAGGCTGTCAATGTAAACATTGTGGGCAAAGTACAGCAATTTTTAAGATATTTCGGTCAAATTTAGCTCATGAATTTTTTTTCGCCCCAATGACGAAGCCTATTCAAACTGGCTGCAAATCTTCAATTTATATAGGCAAATGAGTTTTGTATATACGAAAGTCAATTTTATGATGATCGAGGTCTTTGAGATCACCCGACATGACTAGCCATCAATTTGTTCACTCAGCGAACAATTTTTTTAAAAAACAAACAGAAACTGCGAAGCGTTTTGCTTTTCTGCAGATACACCCAGAGTCTCTGGCTGGAATCGAACCCGCAATAGTCCAGCACACTATCGACTAGTCTATCGGGGCACCCACTCATGTGTGCGCACATGTGTCTTGTTTGAACAGCTTTTATCAGTGTTATGTTCCCGTCCACACGAGACAAATTCATGTTTGGACAAGAAATTGTCCGCTGCGTAAACAAAGTGATGCTTGTTAAGAAACCTTTCGTATTGTGTACAGCTCACGTGGGTCCATTGATTGTTCTTTCGCCTAAAAGCCTGACACTAAGATCACCCAGTGCAGGACAATTGCAAAAGAAGTGTAAGATGGTCTCTTCCTGCTCCTCATTTTGACAACTCCTGCGGAAGACGTGGTGAGGCAGACCAAGTCTTGCAGCATGGGTACCAACAGTGAAATGCCCGGTGATCTTCGCCACCATATTTCATTGTAAACCTATCTGCTTGGTGTGTTTTCAGTCCAACGTAGGCCATATCATACTCGTAATAGTAGGTGGACTCATTATCCAACCTTGTTCATAATATGAATTATTTATCCGCTGCTTATACGTCGACAGCAGAATGCCACATAGGAAGTCTATTTCATCTACCGTTATCGAGGCTCCTATTCGTTATCCCTGTGCCCACGTACCCAATTGAGTACAACTGTTGAATGTCTCGCCATCTCATTTAAGGATGTCCGGCATTCCTGGACTCCTATCAGGGATTTGAGTGCAGCTTTACTGTTAGTATATATACGAATATATATTCCAGATAGCCTGTAATATCTGAGCCAGTTGGTCGCTATCCTAATGACCGATACCTCTGAATAATACTATATCCATTTGGGAGTCTATAAAACCCCTTCCGCCCCATTAAACCAAGGGACCACCATCAGATTCTTTTTATACCCTTCACCTTCGTGAGATGGGTTTATATAAATTTGTCCGTCTGTTGCAATCAATTTTCTGAAGAACCCAGATATCTTCGGGATCCAAATCTTCAATAATTCTGTCGGACATGCTTTCGAGAAGTTGCCTATTTAAAATCAGCAAAATCGGTCCACAAATGGCTGAGATATGAGGAAAAAACCAGGACAATCTCGATGTTTGACCTATTTTTGACCTATATCTGGATTACTAAGTCATTAATATAGACAATATGGATATCTAATGATAGATATTTGAAAGACCTTTGCAACGACGTTAATAATACCATTGGACCAATAATGGGTCAAAATCGGAAAAAATATTTTTTAACCCGAATTTTTTTTTCACAAAAAAAAAATTTAAATTTAAAAAAAAATTAAATTTAAAAAAAAAAAAAAAATTTTGCAAAAAATAAAAAAAAACTTTTGAAAAAAAAAAATTAGTTTACCCAAAAATATTTAAAATTTGTATTTTGAAGTATAATTTGGTGAATGGTATATAAGATTCGGCACATCCGAATATAGCTCTCTTACTTGTTTTTTTTATTAATTCTTCAATTACATAACCGAGCCCTTAGAAGTTCCCAGGAAAAACGTTCTAGGGGTGCAGTAATCAATATGATCAGGAAGATTTTGAATATGTACTTCCTATTATGCAAGCATGTCCATAGGATTTATAATGTGTTACATGCGTTGAGCCTTAAGGCAGTGGTCAGTGTCAACTTCTTGGCCATTAGATCTACTGGTAACCAGTTTAGTAGTGTGAAAAGCGACTTTGTAACGGTAGTACGCAATGCTCCTGTTATCAGGATAGCAAATGTCAGATTTATTTCCAAAATATTTTGATTTTACCCCCACTGTAGTATTTAGTACATACATGCTATGTACTTGCCTCGAACGAATAAATTAATTTATTTTTGTGTGAAACAATACTTCAAGCCCTGTTTTTTTTTTTAATTTTTTGTTATTATTAGTATTTTGTTTAATTTAAACTTTCGTTGAACTTTAGTCATTTACGGAAACTTCAACCAGTTCATTCATTCATTAATAAACCAGCGAGTGTTGAAACATCAACAACAACCTGTTGTACTTCTGTCTGGCGGATTTTGAACCAAACAACAAAAATTAGTCATTTCAATGGAATTTAAACTGAAACCAAGAAAAATTAAACAAATAATAATATTATAAAGTTGTGGCTGTTTATAGAATTTAACATAAAAAGAATCAGTTGTCTTTTCTGCTCACATTATTCTGACATCATCATAAATGTAAAATTAAAAACACGCAAATTGTACGTTAATCTGTAATGAAATATGCACAACAACAAAAATTAATGACGGCACTTATAAACAATCTATGAATCTAAAAATTGTTTTGTTTCTTTTTTTGTTTATAATTTAAATCTGACATTCTGTTACACTACTTGATTAAGTACTGAGATTTAAAAAGTATTCATTAAATGTAAAACATATTTAAATTCAGTTTTTACATAAAAGTTAATTTCTCTCTTATTAATTTCCAGAGATCCTGATATAAGTCTTTTAGATGGTCCTTCTACATCCGGTTTATCGTCTTTAGCTTGTGCTACTGCTGCTGCTACGGGTGCTACAGCAGTTGCTGCAGCTACTTCCGCACAATGTTTGGAATCTCATAATTCACCTGACACAACAAGTGAATCATCAACTTATAATCATCAGCAACAACATTCACCCACCACACCGAATAGTTCCACATCAACGGCACCTTTAATCTCACCACCTCAATCACCTTTGGAACAAACATTACAGCTTAGCAATAGTAATACAACACAACCGTCCATTACTAGTAATACAACAACCACAATGCCTGCTAAATCTCATCAACCCATACCAGTTATAGTTACAACCACAACTACCGCTGAAATAATGGAGGTAAAATTTTTATTTAGATACATTTTATTATCAATTCTATCTATCATTTGGTTATCATTATTTATAGGATACAAATTCTTTGCAGGAAAATCGTTTTTCTCTATTGGCTGGCAAGGATATTGTTACAAATGAATTGGATATTTATACCTTACCCTCACCGCCTACAAATGATTTGAATTCACAAGAAAATTTAAACAATTCGTCTGGTACGACTGTTTCACAAATAACGCCATCTGGATCTCCGCACAAAATGAATAACGGTTCGCAAAATGGTTCCGTTAGTAATACACCCGTTAAGAAAAAACATCAAAATCGAAATCATAATAATAATCAGGTAATTATACATATATTTAAGTTAGCTTAAAGCACCCTCCCCCATCTTGTTCACACAGCAAACAATTTCTTGTCTGCACATGGAGTTGTTCCGTGTGTACAACTAATATGTTCAGTTCGAACTAAGTTGTCAAGACAATTTGGTTCGCCTAACTACTTATGTCTAACATTAAATGTAATTTTCACAAAAAAACCAGCCAATTTAATTAATTACAAAGAAAACTATGCACATCAATACATTTTACACACACCGAAAAACATGAACAAATTTGAGTCCGTAATTCAGCCGACGTGTGCACAAAAACGATATCTGAGTTCTCACCTTAGTTGAATAGCTGCGAACAGTTCAGTAGTTAAATCTGGGCATCTTTTGGGCTGTCATATGATTTTAACATTCCATTCCCGGGAAATACAATAAACAAATCTTTTCATTCATTGCAATTTTTATACATTCATCATGAGTGGTAAGAGTATGTGTAAGTTTGTCAGTCCGTTTATAATTTCTACATTTTTTATTTATTTCTTTTACCCCTATGAGGAGCATAGGACCATTTTCGACCCCATAAAGTATATATCAAGTCGTAACAGCAAAAAAACGTAAGCGCCAAAATCCAAATTTACAGGGGAAGCTTTTTTAAATATCCTTGGTTGAAGTCCAAGTATTACCGTGAAATTGAGTATGTACGCACTGTTACTTCTTAACTAAACATTGCATTTATTTTATTTCATATAGGGTGAATTCCAAAATGTATGTATGCAATGCAGTCATATCTTTATCAAGACAAAGCATGCAAACGCGTAGTTAAAATTTAAAAAATACTTATCATACTGCCTGTTTTTACTTTTTCATACTGTTTGGCATCAATCCAAGTTTTCCAAAATTGTTATAAAAATAAAACAAACAAATTTCAAGTTTAAATTAGAGATGAAGATCTCTTTTTATTGTTAATAAATATTACCTCGTAGAAGGAATATATTGCGTTTTCTTAGTAAAATGCACGTAGTGCTTATGTCGAAGACAATTTGACAAGTGTTTTTTATTGCTAAAATAACAAGCATAATTTGGTGGCAAACAATATTTAAGGACCCGTTAACGGTTTACTCGCTAGAATCTAGTGAAATACTTCCAGCAAAGTTGCATAAAAAAGGAAGCAACAATAAATTCTAACGTTGTTAAAAATAGTATAATACGTTTAATGTAGTTATTACCAAAAGGATGCAACCTAAACACATACATTTTGCGATATGAAACATTATCAAAGTTTACACGGTTGCGTTAAGAATCGCTCGACTTTTTACGGTTGCATTGCATACATACATTTTGGAATTCACCCATATTTCCATGATAACGGGTATTTATGTCGCTTACGTCTTTTTCGCTGGGAGTTACACCCTTCCAATTTTAATAAAAACACAACTTAATGTTTAAATTTTTTTATTTTGTTCAAATTATATTCGTGTACAAAAATTCAAATTAACGTTTTTAACCTTAAAATACTAATATTAATTAATTTGTTAAAACTAATAAAGACGTAAAGCGCCACTTCATGTTCACAAAATATGTAGAAAAAACAATAAATTGTACATACGTCTAAATTGTTTTTGCTGTAAAATCATAACGGTACATTATACAGCGTTGGTATTTTGTGGGATGATGCGAATGATCGAGAACTACCGATTTTTATCAAAAAACGAAAATTGATAATCATGGCACTTACGTCTTTTTGGCGGTTATGGCTCGATATATTCTGGATCGTTATAGATAGCGGAGTCGATGTAGCCATATCTTTTTTTTTTTTTTTTTTTTTTTTTTATTAATTCTTCTATTACATAACCGAGCCCTTAAGGGCCTTATATGGTTAATAAAAGCTACTAACTATATAAAAAACTACAATTAACAAAAATATATACATTTAAATTTAAAGTACTATACATAGTAAATAAAGTACAAAATAAGTAATCATTAAGATTTGAGATCAATAAATAGAAAAAGTGAAAACAAGCCATAATGAATGCTGGATAAGATTCTTATTGTTTTTCATTGCTTAACAGTACATAGTATAGTTTTAAATAATCTTTATAAATCTGTTACGCGTTAAGATAAACATGCGATTCTGCAAGTTCTAATAATTTTAATTTTAATTGAGGAAGTGTATAAGAAAATTTTCTCAATTCTCTCGGTAAGGCATTCCAAATTTTAGATAAACGAATTTGAAACGATTTCTGAAAGCAGTTCAAGTGTCTAATGGGAAAAATTATCTGAGTGTTTCTGGTCGAACGAGAAAAATTAAACATGCCAACAATATACCCAGGGTAACCTTTAACAATTGATTTATAAAAATATATATATCTATCAGTCTGTTGAAATCAACTTTCGAATAACTTTCAATCACGATTAGCCCGGGTTCGGTTACAATTTAAATTCGGGAAAATGGACTAAAAATGCAAAAAAAAACGGCTACCTCGATTTTGGACCCAAGTTATTAACATAGACCATATAGATATCTAATAATAGAATGAAATTCGCACCGAAAATGGGTCAAAGTTAAAAAAAATATTATTTTAACCAGAATTTTTAAAAAAAAAAAATTTTCACTCAAAGAATGTTTCACTAAATAAATTGTTTTTTTCAGTAAAAATTTGTTTATCTAAAAAAATTGTTTCCAATCTTTATCTCAAATTATACTTTGGTCAAGGGTGTATAAGATTCGGCACAGCCGAATATATCTTATTATCAGATATAACTAACAATAAGTATTTAAATCTATTAACTAAAATTAAAACCCTAACGAGAGCATTGATTGACAAATTAATCTCATCTTAGCGGTGTGGTAGGTAGATCGGCGCTATGAAGCCTTGATCTGGTTTGGCTCTGTGCGAGATGTCGAGCATACGGAGTCGGGTGGCATTGTAATTTCAGTATATTGGCTGAAAAATTTTAGTTGGGGTGACAAAAATTCGATTATTTAAATCTATATTCTTCTGTGTGAACTGATTTACTGTTGCTGTAGTATCGATAAAATCTATAAATATAATCGAATCATTCGATTGACAACAAATCACAACGAATCTGTTTTATCTGTGCAGAAATAATACTGTAACATTAAGAATATAACTTACAAAGAGAAATTACCAAAATTTCTGCGATTTTCCAAAAAAAATATTACAAGGAATTTACAGGAAAATTTTCCCGATCCACACTAAAGCTCAATTCCTTT
This sequence comes from Calliphora vicina, assembly GCF_958450345.1. Lineage (NCBI taxonomy): Eukaryota > Metazoa > Arthropoda > Insecta > Diptera > Calliphoridae > Calliphora > Calliphora vicina. Next base: position 57,331,613 of record NC_088783.1, on the reverse strand, counting down.
TATTCTACTAATTCATTATGCGGAGTATATAAATTTCATTAAAATTATTTAAAATAATGTTTAATATTAACGATTCAACTATGTTTTTGTGGTTTATTACACATTTCACTTCAATATTCAAACTTAAAATTATAGATTAAAATGAATTACAAATACTCGCTCACACCTTAACAGAAATGTGTTTACAAAGTATATCGAATTTCGCGGTTCTCCATAAACATCTTCATGATGTCAAAATAAATGGTGAACGTGTGGTTGGCTGTGAACGTGTTAAACAGTTTTAGAACGGCTGTTAAAACGTGTACTTTATTTTAATTACATTTTTTTGTTCAGCATATGGATTCATCGCAGCAAGAGGTTTTGAAACATCATTAAAAAAACTCTTTATTTGGTGCTTGTGACTAGAACAAATTTAATTGTCATATATACATTTTATTTTGCACTAACTTTTTGCAATACTATTAAAGAAACGTTTAATTTGAGACGGCGACACATTCGGCTACATGCTGTTTCTTATATTAATTTAATGATTTGAGGTTTCATAGTGAGAAGTGTAGCTGTGCACAGTGGTTTGGAAGAGAACAAAGATTTTCAATTAAAACAATTTTACAATAATCTATACTGTTGTAGTGGCTAGACTCGGAAAGGGCTCTTTATCAATTAGAATAAACTCAATTTCAAATAAAATTCACTAAAAGTGTAATAATATCACTGGCTGCAAAACATCATCATCATCATCTGTGTTAATTAATAATTAACACTTTAATGCTAAATAATCTTTATTATAACAATTTAAAACTAAACCAGATTTGTTTTGTTTCTCTTTTTTTTACTTTGTTTCATCTTTGTTGTCTTTTGCGCTTGCCCTATTGCCTAACACCATCCAACTCATAGGGAGATGTTAATTCGATTGAAAGTATAACAGAAGATACTGTAAGTGAAAAAATACCCACCGCCAATTTAGATTGGATCGATGCGGTGGTGCAGGAAAGACAAGATCGTGAAATTTTAGCCAAACCCAAGAAGAAGAAAAAGAAGAAACATGCCAAGGAATTGGATCAACTGGATGGTGTGCCCATGAAAGAGAATTCAACGGATGCATCTCTTAAGGATGAAGATGATGAAAAGGTAGTAAAATGTCTGTATTATACTTTGATGTGTTGTGATTGTACAATTTCGTAGACATAAAGCTACAAACAAACAATAGACATCTCCTAATTACGGAAATATTGATAAAAAAAATAATAAGAAAAACAATGCATTTAACAAATTATTTTTGTTTTTAAAATGACTGAAAACTTTAAAAGCGAAAAAATAACTTAAATCAAAATTAAATTTAATATAATATGATAAAAAAAAAGAAAAACAAAAATATTTTTTTTTTTTAAAAAAAAGCTACATATATCTAAAATAATTGATATATTACTCTTAAATAACTAAACATACATGCCAATTCGTATTTGTAAACTTAAAATTCCTAATAATTATTTAACGTTTTAGTAGATTTTTTTACTAAAAACAGACATATAGAAAGAAAATAATACAAAAGCAAACCCGAATTATTACTTAATAGTTTTTTTTTTAATAATTTATAAATTTATATACAAACACACACACACCCATATACATATATTTACAATCAACCTTAATTTAATAACTTGTTTAACTAATAATTAGTTTAACATTCTATATTTTAACAGTTATTTGAAATAACCTAAAGAAAGCAACTAATTAAAATAAAACGAAAAAAGAATATTAAAAATTACAATTAATTAAAACATATTTTTGATATTGAAAATTCTTGTATGTATTTTCTAGATTTTGTGTATTTTTTTTAACGCAAACAACTGGAATATAGTTCTTTAAGACATTTACATTTTAATTTAAAAAAAAAATAAAATGTTTACTACTTAAAATATGTAGTAATGCCGCTATAAAATCTAATTTAATAAAAGACAAACAAATTATAAATAATTTAACAAATTTTTAAATAAAATACAAATTTCATGAAATCTTTCACTTCTTGTTTTCAATAACACAGTTCAAAAGCAAAAAAAGGCTTCACTAGCCACTATATAGATTTGATGCATCATGGTTATCTAAGTACAAAAAATGGTAAAATTTTTTTAATTCTATGGATAGTTTTTTTTTCTAAAATTGTGAATTTTTTAGATGTTTCTCCACATAATTTATGATAACTCAAAAAGGAATAGTCCGATATTATTCAAAGAAAAGTTGAAATTTACATAATCTTTAACTGTTTATATATTGCGTTTTAATCAGTAGTTTCGGAGTTATAATAACAAATTGAAGCAAAAAAATATATTTTTTATGTGAAAATAGCTAATTTTTGTGTTTTAAAAAACTCAAGAAAAATCAAAAACGGCAGAAATTGTTTATTTATTACTTTGGCGCAAAGCCGCGTATAATAGCAACAAAATGAGATATCCAACATGAAAATCGTTTGATTCTTTTCGAATTTATTCACAATTAATTGAATTCGCTCATTTACACAATGAGCGGTGTCGTGTTGGCGAATTGCATAATTTTTTTTTACATAACAATTTTTTATTAAAAATAATATACAAAAATTTACAAATAAAGTTACACAAATTCCTTCTAAACACTATAATAAAAGTCAATATGATCTAGGTATAAGGCTATGCCCATCCATAATATGGTATTCCATACAGCTTCCAAAAGTAAAATAAAATGAGTATTCATGGAACCAATGCGCCAGTGCCATGGCAACATTTTATGCATGACCGTATGGCCCACATACATAATAATGGCATTCATGCCACATGCTTCGAATGGATAACCCGTCCACCAATGTCGAACATCAATAATGTAGTAGAGCAAGCTGAGTAGGGTAAATGCCAAAGCGGTGGTAACACAAACAAACGATAAAGACCTGTGAAAGTAAATTTGGTGGAATATATAAAATTTTGTCTGATTTATCCTTTTAATGCCAAATATTCAATATTGACCAAATATTGTTATTGAGTCCATTGTGAATATCTGATTCTTCCACTTATCACTTACCAAAGATTTTTATTTAAGGGTATAATTCCCGACTCTTTCGAAAAACCACTTAAAATGGCCGTAATTATTGTTAAGAACATAGACCATAATAACCAACGTGTAATGCGAGATTTCCATTCGGTGTGCACTAAAATTATAACACCAGCCAAAACACCAAACATCACCTGGACAACGGTTAGTAAACAGCCTAGAAATGATGAAGATAATAAGTGTTAGAAAAGGTATTTGATTAAATTTATTTAATTTTACCAAATATTCCCTCGGGATCAAATGCTTTCGAATCATAAATATATTTAGCTGTAGGATGTTGATATATATGTGAATTTCCCAATATCTGTAAATCTATGTAGCCAGTTGCGCCTCCTATACATTGGGGATATGAGGCATTGTTGTGTTTGCCACCAGGTCCTAAATAACCTCTAAAATAATTTTATAAAAATGTGGTTAGATGAAATTTCAGATTTACAAGTCTAGGTTTATTTTAATATACTTGGGACAATTGGGTACATTAAGACCAAACACAATGGCCAAGTGTACAATAATCAAAGTTAGCATTAGACATATTTCTCCTTTGAATAAAACTAGGTCATGAAGTTCACGTTTCCACGATATCTGAAAATAAAAAGTGAAGACAAAGTTTACAATTGAAAAATTGTTAAGGTTTCTTAAAGTTTTTCTCATTCCACTGTTTCCGATAGTTCTTTCCTAAATAATATTTTAAAAAAAATTTATTATTCGTGTCGAAACTGTGCCACATCAGTTGATCTTAACCGTAGTATTATGAAGCGCAATTAGAATAGCTACTGGGATAACTGAATAAATACAATACTTATATCGTGAATACTTTAATGACAGGCAGGCAGCGCTTTAAAGTGCCAGGAACAATTCGTTAGTGGCAACAGTTGAGAAAACTGCACCAGCCTACTCTTAATTGTGTTAGGGTTGATCTTGATACCTGGGCAATTGTCTCTCACTGGACTCTGATGCATCTGTAGCCATTAATGGCTTAATAGACTGTCATTAATGGCTAATGGCTATGAGCACTCGCAATAGACTATCGATCGACGTCTGACGTCATGGATGTCGTAGCAAAAGCGTTGGATGTCCATCCGGATGTGTCTTGGAAATGGATCCCGCATCAATTTGAAGTGAAGGAGTCTGTCGAAGATTACCTCTTTCGATCTTCGACTGAGATGTTGAGTGCCGTCCTTACTTACATGGTCCAAGAGGTGATATGGGACACCGAGGATTTTGGAGCAGATAACCTTAAATTACCAGGAAAAAGTGATATCGTATATGCTATGGATATATCCAAAGCGGGAAATGCTCTTTGAGGGATGGTAATAGTAAGGTTTTTAAAACTTTTGAGGCGGTTTTATAATGGGGATAATCCGGGAAACTTTCCAAATATCTAGAATCACTAATTGGTGAATCGAGAGTATCAACAGTTATTCCAGAATAACAGTACCGAGTTTCTTCAGAAAGAACATGGCGATGCCATCCGAACCTAAAGATTTCGAGTGGTATCCCTAGAGATAATGTTCTCGGGATGTAAAGGAGAAGTGCTGAGTATCACGAGTGAGATTCTCAGTTCTCCATACTATAACTCTTTCGGCCCGGTTCTTCCGGGATATTCATTAAACTGCCTGCGGAATGGTGTTACGCATTTCATGGCATTAGTACAAGCGCGGATCTAGGCCAACCATTTGGAAGTGGAAAATAAATTTAAATTTATTTTACATTTTTAATTAGTTCCTTTTTATACCCTTCGCCATGAGTGGCAAGTGTATATATGTATAAGTTTGTCATTCCGTTTGTAATTTCTACATTTTTCATTTGCGACCCCATAAAGTATTCTGGATCGTTATAGACAGCGAAGTCGATATAGCCATGTCCGTCTGTGTGTTAAAATCAACTTTCCGTAGCCACCAAATAACTTACATGATTCATACATCAATATATCGGGAATTCTTCCGGCTCGGTTCTTATTTAAAATCGACAAAATCGGCCCATAAATGGCTGATATATAAGGAAAAACCGGGACAACATAGATTTTTGCCCTATTTTTTATCTATATCTGGATTACTAAGTCATTAATATAGTTAATATGTAATGATAGATATTTCAAAGTCCGTTGCAACGATGTATATATGGCTATAATAGTAAGTTGGACCTCCAATGCGTCAAAATCGGGAAAAATATTTTTTAACTCGAATATTTTTAAGTATAATTTGATGAAGGTTATATAAGATTCGGCACAGCCGAATATAGCTCTCTTGTTTATATTAAAAATTTTCACCAATAATCACAAATTACACAATTTTCATTAATACTAATGGCACATATTAGTAGCTGTTTAATATTGAAATATATAAATTACCTGTGGTTCTATATGCTCCTTTTGGGTAAATATAGTGTGTACAACACCGCATACTAAATAAGCAATGCCAAATCGTTGTAAAACACCCATAACTCTTAAATTTTCCAAATTAGGACCATTTATAGAATTTAAACATAAACCGATGGTAAACAGTTTTACAGATCTCTGAAAGTAAAAAAAATGTCAATTAACAGAATCTCTAATAATTAACAGCAAATATTATAATTTATCATGTCGTTAGCTTTAGTTAGTATCGAAAAAACAGAATATGGTGGCCATTGACCTCCATAAGTGAATTGTGGTGAATTTTAACACTTTATTTAGGATATAAATTTAGAATTATTTTAGCAATTTCACTGGCCTAACTAAGCTGAGCTAACGATATATATTTTTTTTACTATACCCATATAATTCTTAAACATATACGCAGTTTTGTTGTTCCTCTAGCCAATTGAGATTTAACTGAAATCGGTATACAAACACCCATTATCCACAGAAAAGAGGGGAAAACAATGTCAGCCAAATGTAAACCATTCCAGGGTGCATGTTCAATCCACCAATAATCACCACCGCCACTATTAACGAATATCATTAAGACAATGGCCATGCTGAAATGAATAATAAGAAGGTGAGCAACAAATAATGCTTATAATCGGGGAAAGAAACACTGATCTAAACTACGCATTAAAAATTACCCTCTAAAAGCATCCAAACTTCGCATACGTCTACGTTGCTGAATAGTGGGCGGTGGTACAGGAGCTTCATTTGCCGCAGCATTAGCTAAAACTTCCTCATATCGATAGGAACGCCAGGCACACAAAGATATTTTCAAAACACACAAAATTAAAGCAACCAAAATAAAAACCGATAAAAGAGCTAAAATTAAAAAGAAAATTACCATAAAAATATATAGTTTTTAAACCAAAAATAAACCTACATAAATTAACATCTACACCTTGATTATCAACATCCCAGCCACAAGTACCATTTGCATATAAAGTCAAATTATAAACACCGAATTCCTTCAGGTCCGTTGGCATCAAATCACATAATGAGGTACTTAAAATGAAATAATTAAAAACATTTTTTAATCTCATACACACACTGCAAATTACTTACTCATTATTGAAGGCATAACGTCCCACATCATCGGTCAACAATTTAAATTTTAAACCATGAGCCACATTTATATTGACTGAGGCACTTGTAATGTTGTCATTATTGTGCTCATGTAAAGCTTTCACTTTGGTATAGGGGCACTAAAAAATATTTTATAAAAAAACAAAAACACAAATGAAAAAAGGTGTTGTTTTTTAATTGTAAAACTAAACTGCTTTGGTAAATATTTAAAATTGTTCAAGCATACCGTGTAACATTCATCGGAGAGACTATACAAATAAGTTACTTTGTGATAAAAGGTCTTTGACATTAGGTAAGCTTCATCCACTTTCAATTTACGCATATCAAGTCCGCGCCATATTGGCTCGATGTATTCGGTTAAGGCAGCCATTTTTTTGGTTTTAATCTGAAAGAAGAAAATAAGTGTATAAACAAATTTTAAAACTTCCTACAAAATTCTATTTAGCAATACAAAATGTGACTGGCCACATCTCATCCGAAAAAAAAATTTTAGAAGGTCAACAGATGACAAATATTTCCAAACTACTGGGCATGTTGTTTATAAGACAGGAAACTACTGTATCAGAATTCCATTATAACATTCTAAAAGGTATTCCGTTTTTTCCAATAGATCCGTCAGGTCGTGCAAAATACAGTGGCAGAAGTTATCACGCCGCGATTCAAAATCTATATAACATCATACAAAACTGAAAAATTATATATCAATCGATATGGATTTTGATTTTCAAATGATATCCACATTGTTTTGTGTAGAAGGTATTTACAGGTTCTTCTAATTCTCCACTAAGTAGGAGCAGACAAAAAATGCTGCATATCTTTATGATTAAAAGGAATATCAACACAAAAAATAGACTTAAATTTAACTCTTTAAATCAGCACAAAATTTTCTAATTGTGCTGATGCACTTTGAACACTGCAATGAAGAAGTTATAGTCTTTTTGAAATCAAATTTTCTTAAATTTATTCCGCAGATCCCGAAACCGATTTTTATACCAATTCGTGCAAAAGTGGTGTAACCCCAAACTATTTATTTCGTGGTAAATTCAACTTCAGCACCACATTGTTATATTGCTCTGTGCAAAAACGATTTTTTCAGCTTCATCTGCTTTTAAATACCAAAAGGTAGCTTACCCCACTTTTGTATTGATATTGGTAATGTAAGGACTTTATGAAAAACCAGAACAGCAACCAAAAAAAATTGTGGATTACACTTTTGCGTTGATGGCCCAGCAAAAACTTTTATTGTCAACTAGTGTGTTAAAATGCTAAGTTCTAATAATAAATAAGTCATTATACGACTACTTCTAAGTAACACAGACGGTATGTGGTAGTTATTGAAAAGTAAGTTATTGAGTAGTAGCACTTATTATCGTGTTTTTGAGGGGAATTTAAGAATATAGCCCATAAGCAACTAGGACTAGTCCAAAGGTAAACCAAATTTATTGAAAAAACATGGCACAATTTAACATTACGATGTCCTATGGATGGACCATAAAACACAGCGCAGTATTGTAAAACTGTTCCATGGACCACCCCAGTGAATTAGTTTTGCAATCGTGTTAACACAAAAATATGTCGTTTAACTACAAACTCTTGTTTAACAATGACATGGTCCATGACTGCATTACATTGGACCATGTTGTAATCAGTCCATTTTTACTCCATTTCATCTAAAATTGATCAAGTATTGCAATATTATTTGCGATTCAAACAAATTCATAATGTTAATTACTCTTCTTTCAAATTCAACTTTAATATGTACATGATTTCTAAATATAATATAGAAATATCATTTTTTACTTCACTATTAATAGCACAAATGGATCACATCATCACTATTTGTTTTATTGTCTTGTCAATGGCTTGAAAACACTTTAATTCAAAGTAATTTCTTATCGGCCAATATAAACAAGTTGTTAAACTTTTTTTAATTGATAATTATATTTAGTAAATTTAAGCTCATTTAACTTAATACTAACCAGTATTAAATGCTTATTTAAGTGTTTTTAATAATTATTTTAACATTTTTTTATTTAAAAGATTGAGTTACGAATTTAATACAATTTCATTAAAACTTTAGCAGAGACAAAACAGCTTGTTGTTGTTTTGAAGTTTTCAACGTCAATGTTTTCACTTTTTCTGTTGTTGCTGGATTTTCGTTTTCTTGTTTGTTTTTGTTTTTCTTTGCTCGTTTGTTTTGATTTTTTTGATGCATAAACTTTGAGCACAAGCAGAAACTTGAAATAATTTATTCTTTATTCGCAGTTAAATGAAATCAGTGTTGGGGTTTTCATTAATTATGATCGTGTTAACGATTGAATTTGTATTATTTTGTTTAAATTTGTAATAGGGCTTTTTGGATTTGCCCATTGACGTTGTATAATTAATATCAAATTAATCTGTAAATATGTAAGTAAATTACATTCATTCAAATTTCTGTTTAACCAGTTTTTGTGGATACTTTTTTACATTGTGCAATGTTGGATGATTGCTACACAGTGGTTATGATGAAAAAAATATTTTATTTGAGATTTTAATACATAACGTCAGGATAGGTAAAAACTTTTAAAAACGTTTACAATTATTTCGTTTTTTCTCGTTGTTAAAGTGTGGTATGCAAAAGCGTTTTACATACCATTTTATGTAAAACATAAGTCAATTTTATTTTGTCATTTATTATTATCTCAGTCAAATGAAATTGAGTATAACAACGGTAATAAAAATACAAAATAAGTTATAGAAAATATTACAATACAAAAAAATTAAGTAATAAAACTACATTAACAATGTTTAAAAGATTTATTTTAGCTTAAAAAATTAATTTAAATCTGAATCGCCGCAAACCACTGTATCTAAAATTGCGTACACTCAGGTCTCGTTTTATGCGATAGATGCGTTCCAAAAAAAATCGCATAAATTGAATTCGCATAAAACGGTACTCTAGCTTCATATAAAAACTAATGATTCGTTCCAAAATTCTGAAAAACCGCATAAATTCAAATTTTAATTAAAAAACCAAAGCAAAATCGCATAAAAAAATCAACAAAAATATAATTATTTCATTTATTTAAACAATAAAAACAAAAACCCTTTAAAAAAAATAAACAAAAATATAATATTAATTCATTAATTACAGAAAAAACAGAAAATGATCCAAGAATTAAGCTAAAACATTTTTTATGCAAATTCTGTAAATATGTATGATCAATCTGAATGACTGAATAATTGTCGGCATCGCTTAGGAATTGGTTCAACGTCACTTTCATCACTAGAATATAATCATATTGTCATCATATTGTAAAATAACATTTTCATCAGTAGAACTAAAAAAAAACATCTAAAATTTTAAAATCTATTAAAATTCCAAAAAAATCGTTAATTTAAAAACCGCATAAATTTGAATCCGCATAAAAAAAATCCGCACAAAACGAGACCTGAGTGTACATTGTTATTGTATTTCTCCCAAGGCGAATTTATTCAAGGTGGAGTCAGTCAAACCGCTGATAATTTTTTTTTTCGCTTTGGTTCTATCAACTGTCAAAGCTTGTTTTAATATTTGAATATCTACATATTCTAAGCTTATTAACAAAATATTTATTGTTTACATAAATTAGTAAATTATCTACACTATATTAAGTTTAAATACTTATTTGTTTAATTTTTCATTATGGTTTTTTGACATTTGTTAAGACCAATCGTTGTTTTTGTAGAACTGACACTACCAAGGTGCATTTAATAAGGTGCCATCGGCAGCACAGCTGATTATAGAAATAGCACGCACAAATGTCAAACTACATATATAAAAAATATCCGCCTGTATGTCAAACTCTATATATAAAAAATAAGTGAATTCGCCTGTATTTATTTCAATTCGCCACTGCTGTCGCCTTGATTTCTCCTTTAATAAAACTATTAGTCATTTTATATAGCATATTTTAAGGCATGACTAAAAAATGGATAAAGAGTATTTTTCCCAAAATCTACTTCAATTTACATACATATTTTCTTTAATATAAAATAAGAATATATTTATATAGATCATCAAATTAAATAAGTGCAGGTTCTCTAGTTTATAATTATATTATAATTTCTATAAATTTACTGGTTTACTGAATTTCGTTGTGGCCGTACGGCGTACAAGCACGGAAGATACGTTTTTGATTATCCCTAAGGTATGCTTTAGAATGACTAAATAAACGGTGTAAATAGTACAGGGTTTTTGATAACCCCTAAAGTATGCTTCAGAATGGCGAAATAAACGCACCAAAGAAAATTCATTGTATGTACTAAAACATATTTTTCAGAATAAAAGACCAATTAATTAATATGATTATAAATATTTTTGTATAATTTTGTTTATTTTATAATTTCGTTTGCAACTTTATATTTTGAGATTATTCAATTATCAATTTTTAACATTATAGCTAATAAAACGCATATCCAAAAGAAAAAATTGTATTTGAAGTTTGTTTTTATAATAAAATGTATATTTAAACATAAAGACATAAATATATGATGTTTAAAATAGTGTTTAGCATGCTTTTTTATAGGTAATTTGTTTTTTTTTAAATAAAACTTCCTTTAAATAGGCAGTTATTTTATATGTATGTGTGTAAGTATAATATTTAAATAGTATGTCACTTATTTTGTCAATAGTTTTATATACAATGAACATTTATGTATGTAAGGGGAATATATTTATAATAATTTGAGTATTTCTTGTTTTTATACCTGGGAAGTGGAATGATATTTTTTTTTATTGGAACAAATTAAATTACACAAACTTAGCGAATATCAAATAAAAAACACATATTAGAAGCAGAATTTTTAAATATAAAACATTTTAAGTTGTATTAAGAGTCTGCAACAGTTAAATAAATATTTAGACAAGTTTACAAATAAATTAAATATGGGAATACCGTTTAATATCATTTGAAATTGTATTTAAAAAATCTATATTTTAGTTATAAAATTTTAGAAAGAATACTTTTTTAAATCGTTTAACTTGTAAACGATTCTCAATATTCAGATTTTCTATAAGTTTAAGAAATTTTAATTATTAAAAATATTTCTTAGAAAAAATGTTAACAGAAAAATTAAAAAAAATACAATTTCAAACAATTCTTCTACAGTTAGTTTATTAATGCACAGTCTGCGCTATTTTTAATTTCTTCATTCATATTATAGCTAATCTTCTCTAAGCATTTCTTTTGAAAACTTAATACTATAAATAAAAAAAAGCAATAACCTTTTAGACATCATACATATTTAACCACAAACATCATCTTCATTATCATGTCAACATCCACCTTGAATATCAAAATCTTGTTATCTCCCTTTTTTCACAAATAACATGATTTGCACGCTTAACTAAAATTACAACAAGAATTCGTTTTCTTTGCCGTCTTGTAGAACGCTTTACTTTGTATTGATAAGTTTTCCGATTTGATAACCATGTCATCAATTTTTTCACCCCTCTCTAGCACAGCCTCTATGGTATTCTTCAATATGATCTTGGTCTCATCTAAATCATTTTGCATTTTTGTTAAAGCATCAGCTTCTTTGGGATCTTGATATTTAGCCAAAAATGAGGGTATTAACGAAAAGTCTATGCTACTTTCAGTGCCTGTTTCCCATTGGTCTGCGGGTACTTTTGCCGAAAATTCATCAAGAATTTTGGTAATCAATGTATGTGCCACTCTTTGGGGATATTCGTGATCGGCTATCAAAACACCAGCTAAATTGTCAGTCCTAACATAGACATGACACATATAGGCTTCCTGTTTGACCGATTGACGCATTGCTGGTTGAGTTCTTTCGACTATGGTCTTCGACGCAAATCTAATTAAAGTTTAAATAAATTATATAGAGAAAAATGTTTGTGGTTTTATAGTTTTAGCTGCACTTACGTCATAAATTCTTGTACAGTGCTTCTTTGGAAAAAGGAAAATGACTGCAAATCATAGGCAGACTTTAATATACGAGCTTCAGCGGAGCCCTTGTAAAAAACACTTAAAGCAAATAATTTGACCATTTTGATTTTTACGTTTTTCAATTAGTTTTAAACACTGGTGGGTTATTATTTGTAACTTATTTTCTATTGCTATTATTTAAAAAGTCAGTAATATTGTTAATTTTTAACTAAAAATATGTTTTTTCTTTCTTATTTCCCTGTTAAATTTTTTTCTTCTGCTGTAGTCAGTGACACAGATACTTTTTAGTGTTGTATACTAGTATCGAACTGTCAACACAAAGTAATCGATTATTTTTGTGAAGATACTCAAAGTATTTTGTAGTCAATTCTCAGTGAATGTGACAGTGGTTCGAATAAATTAAGATTAAATGAGAATGAAAATTATTAAATTTTATAAGGAAATGGGCATATTTAGCGGAATGTAGCAAATTGCTGTTTTGAGGTTTCAACAGTTACCATATCTTAATTTTGCGTATAATTTATATTAGGAAAGAAATTATGAAATAATAAAATTTGGAGATTAAAACGAATAAATTTATTTAAAATCGCCATAAAATAACTGAGACAAAAAATGTGGAGCCAATCGGATAATGTGAACCTATGCAGGAAACCGATTAGTGCCCGTAATTTCAACAAATGCATTGTTGTTGTAGCAGTTACTGAGTTGTCAGCCCTTCTAAAATACCCAGCAGATAAATTTACCTCAAATTACGAGCATAAATATTTGGTCAATTCATAAGGCCTCTTATCATGTCATATTGCCATAATGTCCTAATATTTCACAATGGTTTAAAAGTGTTATTTCATTTCAATAAAAAAATTTCCTAAAATAATAGTACTCTGTAAGCTATGTTTATTGTGTTGTCGTAACCAACCAGCAGACCTGCTCCGAACGCCTAAGAATCGGTTAAGCCGAACCGCCGAAATTTGGAAATTATGACAATATGACTAATAAGAGACATTGTGAATTGACCAATTGTAAAATTTTACTTGAATGAATAATAAACAAAGTATAGACGGTTCGTTATCAAATATATTAGTTCACAAACCCAATGGACAAAGTGAAATAGGGGAGTAAGACCTCTTATTTGTCTTGAAAGATTCCGTGACTCCACTATTCCACGAATTCTATAGGTAAATGGGATAATAACACACAGGATTTTTTGCAGGTTGTGTGGGGATCTAGAGGAGTTGGAGACAGTAGAGCAAATTATGTGCAAATGCCCGAGACTACAGAGTCATAGATTTAAATGGCTAGGTAACAGATTTCTAGATGAATTTGGGAGTATTGCTGGTTGTAAATTGGGTAACATACTAGGTTTTATCAGGGGAATAGGTTAGCTATTTAAAGAATATTCAACAGTGAATTTAAATCTGTAACTACTTTTCCATCTTTACGCAGATTTGCATTTTTCTTATTTTGTTTCTCCTTTGCTATCTCTTCTAAGTGCAATAATAGATTGTTTCGAATCTTTTTCTTTGAATCTGACTCTTGAAGGGAATCTCCGAGTGGAAGTGCACACCCCTTCCAAACTAAACAAAGTGAAATAGGTCTGACTAGGCAAGTGGAAGTCGAAACCTGATCACTAGCTAAGCATTCAACGGATCGCTCTATACGAGACCAGCATTATTAACCCATTTTCCCGGACTATCTATTCAGCGTTGGGTTCTTACTCGTGTTTGATTGATAGCATCTCGATGAATATCGTTCAATACATCGATAACATCCAGCAGTTAGAGGTAACTACTTTGCCAATATGATATGCTGTAAACCGAGTGGTTTGTTTGCTCGAAACTGATACGAGTAAATCATGAGATTTCGATTTACAGAACACCAAAATTGATGGATTCGTTTTAAAAACGAAACTATTCCGAATTGAATTGTATGAGTTGTGAAGGCAAATAATCTGTCAAAGACAACCCAAAAACAATTTGGAATTCATCGACAACTAGCCCATTAGCTTTCAGATAGTGAATAGTTGCAGATTACTAGTAGTGAAATTTATGTTTGTAAAAGTTCTTCTGTCAAAATTAGCTGTTGAGAAATAAAAGGACAAAATTGACCAACAAAACGTCAATATATATGTATATGAAGAACTTTGTTCGGACTTACATATTTAGTTCTCGATAACTTTTATATGCATGAATCTAGCAAGGTGAAATTTACCACTGATATTCAGCCCAATTATGAATAAAAAATCCCTTTTCCCATTTTCCCTATTCAAATTCAACAGTGAAAATGGGAAAAAAAACTCTCGCGTATTTTTTTATTCATAAATGGGCTGATTTTCCAATAAAAAAAATTTACCAAATCGAGTGTAGTAGATAAATATTTTATAAATAATGCAAACTAATCGTTACCCTTATTGTATTGCGTGTATAAGATTCGGCACAACCGAATATTGCAGCAACTAATTTAATTTTCACCAACTTTTCCCACATTGCCCCATTATTGAACAATGAAATTAAAACGGTTTCCATTTTAACTCCCATATAATAAAAATAAAACAAAATATGTTGTTTTGGTTTCTTTTTCTTCAGGTTTTATTTATGCAAAATAACTTTTTATCCAAAAAAAGTTACAATTGTTTCATTTCATTTTGTAATTGTTTTTATAACTTGTTTGTGTTATATGTTTTGTTTGTTAATACATATAAAATTGTTCAAACATTTCTTTATATTTTTGGAATTTTATGGAATTTATATTTGAAAACACATACTACATAAATTCTCGTTGTCCCGTCATAGATTTTAAACTGTTTCTTAAGGTACCTTAACATTAAGTAAATATTCGGCGAAAAAAGTGTAATCTCTAATTTAAATAAATAATTATTTGATATTACAGGCATTTTGTAAGAATAAACAATGTCAAACCATTAAATGAGCTTAACAGTTGTAGGAAAATAATTATTTGTTCAAAGTATGGATTTCATCGCTTATTTCGTGGAATTTTTCATAATGTTAACATACCTTTACATAACTGACATTGGACATACATTTTGTTAATTTCAACATTTGCTAATTATGGAGAAAATATATTTTATCGTTTAAAAAAAAAAAAATACATAATTATTAATTAATATTAATCACTTAAAATGAAGTTTACAAAGTTTAATTTGTTTTATCAAATTAAAAAAATAGTAAATAGAAAATATGTACTTTCTATTTTGGCGTTTCTTATTTTGTTTTTTTAATTAGTATAATTAAATATTAATTATTTACTTGATAATGTAATAATTATAATTGATAGTAATAAAAAAATAGATTTATTAAAGACAAATTTGAAAGAAAATATTTAATTGCATTTGAGTATTTTTTATTAAAAAAAAAAATTGGATTTTAATTGAAATCAAATTTAATTTGTAACATTTATTTTGAGGGTTTTAAAATAAATGTGTTATATAAATTAAATTTGTTATTTGTATCGAAAAATTAATTATATATTTATTTTACCAAAATTATAACCATTTATTTTCATGAATTTGTGTGAAACTTTTTAAGTTTTAGGCTAAAATTTCTTTTGTTTCTTCTTAAAAATGCTATTTTTCAAATTAGTTTTTCATTTTATTTAGAGTTTTCCAATAGAGAAAACTATTTGCGTAAGTAAAAATATTATTTTTCCTTTTTTCCAATTTATTTTTGGTTTTAGTTTCTTTATAAGATTTTCTTTTTACTTAAATTTTGTTTGATTTGTTTGTTTTTTTTTATTTTTCATTTTCATTTTAATTTTATAAATAACATTTTATGCAAGTTTAGTCTAAAGTGTATCACACAAATTTGTTTGTTTTTGGGTATTACTTTTATTTTGTCTATAAATAAAACGTAAATAGAAAATATTCATATTTTTTTTTATATTTTGTGTAGTTAGAGCAATTAGATTTTCTACAATTTTCAAATGCAATTTTTATTGGATTTTTTCGTATTTGTGTAACATTTGTGTTACAAGTACATATAAATATTATGTTAGCATCTGAAAGGAGATTTTACAGCAGCATGGGATCTTAAAATTACTAAAAAAAACTTCTGAATTGAGTTTACATATTTCGATTTTTAAACCACTTTCTATTTTTTGTGAAAATACATTTTTCTCATTTGTTGTAACAGTGCCTCCTTCTTGCATGCAAAATGTGGACTTGTAGTCTTAATTCAGTGGCCGAATTACCACATTCGATATCGAGTAAATTCGATCGTAATTTTCTTATTTGAGATTACGGCATTCGATGTCGAGCATGAAATTTAGTACATTTTGTTATAATTACGATATCGAAATTATTTTTCGATACGATAGTTCATTCGATCACGAGTGCGGTAATTCGGCGCCAGCTCTTGTTGGAAAAAGACATCGCGTGCTTAACCTTCGCTTTACCAATACCCACCCGGGTGACCACTTCGTTTTTATTGGTTTAATATTTTTTTTAATTTTGTTTCGATTTAAATGAAATTTATACTCACTGAACAAATTTTAGAGTTCTATAGAATTTAATAGAAACATTTTAAACTATTTTTAAGGTTTTTTCGATTTTTAAAAATTTCGTTCGTCGCATATATTTATAGAAATGCAGTACCAGCCGGGTGGGTATTGGTAAACCATGTACATAAAAAACCTTTGGTAAAGCGAAGGTTAAGCCTTCGAGAGTTTGCGTCTTACTCACAAATTGGCTTAATGTTGCCATCATATAACTGTACCTTGTTACGGCGTCTAGAAGTTTTTACATTGACCACGTCATTTTGTTTGATAACTTAAATTTTAATCTAACCCGCCGGTTCTGTCCCGAATCGTTTTCAGTTGAAATGCATTTTCATATGTTGATTTTCTGTAAACCGAATCTACATGTTTTACCAGTTTCACATTCGAGTAAACAAACCATCAATTTGCCAATTATTTCGTTTTGGAAATCTCTCGATTTATAGAACAGGCTCGATGCGATAAATCTCTTTTGGACAATATTTTTCACTAATGTCGAATTATTTGACTGATTCCAATTTAATACTGAAAGTCAATTGTTTACTTTATATATCCCTGGTAAAAAAGCGTGAAGTCAACGTCACTTTAGTGTACCTAAGTAATACAGGGTTTAGATACTTAAAACATTTGTTCCTACTGAACTTTTGAAAGTAGTTATTTTACCCAACAGAAATAGTCTATTGGAGAGTCAGTTGTCAACAAGTGTGCCTTCTGTAATGCGGAGTTTAGACTTTGTAATTTATCTAGTACATATTGACTTTCGCCTAGGACACGCAGATGTTAAAATAACATAGATAATCACTAGTTCGGGACACGTGGCCAGAACTGCTGTACTCTACTTTAAAAATTGTTATTTTACTTCATCGTTGTTGTTGTTTTTTCAGAAACAAAAAGGCCGGGAAACATTTGTTTGTATTAAAATCACTGTTTCAATATACTTTTTTTTAATAGAAAAATTTATTTAAAAATTCCCAAATGTACGATTTTGTACATTCGAAACCAAATATTCAGTCGAATTCTACATATTTCCAAAAATAACCATGGAGTCTAACGCAGTTAATTGTAATGTTTGTTTTGGGAAGCCAAAATAAATGTTTGATAAACCTAAACGAAGATGTGAATACTGTAGGTTCTTAAAAATATGTTTATTTAAAAAACTAATAAAAATTGCTTATATCTCAGCCGTTTGCGGGCAACCGAACCGTCACTGTAGCGGATATATGGATGTAGCAATCATCTTTGTAAGTTTTTTCAAAATACAGGCAGACGGACATAGCTATATCGACACCGCCATCTTCAACGATCGAAAATATATATGCTTATGGGTTAGCAAAAATATATATCCCAATTATGAAAAAAAATTCACCGGGAGTTTTTTCCCTTTTCTTATTTTTAACATTGAATTTGAAAAGGAAAATGGAAAAAACTCCCGTAAATATTTGGGCTGATACACTATCAGCCCAATTATGAATAAAAAATTCCGCGGGAGTTTGTTCCCCGGGAGTTTTTTCTCATTGAAATTGAATAGAAAAAATGAGAAAAGGGAAAAAACTCCCGTGGAATTTTTATTCATAATTGGGCTGTATGAATTGTGGGCAAAACATAACCTCACCATCGGTGGGACGATATTTCGCATACGAGAGTGCATAAGGTAACCTAGGTTTCCCCTGATCACCGAACAAGAACCAAATTGAACACATTACCATAAGTAGGAAATAGAGGCTCCTTATTGGTTGTTCGCAACAGACGAGGTGCTGACGGATCCTCCGACGATCACCTACTTGTTGGAGTTATTAGACTAAAAATATCATCAATTCGGCGACAGAATATAAAACCCTCACATAGACAGCACGAAGTGGGCAAACTCCAGCATGCTAGTGAGCGTGAAAGGAGAGGTATCGGAACATGAACAGTGTAGTGTAATAAAGAGTATAATCAAGGAAAGTGCTAGACAAAAAATCGGATACAGACAACATAAGCGCAAAATATGGATTACGGACGAGACCTGCGTGAAGTGCAGATGAAACATCAATACGTATCCAGATCACAATCATAAATGGAGTTGGATTTGCCAGCTAGCGACTTACAAACCTTGCAGGTATTTATTATTCGCTCTAGATAATTTGCCCAAATGTTATCTCAGAGACCTGTGGGAGAGTGCAGGTGAAACACCAATACGTATCCAGTTCATCAATCGTAAGTGGAGTTGGATTGGCCATGTTCTCAGACGCATCAATGACAACATAGCCAAGATGGCAATTGAATGGAACCCCCAAGGCAGTAGAAGGGCAGACCCCCTAACACCTGGTGGAGACAAATCGAAACTGGCACAGACTCAACTGGAAAGTCCTGAGCCGAAGTGAAGCTGATAGCACAGGATAGACCATAATGGAAAAACTTTGCTGTGGCCCTTTGTTCCACCTTGGAACCATAGGAATCAATATATGGAGTCGTAAATAAAAAATGTGGAAATTACAAACGGAATGACAATCGTATATATACCCTCCACTCATGATGGAAATAAAAAATGTATAATTTTAAAAATATCGATTATTAAACAAAATTTGCCTGTTTACCAAAAGTAGAATGATTTTAACACAAATTGATATTACCCAGGTGAGAAAGTCCCGTCTCACCTGGGTAAGAATTAAAATTGGTTAAAGTGGATTTGTGAAAAAGTAGATAGAATATGATTTATGCTGCCATAAAATGTCAATCTCTCAGATGCTGTAATAATTAAATGTTTTGTTTTTGCAAATAATTTAAATCAGCTTAAAATAAAAGAAAACAAAAAATGTAAATATTTTAAAAAAATAACAAAAAATTCAGTTTTTATTTGATATTGATTTTAAGTTTTTAGTGGTTTTTTTCGGGTGTTTTGTGGTTGTAATACAAATTATAAATTATTGCGTATACAATGAGTAATATAAAGAATAAAGAAAGATATTTTTAAAAGAAAAGATAAAATGTAATATGTATGTTATTAATGTAGATAGTAAGTAATTTTAATGTATATAAAACTTTTAAAAGGGTTTTTAACATAAAATTTCCTTTGTTTTCGCTGAGTTTTGTTTGATTTTTTTTTTAAATACATTTGGTTTAATATATATGATGTTTTAAAGAAAATATAACAAAATAAAAAAAATTTTAAATAATAATTATAATTAAACAAAAACAAATGAAGTAAAAGTAGTGGGGTTGTTTTTTGTTTTGATACTAAGTATTTAAAAAATGATTTGGAGAGAACATTTTCAAGTTTACATATTGTAGATTTGTTTTGGTAATGATGTCTTTTCTTTAAAAATTAAATGATTTATGTTTAATTCAATTTATTATAATCAATGAGAACAACAATTAATACAAAAAAATATAAATTTTATATATATATATTCAGTTGCCATATATAATATCGTATTCGTATGTAGGTAAGTATTAAATTAAATTTGTTTAAACAAAAACAAAAAAGTAGTCTTTTCAAGTTGCTTAAGGTTTTTTGTTAGTTTTTTTTTTTTATTTTGGAGAAGGACAGAATATGGTTTTAAAGCAAAATTTTTAGCACCTTGTTTAGAAAAATTTAAAAAAAAATAAATAAATTTTTATGTTTACCAATTTTTTTCTAAGGGAAATTAATTTAATTTCATTATTAATGCTTTTAGTTTGCTTTTAAATTTAAATATTTTTTGGAATTATGTAATATTATCACATATATATTTTTGTAGTTGTTTTAGGTTTTTATATTTAAATTTGCTATGGTTTACATACGATACAATATTTGTTTTTTTTTCATTAAGTATTTAAAAAAAAAAAAAAAACAAAAATGTTTGGGTACTTTTGTTTTGTTACCGTTTTTTTTTCAAGTTGTTTTAAAAAATAGCGTACTTTTTGTGGGCTTTTTTTTCTTTTTTGAGTTTACAAACAAAGATATGGGAAATTATTTTAATAAATAATAATTGTAAATGAATTATTATTTATTTCAAAAAAGTTAGTACAAAAAAAAAGAAAATTTATTTTAAATAAACTAAAAATTATAATAAAGATTAATAATGTGCCTCATGTCATCCATAAAAATGTTTTGTATTTTTGTTTGTTTAAATCATTTTTTGTTTGTTTGTTTTTAAGTCTATATCACATCACATTGTTGTATTTTTGTTTTGTTTCTTTGTTTTTAAATAGTTGCTTTGCTTGTTTTTGTTTCAATTTTTGTTCATTTGTTTTTCATTTCATTTAAAGTTTATTTGTTTGTTTGTTTTTGTATAATAAATGCAAAATATTGTTTTTTTCTTTTTTGAAGTTTAAGACAAAAAACAAAAACAACACTCACAGCATTCGTTATAGTAGTAAATATTAAAAAAATATATATATAATTAAAAATACGAGATCCTTCATTATTTGTTTGTTGTGGTTAATTTGTTTAATTGTATTTTTGTTGTTGTTGTTAAGTTCTAGGTTTTACAAAAACCAAATTCTTTTTTCGTTTTGTTTTTGTCGAAAAACAAAAAAATTATATATATTTATATAGAGTTTATACCAAAAAATTTTAAACATTTTTATTTAATTTGGAGAAAAAAAAAAAGAAAAATAATTCGAATTTCGAATTTCAATTTATTTCTTTTCTTTTTTTTGGATTTCTTTTAATGGTTTGTATTTTTGCTATAAATCTAAGATTTAAATATTAAATTCGAATCTTTGTTTATTTGTTGGTTTTTATTTATATATATAAATATTAAAATTGTAAAAAAATTTTATTTTTTACTTTGTTGTTGTTGTTTAAAACAGCATTAAAGGAAAATATAAGTTGTGTTTATAATTTAACTTAAATATTTGTAAAAAATCCCAAAAAAAATCATGTTGTCCGTCTACACGTTTGAGGTTTAGAGAAACAAACATTAATTACTACAGCCAAATTCACGATATTGAAAAAAATTGTTCGTTATTGGCGTTTTTTAAATGTTTGGGAGACCTAAACGGGGACATTTGAATACAGCAGGTTCTTAAAAATACTTTTATTTTTTAAAAACTCAATTGATATTCAGTTGATTTTTTTATTTTTTCAAATAATTTTGTATGAATAATTGAATAAGTTTTAAAAAAATTTTGATGCGCGCCTAATTTTTCTTTTATTTAGTTATTTTTTGAAACACAACACACATATAAAAGGATTCTTATTTTTCATTTTGGTTTGATTTTGATTTAATTAAAAAAAATAATATATTTTGTTAAATTTTTCAGTTGAAATAATGTGTGTATAGTAAGTAGTTGGAGATTGTTGTTTTCTTAATTCGAAAAGGCAGGCAGTGAAACTTAAATACAAATTTTTCAGCACATATAGATAGATTTTGTAAGAATGTTTTCAATAAATTCATCAAGTTTTTTAATTTTGTTGAAGAAATGTTTTTTATTCTGTAACACAAACAATTTCTTTTCTAAACAAATAACTATTTTTTTAAGGAATGTCATTGAGATTTTTAACATTTTTGGAAGAAACCATAACAAAATGATCTGCAGTTGCATTTAAATTTTTAAATATGATAAATTACAAAAGTTCAACGCATCTCAAGGCACTTGTTGTTAAGCCTTTGAGTGAGAAAAATAATTTTACTAAAGTGTCGTTATGAAATTGATGGGGGGTGGAAATCGATTTTGAAAAAGAATAAAAAAGTGTGATGTTTTCGTTTTGTAAATTACTTAAACATTGATTCATGCCTAAATACTTTTAAATTATCGAAATTCGTAAAAAAAACTTTAGCAAAATTGTTAAGATTTTGAAAATTATCAAAACTCTAGAAATTTAAATAACATCTTTGTTAAAATTCTTTATAATCAAAGTAGACAAATCTGAAATAGTCATAGCCTTTCTCCCATTTTTAAATTTATTATAGATTTTTTTAAAATGTTTTACAAAGAATATCTTGTATTTTTCTTAATAAAATTCAATTACAAAAAAAAAAATTCTTTAAAACAAGAAAATTATTTTCTTTTCAATACAACAAAGATTGAAAATTCTAAAAATCTGTATAAAATTTAGTTTCACCGCTCTAACCTTAGATATAATTTACTCTCTTCACTTTCGTTGTTGTTGTTGTTATTAAGAAATTTTAGCAAAGAAAGTAAGAAAATTGATCTCATTTTATTTGTATGGATGAATGTGGCGCATTGTATGTATGTATTTTTAATTTAATTTGTTTACCATTTAATTCTTTCAAAATGGTTTCATTTTCATTCATTCTTCTTTATATATCTTTTTTAATTTTATAAATTGTTTGATTTATAATTTAATTTTAATCTCAAACACAAAAATTATATATATATATAACACACACATATAATAATGACAAAAAGGCGGCTGCGGCGGCGGCTTTGGCAAGTTAATTAATTTAATGCATTTGCATCAATCAATTAATTAATTTAATTTTGTAAAAAAAAAAATGTTTAGCTTTTCATTTTGTATTTAAAAAAACAACAAAAATTATTTAATACTTAAATGCAAAAAAAAAGTTAAGTTTTGTTGCTCATTAATTAATTTTTAAATCAAATTAATTTTATAAACTTGTATTGATTTGTATTGTGTATTTGTTTTTTTTTTCTTTGTTGTTACTCATTGTAAAATTAAAAATAATTTATTTTTTAAATTAAAACAAAAAATAATGTAATTAATATAATAAAATTAAATTAATAATAAAAAAAATAGTTCACTTTTGTTTTTCAAAATTATAATTTTTCTTTTGTTTCCGTTTTCATTCATTAATTATTTGTTATTTATTACTATTGTTATAATTATTATCATTAATTTATGTTCATTCTTACACAAGGTTTAAAAAATCGTTACGTTTTTCAATTCAATTCGTTTATAACAAGCTCTGCTCTGTTAAAACACCTTGTTGTTTTCAAAACAAATTAATAATAATAGAAATTTTTTATATAAAAAAAAAATATTTCCTTTTTTAAATGTTTTTTTAAAAGTATAGAGAGAAAACAAAAAAAATAGGGGAAATGTTGATTTGTTTCGTTTTTCGTTTTATGTTAATTTTTAGGGAGTTTGTTTTGTTTTTCTTAGATGACCAGCATCTCTTTAAAGATGTCTTTTTTTAAATAAATGCTGTTCTCTTTTCTTGGTTTAAATTGTGGGGGTAAACTCCTTTTTAAATTTATTTTCAAACTCTTTTTTCCTTTAGGATCTTTTGGATCTTTAACATCATTCATTTTTTGTATGAAAAAAAGTTTAAAAATGTATTTTTTTACATCAATTCGTTTTGTTTGTTTTGTTGTTTTTTGGAGAAAAAGAAATCAGTTTTTTTTTCGTTTTTTCCATTAGTAGAGTGTGTGATTAATTGATATTTTTTTAAAATTATGTTTTTTATAGTTATAATTGATTAATTATTAATATTAATAATATTTATTTTTGTTTGCAAAAAAAATATATATATTGTATATATGAGGGAATTTGAAAAATGTACCTTTTTTTCGTGTATTTCAACAACAACAATTTACTGCTGCTGGGGTTGGGCAATTAATTCGGCGCCCTGGGTGGCTCCATTGGCGTTAGTGGCCACACCACCATTGGGTGCTGCCGCAAACTGATGGGGATGAGCGGCGTAGTAAGCAGTTGGTGGTGGTCCATATTGACCAGTGGCATAGGGATTACCGGCAGCTGCTGCTGCAGCGGCTAACATGCCACTGGCATCATACATATATGTGGGAGCACCGGTAGCTGGTGGCGATTGAGCTGGTGCAGCATATAAAGCTCCAGCTGGTGGTGTAGAAACATTGGGATATTCAGCGGGACCTCCTACCTGGCCGCCAGCAGCAGCTACGGCAGCTGCAATGTTGGCAGCTACACTGATTTGTTGTTGTTGCTGAGCTGCTAGGGAAGTAGCATCTTGTGGGCTATTCTGATCCATCATTTGTTTATTGTATTGCCCGGCAGCATTTTGTCCATTCTGTTGTTGATAGTCACGTTTTTGATACTGTTGGAAACGTGGTGTGTTGCCATTGGGTTGCATGTATTGGCCACGTGGGCGATATTGCTGGGGTGCCATGTAACCGCCAGCCTGCTGTTGCATATGTTGTGCCATATGAGGATGGGCCACATAGCCACCCATCATGGGACGTGGACCACTACCACCACCAGCATTGAAGGGAGCACGAGGACGATAGGGTCTGCCACCATCCTGGCTAGCACCGCCATTGTTGAATTGTCCATTGTTGCGGTTATTCCAGTTGCCCATGCCGCCTGGTTTGCCACCACCATTCTGCTGCTGCTGTTGTTGATATCCACCGCCAGCATTGTTGGCATTGTATTGTTGATATTGGGGTTTGGGTGTGTAACCACCACTTTGGCCTCCATTTGCTTGATAATTCAAAGGATTGTTGCGCTGTTGTTGCTGTTGATTACCCTGATTGGGTGTCTGCCAACGTTTGTTGTTGTTATTGCGGTTGTTGCCGCCACCGCCCATAGAACGCGCCATATCCAAGAGAGCCTGAGAGGGCTGTTGTCCAGCTTCCTCCAACACCGATATCAATTCTCTAGACTGTTTGGCATTGTCGGGCGTAAAGAATGTATAGGCTGTGCCCAATTGTTGGCAACGTCCAGTACGTCCAATACGATGAACGTAATTTTCCGACGAATTGGGATAATCATAATTGATGACATATTGCAAGTCTTCCACGTCGAGACCACGCGAAGCCACATCGGTTGCAATCAATATATTGGATTTACCATTGCGGAAATCTTTCAATACTGAATCGCGTTCTGCTTGGGTTTTATCACCATGTATAGAGGTGGCTGTGTAGCCTTCGCTGCGGATAATTTGCAATATTTCTTCAACCTAAAAAGAAAAACAAGCAAAGAAAAAATACAAGAATTATTAATTAGATACTTTGTTCACTATTTTGTATAGATACTCTTTGAAAGAATCAACGTCAAGATTTATAACGTCACTTGTACGACTTTTAAGATATCAGTTTCAAGTGAATGATATTGCATGAAAAATAAGCAAACATTCGTCTTATCGAAATGAGAATTTTAGTAATTGTAAACACAAAAAACCCTTCACCAAAGTATATTTTAAGATAAGAACTGAAAAATATTTTATTACAAAAATATTTGTTGAAAAAATTTTGGTAAACTAATATTTTTTTTTGGTAAAAACTTATTTTGGATGTTTTTTGATGAGTATAAAAAGATGCAAATTCTATACAACATGAGAACATTCTCAGAATTCATGAAACATCTAAACATTTTAAGCACTCTTAGTAAAATTATCACTTCTTTATCAATATTAAAGATGGAAGGATTTTTAAAATGGATAGTATTGAAATAAGAAAATTTAAGATTCGATAGGTATTAAAATTATTAATTTTGTAGCCTCACAATTCTTACCAAAATCTTTATAAATATTAAAAATAAAAAAAATACAGGTTTTTACTTACTTTGATTTTCGTCTCCACGAATATAATAATCTTATTATTATTGTTGGCGGCATTATTTTGATTAGGCAAAATCTCATTCAACAGCTTCACCACCAATTGTGGTTTCTCATTCTCCTGACAGATTTCGACAATTTGACGAATGTTATGATTGGCCGACAGATTCATGGAGCCGATATTAATTTGTATGTAATCGTTGAGGAAATCGCCAGCTAAAGCTTGTACTTCTTTAGGCCAAGTGGCAGACCACATGACGACTTGACGGTCGGGACGAATTTGTTCAATGATCTTACGAATTTGGGGTTCAAAGCCCATATCCAACATACGATCGGCCTCATCCAAGACCAAATAAGTACAACGTTGTAGATTAGTGGTACGATTTTCGAGGAAATCAATCAAACGTCCGGGTGTGGCAATAATCACCTCAACACCACGATCTAAATCGCGAGCCTGTGGTACTTTCGAGGAACCACCAAAGATGCAAGTATGACGTATCTCGGGTTTGCACAAATGACCATAATCACGGACCACCGATTGAATTTGTTGAGCCAATTCGCGAGTGGGTGCCAAGACCAATGCAATAGGTCCATCGCCGCGTTGTAGTGGTGGCTGATTGGCAATATGCACCATAGCTGGTAACATATAGGCCAACGTCTTACCCGAACCAGTCTGGGCAATGCCAACCAAATCGCGACCCGACAAAGCAATGGGCCAGCCTTGAGCTTGAATGGCTGTGGGTTTAGTGAAACCTTGACGTTTCATTTCCTCAATTGTGTACTCGGGCAAGGTGCATTCTTCAAATGAACCAATTGGATGGGGAATTTCATTGCCGGACACAGTGATTTGCAAATCAGCACGCATATCCGAAACTTCTTGTTCGCTCATGTTCAAAGTATTAGGATGGGGAATGTAAAAATTCTTCTTGAATGGCTGCAAGTCAACCCATTCTGGTTTGCATAAAGTACGACCGGGATTTTTGGCCTTTTCACGTTGTAACTCAGCACGTTCTTCCTTCGACAGGGAACCCAAATTGATGGCTGGCTTATACGAATTATTCGACTGATAGCCACCATTGCCATTCTGTGGCTTCTGATAACGTGGCACAAAGTTGGGATTGTTGCCACGAGGCTTGTAGCCGCCAGCGGAATTGTTATAAAAACTTTGAGCTCCATTAGCCATCATGGGATTAAAGTTATTGCGATAACCACCACCATAGGCAGCAGTCTGGGGATTACCACCATAACCACCACCCATATTATTGGGTGCTCCATAGGTTGCACCTCCATTTCCAGCTCCTCCACTTGTCGAGCGTTGATATTGTGGGCGATCACCGCGTGGCGCATTGTTTATATTGCCATTAGCGTAATTGGCATTTGGGGTGCCGACACCTGGGGCCGTTGCAGTATAACCATTGGGATACATGATAATGATGTGTTTGATATACAAATATTCTTACAAACAAATATCTTTTTTACAAGCTTTTATTATAGTTGCTTGTATCTTATAGGATTTCTAAAGAATTTTAAAAATGCAAAAGATGATGGATTATTATTGTTTTCAGAAATTATTTTGGATATAAATTAAAAATGTGGGTATAAATTTATGATATCGATCGGTTTATCAGTTCTTATAATCTTGCATAATGAGAATAGGTTTTGAAACATTCTACTTTTTTTACACGACTAACGGAAAATTATTCTGTCGAATTAAATGGAATTAAATTATTGACACATACATAGATTTTTTCTAATCTATTTTACTTCAAAAAATTACTGTAATCGAAATGCGGTTTCACATGAAAAAGCCGAGAGGAAGGGTTTTAAACTCTATGGTATATCAAATACCGGATTCGCATAAAATAGTTATTTTTTATTGCAGAGTTACTGCCGGACGAAACAATTTTAAACTATGTGGTATATCGAATACGGGCTTCGCATAAACTATTTTTTTTTATGGCCAGGATTTTGAACTCTATGGTATGTCGAAAACTGAAATGTTTTGAACTCTATGGTATGTCAAACACCGGCTTCGTATAAAACATGACCCATAACTCGCGAATAAGAAAGTAAATATGACATAAGATACATTCAATTAATGCCTGAAGCATAGACTGTTCATAATAAAAAGATGTTCCTCAGGTAAAAATTTGGTAACAATCCGGAGTGGCGACCAGATTTTCATCATTTTTCCACGATTTATTATATTAATTTTTTACTGATAAAAGTTTGATAGGTACATATTAGTATAAGTAAATATTTTTCGACCACAGGACAGCCAATATTAAATTTTTATTTAAAACAAGTCATCTAATTTTTATTTCATAAAGCACAACTTACTATAAGTTCCAAATGTTGGTATTACTCTTCCACCATGTTCTCCTAAATGTAGATCTTTTAATTTACTATTACTAAATATTAAAAGTACTTGCTGGAAAATGAATTAGGTCAAATGATGAAGTTTGATACGAAATTGAAAAAAGACCTTGATTTAAAAATTGTACCGAGCAGAAGGAAAACTTTGGCAAAGAAAAAAAAATCGTCACACTATTAAACTAGTTTCGGTATAAGTGACTAATAATGAGTGTTAATTTTTGTCTCCAAATTTGTCTGTATAATTTCAACTTCTATTATTAAATTAAATTTATTTTGCTTAAAACACACAAATGCTGTACTAAAACCATGCATTTAAACAAAATTAAGATTTTGTTTAAATTTTTGAAAAATACCTTTTCTTTTTACTTTAAAAAAAACTTAACTGCATGCACTAACAAAAAAAAATGCTGTATACGATGGATGAATTTCACAAAAACCTTTGTCTACGGATAAGTGCGCAAATGTTATCGATTATTATTCTTCGGCTTCGGTCGGTCGTTTAGTTGACATATTTTATCGGCAAACAAAAATTTTATGCAACACTCAAACACCGAGTAATATTACAATTCAACTTAAAGCTAGTCTTTAAAAAAAAAACTAATTAATAAATAAATTTCCATCAGATAATTTAACATGCACATATTTAACAAGAATTGCCAACATTTCAGATTTTTCTCAATTTTACACTTTAAACATGTGGTAATTCCCTTCACTTTGGTTTTTTTTTCAATTAACAAAACAACCCCATTTTACACTAATTTCACAAGAACTTTGGCAACCCTTTTATGTCTATACACACAAGTTTTTTTTTCGTTTCGTTTTTTAGCAAAAAAAAAAACTATTGAAAATGATGAAATATGTATGAACTTACCTAACTTTGCTGTTTTTATATATTTAAACAGAGTTTTAAGAATAAGATGATGCTTAAAAACTTTTTATTAGAATCTATTTAAGTTCCAGTTAAAAGTTTTATTTTATTCAACTTATTTTTATTAACCAAAGCCGCCGCCTCGCTTTCTAATTTTTTTTCTTCTGGTAAGTCTTCGTGTTACTTCTTTGTGTGAAAAAAATGAAAAATCGATTTTTTTTCACTTACGTAGGTAGTTTAATTAAATTGTATTTTATTCCTTGCTTTTTTATTACTTGAACGAAAAAAGTAATTGTGTTGCTTTTACGTTTTTCGTGATAAATATATATTTATATATTAAGTTGCTACTAATATATGTATATCTACTAATATTAAATAAATTAATAATATTAATACTAATTTATTTAAAAAATATTTGCAGCAAAGCGAGGAACGACGTTGGCTTTTCCAAACCAAACTAAAATAAAATGGCTGATTTGCAGTGATGGAAATTTAGCTATTTTCTCGTTAAATTTATCGATTATGAAAGCAATTAAGCGGGTAGAAAAGTATTTTAGCGATTTGTTGGAATTCTAGCGATTTGTTCAGTGTTGCCAATTTAGCACATTTGCTGCTAGATTTAGTTCATAGATAATTAATTATAATGTGAGTGCGATTCTACGACAAGTAGCAATTTTCATTGCTAAGCACAAAAAAATGTCGGCAGAACAACAGCACAGCGATTGGCGATTGCTTTACAAATTTTTTTCCACTAATTTCTTTGTTTTCTTACTTTTGGTACATAAATAAATTAAATGTGTTAATTAATCACATCGAATCATAGAAAGAAGAACTGAACTTATTGCTTAGCAATAATTGCTCAAGCAAATCAGTAGAGCAATCATTGCACAATGGATTGTTAACCTAGGTCTCCACGTAGCAATATTTATTGCTGCAATTGTCAAATTTGAATGCGTCAATGAAATTTGCGAGTGTAGACCGCAAATTGCCATATGTAGCAATCTATTGCGCAATGATTGCATTACTGATTGCCTAAGCAATTATTGCTAAGCAATAAGCTGTCGGTACAGTTGTCATTAATGTAAAATGTCTTCTTTCTATGATTCAGTGCGATTAATTCATACATATTTAATTTATTTAAGTACCAAAAGTAATAAAATAAAGAAATTAGTGAAAAAAATCATTCAACACAAAATATACCCAAAATACACATCAGTTTTTTATAGAACGTCTCGCGTTGAAAATTTTATATTTGTGACGAACGTTTTCTCCACCTAAAGCAATCGCTGTGCTGTTGTTCTGCCGACGTTATTGCTTGTGTGTAGCAATAAAAATTGCTGTGTGGAGACATAGTGTTACTTATCAACATCGCAAATTTTATGAACGCAATCAAATATGACAATTATATTGCTACGTGGAGACATAGAATTTTAGTAGTAATATTTGCCTAGTGGTAACACTGCCAGAATAAATTGCCATATTAAACAAAATAAGAAAAAAACTGTTAAAGAAAATTGTAAAATGTGCTTCATTTGCGTGTTTTTTTAATTTCGGACTAAAAGATATTTTTAGCGTTTTGAGCAGCTAAAAGCAGCCGGAAAGTTTTCATTACTGGAAAGATATTACCAGATGTTTTATAAAACTACAGTTAGTGGCCAATTTTAATTTTCTAATCAAAATATAAAAAGATGACGGAACAACTGCAAATGTAAAAATCATTGAGTAAGCATTGTAACACCTAAATTGTTCCTAATCAATCAAATATACAATTATATATTTAGTATATAAATATGGCCCTAGATTGTTGTTGTAACAGTTCCACTGTTTTCGAGAGTTCTTTCCTGGGGAAAATCTTTCGGTTGAATCAGTTGTCTCTGAGTTGACAATCATTGGCCGAGTAAAATCCAATTGTCATTTCATAGAATTCATTTCATTTGGTTTGGTTTAGAAAAATTAAAACAACAAATTTTTTCGGAATGAACCCACTTTTCTCATAGGTATTTTTAAATAATTTGTTTGCCAAAAACTTGACTTGTTTTAATATATGAATGAATATATGATAAAACATTGCCAAACTACATTTGGAAATTATAAACTACTAGTTGGCCGCCCCGGCTTCGCCCGGTAGCATTTACTTATGTTAGTTCTTCAAGGTTCTCCAATCCACATGCACCTACCTGTTCTTATTTATTTGCAAATAAAATATCTAAATTTGTACTGCATACTTTAGGGAGCTTTTTTATTACAGTTGACTGGACTCAACAAATTTCCGAATTTACCAGGAATTTTTTTTCTTTACAAACCATCTCCTGAAAATTTCGAATCGAATAAAAAAAAAAATCTGCCAAATCGCTCCAGCCGTTCTCACGTGATGCCATTACATACATGGACCATTTCATTTTTATATACCTATATAGATATTGGGAATTGACAAAATCAAAAGGAATCTGAAGGAGCTAAAACAAAATCGGTCTGATTAATAACTACGGAATCAATTCTACTTAGAAAACTGAAAGGGTATTCATTCCGAAAAAAGATTAGGTTTTACTTTTTCTGAAAGAAGCAAACTTCAAAATTAATTCCTCTTTCGATCAGCATGGAATTCTGTGACATTGGAGGGAAAGTCTAATTTATGCCTTCAAGAATAAAAACAAATAAATCTATAACATTTATTTTATTTTGCTACCATTATCTTATATAACAACAATTTAATAATAATTCTTAAACATTCTATTGTTTGGTTTCAGTTGCGCCAACAGTTTCCTCTTTAACCTTTAGATTTTTTTCAAACTTGTCAAATTCCTTATCAATAATTTTGTCCACCTCATCGAATACTTGTTCGACACCCTGAACTTCAGGGATATAAAACTGTAGCATATTTTCTACACCATTCTTTAAGGTGACAATTGAACTGGGGCAAGACGAACAAGAGCCTTGCATTTTCAACTTTACAATGCCTTCCTCATAGCCCATGAATATAATATCGCCACCATCTTCCTGTACGGTGGGTCGTATACGACTGTCCAATAGTTCTTTTATCATCATGACAACATCATCATCGTCATCTTCAATTTGTGTATCGGTATTTGGTTTGGCTTCATTTAAAATAGGCAAGCCACTAGCAAAGAAATCCATAACAACAGCAAAAACTTCAGGTTTTATAACACCCCATTCAGCATCCTCTTGCTTGGAAATAGTGATAAAATCAGCTCCAAAAAATACAGCACGCACACCCTCAATCCGAAACAAAAGTTTAGCTAGTGCAGGAAAGAACAAACCAATCAATAATATTGAAACAACAAAGTAATACAATTTCACCACCTACCCAAGGGACTGCAGTAGGCCGCCGATACAGAAGGAAAATCATAGGTACTTCCCTTACCCAACACCTCGACACCCGGTAAAAATTTCAAACTGTCTGGATTTGGGGTATCTTGTGTTTGTATAAACATAGATCTTTGGATATTTTGTAAAATTCCCACATTTTTAGGCGAATCCAATAACTTAGCTGTATGCTGTGTTGTATTACTCCAGATATTCTGCATTAAGTAACGTTTTGTAACAACATTGCTGTCCATAGAAAAAAATCATTAGTTTCTTTAAGTGAGTATTGTGTGTGGAATTATTACCTGCTAGTTATTTTATTAATATTATTGCTAATATTACGTGAATTTTTAATTGCGTTCAATATTATTTTCGACATTTTTCTATTGTTTTTTTTTTCGTTATCGCAAAACTAACCTAGCAAATCTGAATTATTTACAATGTCAAGATCAGCTGTCTTTTGTTTTGGTTTTTCAGTACTTCACTGAACATGCCCAATAGTTGTCATATACAGTGGATCATAAAAAAGAAAAAATAAAAAAAAATCTGAAGTCATAAATCAATATGATAACCGTTGTCTCCACGTACCAATTTGTATTGCTAAGTCCCGGTCCACACTGAGCAAACGTTCGTCACAAATACAAAATTTTCAATGCGAGAAATTGTATGAAAAACAAAGGTGTATTTTGCTTATGTTTTGTGTTGAAGGAATTCTCCAACTCATTACTTTGTTTTTTTACTTTTAGTACTTAAATAAATTGAATTAATTACACCGAATCAATGAAAGATGAAATTTTACATTAATGACAACTTAACTGACAGCTTATAGCATCGAAATAATTGCTCAAGCAATAAATAGAGCAATCATTGCGCAGCCTACATATCGCCAATTTTATGGACGCAAAGTCATAATCCAAACAATTTCAAAATTAATTTTATATAGTAATTTATTAACATTGTGCTTCTGAAAATTTTAATACATATAGAGAAAGTGTTTAAATTCCATGTACCTGGCCGAAAGCAAGCAATACTGGTAAAATATGCATATCAACAGAAAAAAATATGAAAACATTCTTGCTTCCTGGGAAACTATGGACCAACGAAGAAAAATTATATTTATATATTAGGCATTGAAAGACATTGGGAGTGCTGCCCATAAAATATAGTTAAGACTTCATTTCATCTCATTTACCCCACTGTACTATTTACAATAAACATATGTTTTTCTTAATTCGTTGAACACACCCCACCACACCACTCTTGTAAAGGTTCATTCAATGACATTTTGCTTACAAAAATAAAAAAAAAATGTAAATAGTAAAAAAATAAAATAAAGGAAATATTTTTAAATAAAAAAAGACAGATAAAAAACAATAACAAATAAAGAAAGATGAGTGAACCCAAAGAAACCATAAGTGATGACAAAAAATACAGAATACAAGGTATGAAAAGAAAAACAGCATACACATTTTTTACTATAAATTAAAGAAGAAACGAAAGATTATAAAACATTTTCGAATTTGTAGCGGCCGCATTTTTAGGTTTAGTAGGAGGCATATCGGCACTATTTGGATTTTCACGTACCCTAGGAAACGCAAAAAAGTCTGAATCGAAACTAATTGAAAAGGGCGGCACCAAATCACTTATACTACTGGACGAGGGTTCAGCTTTAGCAATGAGAGCCTTAGGTTGGGGCACCTTATATGCCGTGCTGGGTACGGGAGCTTTTTGTTTTGGCGTTTGGAAGCTGTCGGGTGCTAGAAATGTAAGTGTCTTGGGTGCTATACAAAAAACAATTTGATTTTATTAAAATTTATAAAAATAAATTTTGCAGATGGAAGAGTTTCGCTTAAAAATGGGCAATAGTTTGCCAAAAATTAGCAGCAATGAACCACCCACTAGCCGTACTGATTTTGAAAGCTTAACTGATTTAATGAAATATTTAGCTGCCTGGGGCAAAGAATGATACAAAAATAATAATATTTTTCATATACGTTAGGTTTTATAAATAACTCTGTTTTAGAAGAGTAAATACTATTTAATTGCATACAATCATTTTATATTAGTTTTCTTATTAATTATTGTTTCAAAATGTTTACATAAAATGCCGTCTCTGATATTAATTTATGGTTTTATTCTATTAACATTTGCCAAATTTTCGGCTATCTTATTAGCTTTTATTAAATCCAATTTATGTTCACAAAGAGTCTCCAGATTCTCCCTCATTTCCATGAATTCCGCATAGTCATATTCTAAAAACAGTAAAGCCTGTTGTCTAAACTCAATAGATTCTCTAATGAAATTTTGCAAACAATCAGCCTTTTCCAAATATTCGAGTTTTTCCGGCGGCAGTATGGTTTTATCTACCACTGGATGCTTTTGTTTTGATTGTTTCAAATCCTTGTAGGCATTATATAAAACAGATTTCCAATCTTTCATTTCCTGATGCAGACGACTTTCATAGCTGGAAAGATACAATAAAATGTTTAATAATTCTAAATTATTGTTTGCTTAAACACAACACATACTCTTTAAATTGTTCACTTTCATTTTTCTGCTCATCGACTGTTGGTTGCATTAATAATTAAATTATTACTATTGTTTTAAAAATACTTTTATTTAACTTACAATTATCAAATGTTATATTGAATAGACTTTTGGTGCCATTATGAACGGTGGCATTGTTAACTTTCGCCTGTATTTTTTCTTCAGCATCTTGTTCCATGCTAGTTTCGGCTTCTGTGTCTATTAATATTGGTATATTATCCATTGTTACTGACATTATTTATGGTTTTACTTGGATTAATTACAATTTTACAAAAATGTTAAATAAATTCTTTCACAAAATCAAAAATATATGTAAACAAACTGACCGCCTGATATTGAAGTTGCCTGATATTTTTTGTATGTATGACGTGTTCATTTAACATAATTATAGTCGTTTCTACATAAAAATATGTCGATACCACAGTTTTTGGTTGAGTCGATATAACAGTTCACATGCGAAAGCAGTGCAATTAGACAGTTATTGGTAATTCAAAATAACGGTTTATGTAATAAATGCATTGTATGCATACATCAGAATTTTTGTATTTATCACTCTGGGGTGTGGTCAGTTTCTTAATTCATTCACTGACCACGACTAAAATTG
Source organism: Calliphora vicina (assembly GCF_958450345.1). NCBI lineage: Eukaryota > Metazoa > Arthropoda > Insecta > Diptera > Calliphoridae > Calliphora > Calliphora vicina. Next base: position 57,295,468 of record NC_088783.1, on the reverse strand, counting down.
GCTCCTTTGACTATTAAAACGGTTGTGTAGATTTTAATAAATAAAGAGTTGTTATAAACTTTTAAACTACTGGGGTGTTACTCCCTAATACGATTAGTCGGATTGAGTTACGCAGTAGCCCCTCTGGTCAACTTTATTTGCAATTTAAAGAATACTGTTTATTTAAAGGAAATAAACCACTGTTTATAAGGTAAAACCGTAACAATAGTGTATTTGTTTCTGTGTATTAATAAACTGTAAAAATGTTCTGAAAAAATGACATTTGTAAAGAAAATAAAACAATAAATTTTATTGTATGTACATTAAATCTCGTTCAAGCTAGAGATTTGGTTTGTAATTAAATAATCGGCAAACATTTCAGACAAATCTGGCAAGTTTATATCTTGTGTTTTGTTTTGTTCTGTTTGTTTTGTTTATTTTAATTTCTTCGCTGTCGTGGTCGGTCGTTGTCGTCGGTTGCAGCAAGTGTGTAAAAAGTGTGTGAAAGAAAAAAGCTCGCTCGGTAAAAATTAATAAAAATTATTAAAAATTAACAATAACAAGCTAAAAAAAGTAACAAATCAAAAATCTAGAAAGAAAAATTATATTGCAAATAATTAAACATAAAGTTAAGAGTTTTTTGTGAAAAGAAAATACCTATTGTTTGTGAAAAGAAATGACAAATTGGTTTGTGTATGAATGATTCAATAAAATAAAAAGGTGATTGATTGATAGTGATTGCAATTTTAATATGTGTAAATCAGAATTAAATTATTGATTAAAAGTTACAAAACATAAACAAAAAGCAAACAAATAACAACAAATTTTGAAATTGCAATTGTAAGTCCCTCTCCATAACCCACCAGAAATTGATAAATTAAAAAAGCCCGCCACCCAACAAAAAAAACAGGAACAGCAAACAGTGTAAATAAACTAAATTAATATTTTTTTGGATCATTGAAATAAAAAGAAGGTATGTAAAAAAGTGTTTATTATTTCTGTTTTGTTAATATAATTAAAAAATATTTATCATCACAGAGATAGAGAATCCTTCCAATTAGATGCATATTTACAAAGTTATAAAGTACCTATTTAAGATTTTTTCCAATTAGACATACTACTTACAATGTTAATATTAAATTCCAAATAAGCATTAAAAATGTAAAAATTAAAGAACTTGATCATTTTGTTGGAATTTGACTTGAATGCAAATATAATTTTTGTAACAATTTTTAGGCTATGTCCGCCTGTGTTCAAATCTGCTTTAAAATAAAGATTGAAAAGAGTTTTTTTGGGAATTAAATCTTTGTCAATTAATTTTTAATTTGTATAAGTTTTATAAATAACAAGCGGACCCGGCGAACTTCGCCTCACCCCAATTTTAAGCCTTCAGATAAACTTTAGAGTAATAATACAACATTTCGCATTTTCCGCAATTTAGTGAAAAAAACCTGTTGGTTAGAATTTCCATGGTCATTGGAAAGGTCTTTGAAATGTCTTTTAAATAAACATATTTTTAGTCTTTATTGAGATTTATTGTAGAAAACCAGATTTCATGAAAGAACTTGATTGTTTTCCTGAAGAATATAAAACAATGTACACTAACGTTTTTGTTGTTGTTATTGTAGCAACAGTGATTGCTGATTTGACAGCCCTTGGACCAGTGAACTCGGGTTATTCCGGTGTGTAGAACCGGCTGTCGTGGAAATGTTTTTTATTATTGCTTCACAGCGATGATGTATTAAACCAATTAAAGAATTAATCATCTTCTTTGACATTATTTGTCATTCCCTTATAATCACTTCTTTCGTGGTATAATTATGAGACCGTATTTTGCGATCTGTAATTTCTCTAAATAGGTTTACTATGGGATTGAGATCTGGCGATTGGGCATTGTAATCACTCAGTTACAATCTTAAATGTGTGTTGGGGTCACTAAAAACTAGATTTCAAACTTGACTGCCTTAATTTTAACAGACTTCGTTTGTCGTACAAATGATCTCCCATCACAGCCGCTTAAATTATATTTGAATATAATCCAAAAGAGAAAAGTATTACATTTCTGTTTAGACCAGATTAAATGTTCTTTAGCAAAATGTGAAATTTTTTTATTTTCAAAATCATTTAACTTCGATCTGAAATAAATTCTGAATATAAACTGTATAGTTCTGAAATCTCTAAAGTCATGTCATTCCAACCTATACAATTTTAAATTTTACCCATTTTTTACCATGACTATTTAACAAAATGTGAAATTTCACTATTTTCAAAATCTGATTTGAAATAAATTTTATAAATTCTACTATACAGTTCTGAAATCTCCAAAGATGTGGTTTCCACACTATTAGAACTAGATGTACACAATTGAAAATTTTATAAATTTTTTCCACAAATTTAATTTTCCTTGAACCAACTTTTGAAATCGGTGTCTTCCAATCGGGATGAAATTTGCACCAAGGTTAGACCTATTCGATAGTAATTCAGAGAATTTTTCAAATTTTTTTTTACTCAAATGAAAGCTTAGGTCCATTCCTTTAAGAGTTGTTTGGTCTCTTAGTGGGATGTGAGTGGTCTATCTATCAAAATAAATATTTTGTAACTCAAGATATAGAATTTTTGTGTTAAAACATTTATTTTGATACTATCCCACTTGCATCTCACTAAGAGACCAAAAAGCTCTTAAATTAAAGTAAGCCTTCTTTTCAAGAGGGCCCATTTTGTAAAAAAGTTCTATTTTGCCAAAAAAAAAAAAATCAAATATTGTATATCTTGAGTTACAAAATATTTACCACTCACATCCCAAAATATTACCACTCACATCCCACTAAGCAACCAATATTTCTTTTGAGACCAAAGCTTTCTTTTGAGCAAAAAAAAAAAAAAAAAAAAAGGGCCCATTTTAAAAAAAGTTAGATTTTGCAAAAAATAGTCAAAAATTGCATATTTTGAGTTACAAAACATTTATTTTGATAGATATCCCACTCGCATCCAACTAAGCGACTAAATAGGCCTTCAAGGAAAATATCTCAGCTTCTTTTTGAGCAAAAAAAAAAATTAAAAAGAGGGACCATTTCGAAAAAAAAAGTCAACAAAGTTTTTGATTTTGCAAAAAAACTGAAAAATTGCATGTTATGAGTTACAAAACATTTTTTTTGATAGATATCGAACTCGCATCCCACTTAGCGACCAAATAGTTCCTCATGGAAAATATCTAAGCTTTATTCTAAGAAAAAAATGGCCCATTTTGAAGAAAAAGTTAAATATTTTTTGTCGAAAGATTGAAGAAATAGCTATCTAAACTATTTGGGATACATTTTGCTAAGAACAATAGGTAATAAGTTACATGGATGAGAAAAATCACATGTTTGGCCAAAATGTCAAATTTTGACCCGCTCTAACTCCGAGAGTTCTTGACCGATCTTGTTGATAAATTGTGTCTGAATTACTATCTAATAGGTCTCATCATCCCGATAGGAAGATATCGATTTTAAAAGTTGTTTCACTTGACGTGAGATCCCCTATATATATTCTGTATTCTTATAGATAGCGGAGTCGATTAAGCCATATCCGTCTGTCAGTCTGTTGAAATCAATTTTCAGAAGCCCCCAAATAACCTACATACACGATTAATACATCAATATTTCCGGAATTCTTCCGGCTCGGTTCCGAAAAATCGAGAAAATCCGTCCACAAATGGCTGAGAAAAAACCAGGACAACCTCGATTTTTGATCTATATCTGGATTACTAAATCATTAATATAGACAATATGGCTATCTAATGATAGATATTTCAATGATCTTTGCAACGACGTATATAAGACCTTAGTTGGACCTACAATGGATAAAACTCGGAAAAATATTTTTTAACAATATTTTTTTTTTTCACCATAAGTTTTTTTTCGCTAAATATTAAAAAAAAATTGAAAAAAAAAATTTTTAATTTAAAAAAAAACAATTCAAAAATTTTTTTTCAAAAAAATTTAAAAAAATAACTGGAAAAAAAAATTTTTGTTTAACTAAAAATAAAACAAAATTTAAAAATAATAAAAAAGACAAGCCTCATTTGTCCCGCGGCTAACAGTTCGAGAAATAATTTTCCAACTCATGTTTTTGCTTCAATTCATTTAAAATCGTTTATTATTTTGGGTTGAAAATTTTACCAAATCTTGACTTTACTCTCTATTCGAAAAAATTAAAGAATAAAATTTTTGAAATAAAGTAAATTTTGAAATATCGGAAAAACATAATGTTATTTATATATACATACATGTTTTTTTACATATTATTTTAGTTTTAATCTTCTTTTTTGCAAAAGTTTAAAAGTTTCCATTGTTTTTGTATTTTAGTTAAACTTTAATACTGAAATTTACTATATTTTCAAATAGAAATCCTAGTAAATATAAATATATCTTAAAATACACATTTATATTTGGAAATAAATGATAATATTTTTGCAAACTGGAATTAAATTAAATAAGCTTTCCATTCTATTGTCACTATATATGTGTATGAATAAAATATTCCACCATCATGATATCAAAAATATTTTAAATAATTCAATTGAATTATTTTTTTTTGTTATTGTGTTTTTTATATTAGAAATAACAAACGATAACTATTGCATGTTTGGCATTAAATTTCTGCACACAAAAACAAAAATATTAAATATCACTGAAATTCAGGTTAAAAAAAAACCGAAATAACAACTAAATGCGGGTCAAACAAAAATAAAACCTTTGGAATTACATACTTATATACTGAATAGCAAGTACACTGAAAGAAAATGTGTCTAATGGAAAATAAAAGTATTTTGTTTAGCCTTTAATAAATGTTTAGTGTGTAAGTAACCTTAGGTGATTTGTGGTCAATAAATATATTATTATTTTGTTTATAAACCTTGGATAAAATACAAATTTCATTATGATTAATTGGGTTGATAAAATAATGTCGTTATTAGAAGTAAAATTACAATATAAATAGAAAAATTTGTTCGATATTTTGTTGTTGTCCTTTAAATTTGTTTATAATACAATACTATTACCGATTCCCATTTAGTATCTTATGAAAGCTCATCTAGAAATCTCTTTGATCCTATTATCTTCATATTCTTCTACTGGAGAAAATTGTTCTCTTTTATGATCCGCCCTATTGGACGGAATTGCTTTTTTTTAAATTTTGTAAATATGACGACTACATTGTCGTGTTCATTGAAAAGTGAAAAATATAAGGATTTTGAGCCTTAAAATTTTGTTTCAGAAGAGTCAATTCTGATTATGACCAAAATTGATAGATCCTCCTTGCATAGTATGCTTTAGCTTTGGTAAACACGGACTAATTGGTCCCTATTGTTACCAGGAGAAGCTGCTCGAGTCCCTACATTGGAACTAACCCGAGCGTTATGTTCAATAGGTCAGGCACTCTTATCGAAGTAAGCCGATCCCATGATGATCTTTCATTTCCTCTCTCTTCTCATATTCGCCAGCCCTTAAATGCAAAGTCTGGTAAGCTTCTGCTCACTGATGTTCTGCCTTTATGTTCCTAACTGTCCCATGACTCAAATGATCCTCAAGCCTGATCAGGCAAATCGTTGTAAGTTGTAAACAAAAAAAGTTGTGTATGTGAGCTCTAGTTTCAAAAATTATGATTTCTGATTTATCTTAATTCAGAAAAAAACTATTTATAGATATTTAGAAATGCTTTTAAAAAAACATTGCGTTGAAATAAAAATATAAATTTCAGGTTGCGAAACCGCTTAACTAGTATTGCAGTTATTTGCTGACCATTACAAGAACAAAATTTAAATTATTTAAATCCTAGAAAAGTTTTATCAATAACAATATAACTTAAAGGTAAAATTTCCAGTCACATTACCATTTTTCAACATTCAAGTACCAAAAAACTTCTTGGTCAAATAATTAAACAAATTATATTGTTTGATATCAGACTTCTATAGAATGTCCTCCGAATCCAATTTCAACTAAAATTTAAGATAATATATTCATCTTATCTTACAAACACACAGATTTTATAATTATAATTTGATCGTGGTTTTTCTCGTGTTCTGCCTTTATGTTCCTAACTGTCCCATGACTCAAATGATCCTCAAGCCTGATCAGGCAAATCGTTGTAAGCTGTAATTAAGTGCTATTTTCTTTAACGGCAGTTAGATTTAACATATGATCGATCATTCCATTCCTTGCTGTTCTCATATTCGCCAAAACGTTAATGCTTGGTAAGCTTATGCTCACTGATCTTCTCCCTTTATGTTCCAGTGGCACATGATCCAAATGATAGTCATGCCTGATTAGCCAAATCGTTGTGTGCTGTATATAAGTACTATTAAGAAGTGTAGTGTACAAAAGAACACTTCCATTCGTAGAAGATAATAATATAAAAACTCCAAGTCCCAAAGAACAAAACACGTGAGAATAATGAAAAGAACTAACCTGTCTAAAGTAATTATCTTCCATAAAACCACCTTAAATCCCTTACACGTCCTCTATCCCCACAACATATTCCACCTTAATCGGAGTGCAGTTGTCCCATCTACTTCTCCTAGCCTTAATTGGACAAATACCCGTAATAATACCTTTGATCACTCTAACACTACTCTTGTCCAGGTTCAGTTGTAGTCTGGTAGCTGTCATATTCTGTCGGTGCCACAAGACCCTAGAGATCCTACAAATGAGCAGAAGGTCTTGACTGAAGGTCAATCTACTTTAAAACAACCCTATGGTATTGACAGATAATTCCAAGCCCTGACTTGCACTCAATCACCCCTATCGCGAATCAATATTTCACATGAAATATGTTCCCTTTTCCCATTTTTCGTTCATAAATTTTGTTCACATGAAAAATACCCCATGTTGTGATGGAATTTTGTAAACAATAAATAGCTGTTGCGATCAAAATCAACTATTGTGAATGAAAAGTTCAGGGGAATATCACGATAGCAATTTTCACTTCAAGGGAAATGGATATTTCAAGGGAACATACATTTCACATGTTTTTCACGATATGAGTGAATACCACGAGATCTAAAGCTTTTAAAATCGATAGTATTTCCGCCTGAAAGACACTCTATTTATCCGGAAGCCTGAATGACATTCTAGTGACTATTTCCACTAGGTAGACAGCAGTGAATGTTTTTGGTCTATCAGTAATTGCAGCAGAACCATTGTATAATTTGCCGGAACTCTTCCAGACTGAAGTTTATTTCTGTCAGCATGTAGTTCAAGGGAACTGTATCGCTGGAATCTCAGCTGTATTAAGATTTTAGTGAACAGGGAGACTTCATGATATGAAGATATTGAGATACCTACTAAAATTATCACCACTTTCAGGCGCGGATCCAGAGAGGGTGAAATAGGAATTCCCCCTCCCCGCCGAAACCTAAAAGTTTTCATACTAAGAAAGAAAATAAATTAAAATTTGTAGAACAATTTTTAATATTTTCCAACCAAATGGTTGACCTGGTCCACCCAAATGGTTGACATTCCGTTACGATGTACAAATGGGTTCGTGAATCATTACAGAAGAAGTATAATCCGATCTCATTCCGAATCTTTAGTATCTAGAATTTTACAACAACTGCAGGAGACACCAATAAGAATTGACAAATTCATCGCTACATATTTCCCTATTAAATTCAGAGGCCTTAGGTTTAGAGTTATACATATGTAGCACTTCAAGGGGTGTTGTACACTTACTAGGGCCATTCGGTGATCCATTTGTAACATTCGCAGTACTTTACACCGGAACAAGCCATCTAACGATAACACCATCTAGAAGAATCAGGAAAACAATTACAAAGAACAATCGTTGTAGCTAGTCTTCAACTCTTTCTCATCCGTTCTATGATCGACTTACTATAAAACGTACTACTAAGAATTTTGGTTATATCCTTAAGATTGATTTTGATGCTGTTAAAAATAATGGATCGCAATTCGTAAAGAAATCGAATACATTTTATGATAATTCCGTGTACCCCAGATAAAATGGATCAGACTGTATATCAATGTTTGACTTCTGGAGTAGTTTGAATGTTTATCCACTTCTTTAAGTAATGGGAATTAAATAAGTCAGGTGTATTTGAAGTAACTGTGCTTATTATTGATCCAAGTCGATGAAAATAGTCGATACACAAGTAAAAAAAGTTTATCCAGACTTTCCGATCTTCCGTCAGTTAGGACCGGGTTGTGAAGAAGGTGCTTTGCTGTCTCATCTTCTCCTTCATCATGAAAACATCTATGCAAGATTCAATCTCCTAGCATGCACACTGCAACCACATTCCATAGTCAAGTATGTGGAATATTTATCATTGTTGAGGTTCGGCGACAGTCATATTCGTCGCATATGTGGTGTCAAGTGATTATCTGGTTTGCGCAATAGAATCCACTCTGGACGCATCATATGCTCAATGATCTCAGCTACCAAGTAGGTCTCCACTTTTGGCCAATTAATCTGCAATACAGGGACATTTTGGTTATCGGTTAACTAGAAAATTCCAACTAAAGAATGTCTCGACATTCATATAGGATGTCGTGTTGACAGCAATAACAGATTTCAGGTCGGCCTGACTATGAGTATACAACCAAATACCCATCCTGTATACTAGGTAAAACCTTAGCCAGTTCTCGTCCCTACCCACTGCTGTAGATCTCAACCTGTGAGTGTGCTAAAAGCACACCCACCTCCTATTTCAAGCCATCAGTGAACATCTCAAATGGATTCTTCTTGTTGGATTGTGTAACAACAGTTAACAGAGAATTTATAAATTCCAATACTTATTGCAGAAGGCCAGCAAGCCATATTTTATAATGGCATTCTATAGCGTGCACAAACAATGTTTCTTTTATTTAAACAAACAAACAATTCAGCATGTGAATGCAATGAAAATTTCATTACTAATTTAATAGAATTATATTTAATACATATTAATTATTAAATACATACACAACTCTGTGTATGTAGCAGTAGCTGAGAAATATAAAAAAACAGCACTGCTTGCAAATTAAAATGCATGATCATCAGCTCTTATGACGACCTGTCTTCTACACCCACCCCCTTAATTGCTCTCTTTTAAACACTCTGCCTGTCCACCAACAGTTGTGTAGAGAATTATAGTTGTCTCAAAAAAAGTCTTGCCAGATTTGCAGATTTTTTTTACCTCGAAATTGTAAAACTGCCGATATTCCCGATTTTTTCATAAAAAAATCAGATTTTATGGCATTATTCTAAATGGTATTCCAATATGGACTTCCAAACTTTGACTGTTAATAGCGATAATATATCTGTCGAATTGGCTGTTATTTATTCAGTTTGTTGTGCCAATTCACCATGGACGGATGTTGCGTTCAACAACACTATAGGTTAGATTAGGTTATAAAGGCAGCCAGTTTTACCAGCTTACTTGGGTCCATGAATTGGTCTCTAAAGGATCATGTTCAAGTCGGAAAGGGGTTCGATGCCTAACTAACCGGATGCACGACTAAACAAATCCATCTTCCTAACATCCACTCTCGATAGATCCGATAGGCCCTGCAGCAAAGGACTAGCCATTGTCGTAGTCCAAGCCCACCATAGAGCAGGAAAAAGACGAAGGAGATGTTCAACCGTTTCCTTCTCGTCTTCCTCATGACAACTTCTACAGAAGTCATCGTGAATCAAGGTGGTCGTAAACAGGTCATGTTTAGACCATCTAAGTTGAGCAGACTCAACAAATTTACGCTGTATGAGTGATTTATAACAGGATAGCGGTAAACCGTCCTAAAGGTCGATCTCGTCGACTTTCAAACGTGAGCCTGTTTGGGCCAGTTTATCCGCAATAGTATTACCGTGTACACCAGAGTGACCCGGCACCCAGAATAATTCCAGGTTAGAATGTCTCACCATCTCGTTAAGAGACAGCCGACATTTATCTGGATGTCGAATAGACACTAGAGATGGATTTGATATTAGGCTTGCTTTCAGTTTCAGTTCGGATATTCACACCAAGTATACCGCCCTTTTGATGCCTGAAATGTTAGATTGAATTTCCTTCTGAAAACGTGGAATATGGACTCGCATCTGTATAGATGACAAACTAGAAGGAGGTAACCCTAAAGGGTAAGGGGGTGCAATAGTCAATGTATGCAGGGATATTAGATATAGTACATCCCAGAATGAACCGGTACAACATGTGCAAGTGATAAAATTGTTCGGGCAAGGTTCCGCTATGAGGCGCATTTCTGGATGAATGGTTATGTCAGCAAACAAAATTTTCGAATTTGGGACGATACCCTTCAATCATGAGATCCGAGATCATCCAATGCATCCCAAAAAAGTAAACATTTTTGACTGGCGGAGCTATTGGTACATATTTCTTTCAAATTTGGGGCGATACCAATCCACATGAGATCCAAGAGCCTTCAATGCATCCCGATAAAGTCATTGTTTGGGCTGGCGAAGCCATTGGTCCATATTTCATTGGTATTATTCTAAAGGGTAATCCAATAGGGACTTCCGAACTTTAACTGTTAATAGCGGCCATATTTTTGAAGCTACATCTGTTGAATTGGCTGTCAATTATTCAGTTTGTTTTGTCAATTCACCATGGACGGATGTAGCGTTCAACAATACGTTCAAATGATAGATGGGGTTCGGGCAACGATCCACTAATTTTCATCAAAAAATCATCTTGAGCAATGAGTTCCACTTCTGGATGAATAAGTACGTCAGCAAACAAAATTTTCGAGTTTGGGACGATACCCTTCAATCATGACATCCGAGATCATCCAATGCTTCCCGAAAAAGCAACAGTTTAGTGTGGATTTTAGACTGGCGGCGCTATTGCTACATATTTCTTTCGAATTTGGGGCGATGCCAATCCACATGAGATCCAAGAGCGTTCAATGCATCCCGATAAAGTCATTGTTTGGGCTGGCGGACCCATATTTATTGGCATTATTCTAAAGGGTATTCCAATAGGGACTTCCGAACTTTGACTGTTAATAGCGGCCATATTTTTGAAGCTACATCTGTTGAATTGGCTGTCAATTATTCAGTTTGTTTTGTCAATTCACCATGTACGGATGTAGCGTTCAACAACACGTGCAAATGATAAAATTGTTCGCTAATTTTCATCAAAAATAATTGTCAGCAATGAGGCCCATTTCTGGATGAATGGGTACGTTAGCAAACGAATCTGGGACCATACCAATCCCGATGGGATCCAAGAGCGTTCAATGCATCCCGAAAAAGTAACTGTTTGGTGTGGATTTTAGGCTGGCGCCGTCATTGATCCATATTTCTTTGAGAACAACGGCAAGCGCTATAAATCAATGATTACCAAATTCTTTTGACCTGAATTGGATGAAATGGCCACCAACGTTATGTGGTTTCAACAGGACGGCGCTACATGCTATACAGCTCATGCGACATTGAACATTCTACAAAAGCGATTTGAGAGCATGGGCATCTCACGTGGAGATGTTGTGAACTGGTCACTGAGATGGTGTGATTTTCTTGTGGGGTTTTCTTAAGTCGCAGGTCCATGCGAAAAAAAACCTCAGCGGCCCTCAAAGCCAACATAACCCATTCTATCAGTAAAATTCAGCCTGATTAATGACCCAGAGTCATGGGAAATTTGACATTTCGGATGCTTTTCACTCAGCGAAGCCGTGGCAGACATTTTCACGATGTTATATTCCATTATATTCCCTGGCAGAGGACGAAAAATGTTCATCATGGTTTTCGAGTTTTTTAAATTAACCCCCATCTAAACAATCCATCCAAGAATACCCCTAACCTCCCCTCCCCTGGAAAAGAGGATAACATCATGATAAAGGTCAGGCAGCTCGCCACCACCCCCTGGGAAAAAAGGTAGGAATCAATGACTTAAATCATCAAGGTTCCCCACCACTACACCAAATACACAGAGGGCATTGTTTCTAGGCAACGACAGATGGCAGCACCATTATCCTAGACCAGCTACAGCAGACCAAACATCTAGTTAGTTGGAACAACAACCGATTAACGAAACTGACACAAGGCAAAAATAACAATAGACTGGATATTATGGCAACATCATACATGTATCCTTGGATCCGCTACAGCAGACCAATCACCTACTTAGCAGGAACAGCAACCGTTTAACGAAACTGAAAAATAACAACAGTCTGGTTCTAATGGCAACATCGTACATGAAGACGCACGATACTCCAATAACAAGGAGTGCAATCTTACATGGGAAATATGCGAAAAACAACTCGTATAAGATGGAAGATGCTTTGTGGAAGCCAAATGCTCCCAAGAGGGGTAATGGAGAAATAAAAATATTCCATACCCGATGCGCTTCGATACCCCTGTCATAGTAAAATACAATTAATTATTACCTGAATTTCATGAGTAGTGAAATGGAGGCAGTATCTCCAAAAAATTTAGTTCTTTGAGTTTTCCTAAAATTGTCTCCTACTTAAGTGGTGTTAGTTCTTCAAGTTTCCCCAAAAAATTAACTTAATAAGAGAAATGAGAAGTGAATATATTAAAAACTTAAAATTCCCGAGTTTTACCGGGAAATATTCATGGACTAAATTCCGGTTCGTTGGAAAAATGTTGCTCTTTCAGATTATATTCAGCTTGTATCGAGTTATTTTATAGGTTTTGAAAAAAGAATACCAGTTGAATTTATCGTTGTTATTTTGGGTAAATTCCGTTTTAGTGGAGTGCAACTTCCATAAAATTTATCTGGCAGACCTGACTATAGCTACTGAATTATTAGTCATATTTAGTCAAATATCGCTCTTACTTATTCTGCGGTCGTGAGTGAGCGTGTGAGCGGGTGCTTAGTGTGGCATGTTTTTGTGGTTTTTGTACGTACTCCCAGTTTATAGTATAAATTTATTATTATTATTATTATTATTTATTTTTGTTTTGTTTTGTTGTAGAATTTATACATTTTGTTTTTGGTAGAATTCTTGGGAGCATGTTGTTGTATGACCTTGAAAAAGTTTGCTCACATTTGTGCATGCACATTAGCACAACCAAATTGATCTAGAAATAGACTTCGTCGTCGTTCGCTCGTTTGGTCACACATTAACAAAATTTTTTTTCTATTTTTCCTCTACTTCAAAGATTTTGTTATTTTTGCACATTTTTTTTCGTTGTTGTTGTTATTTATTTGTTTGTTTGAAATTTCAATTTTAATAAACATCACCTTTTTAGAATTTTTAAATTGCAATAATAAAAATATAAACATTTATGGGGCCACTAAAACGAAAAGAGTACGATGAGAAATCACCACACAGCCAGAGTGCATAGAATAGAATTTTGTTATTTTGTCCATATGCCTGAAATGGTCACAAGCCACATAATATTTAAGTTGTTATATAAGAGTTTTTATTTATTTTAGTTAATTAAAATAAATTGAAAATTTAATTTCTAAATTCCAGGAGAAAAATTTTTTCTCCTAGATACTAAAACCTGAACGTTGGATAGGAAAATTTTGTCATAACAATTATGTCAATGTTGGTGGACTAGTTTGGAGAAAAACATCTAACTGAGAATGCTATAAAGGTACGGAAGAGTGTGATCTCAATATGTGTTACCAGTGATCTTTGGATGTGTTAGCAATAATCATCAACTGTCATGTTGAAGAGGAAGTGATGATGAACTCTTGCAATACCGTGGAACATCCTGCTACCATTGTAAGATTCTATGAATTGAAGGTCCATAATGAATGATTAAATGTTATTCGGATAGAAGGGCGTTGAATTTTACTCCAGGCATATCAATTTCACAAAATGAAGGATGATCCAGGATCAATGTAGGATTTTCCAGATACACAGTCTGGCGATTAAAGAAGTTGAAGGTTTAGTGCGTTTGAAAGTCGTCTCACAACTGACGTTAAGGGGTACTCTGACAGTTGAACCGACGTTACGATCCTGAAATTTGCTTTCAGAAGATCCCCTGGTGCAAAGGGACATACGTGAGAGTTGTTAAAGTTGCTAGACAATCTTAAGGTCCCCTCCCAACTCTTTCAATCGAGTGGACCAACCATCGGCAATTGTATGATTTTATGAATTAAAGAATCATAATGGATGATTAAATGGTATTTGGATAGAAGAAGGGAGCTGACTAACGCAGATGTGTAAATTTGGAGTTATACTCCAGGCATATCAATTCCTTTTATTGAAAGAGGATCCTGGATCAATGTAGGATTTTCCAGATACAGATTCTGGCAATTAAAGAAGTTGGAGGTAAATTCGTTTGAATGTCGTCCCATGACATTATGGGGTATTCTCACAGTTGAATCGCCATTACGATCCTGAAATTCGCTTTCAGAAGATCAGAAGAAAACTCCCCTGGGGCAAAGGGACATACGTGAGAGTTGTAGAAGTGATCTAAGTGAGGACCTCGAAAATCCTGATCTTGTATTCTCAAAATATTTGACAGTTATTCTGCAGTCGAAGCTATACTGGAATGAGAAGAGTCAGGCGAAGAAAGCCATAGGGAAAACTGGGGTATTTCGACTGGGAATACTAAATGCCATTTCGACATGGTGGTTAAGTCCATACTAATGTATTGAGCTCTTATTTGGTGGATGGCTCTTGGCAGAAACACTCTCCGTATATCCTTTGATACGATCTTACGATCTGCTCTGATGACCATAGATGCTAAACACACCTCACCATCCAAGGTCCTCTTTTCCCTGTTGAACTAACTTTCGGTTGACCTTATGGCTAAGAATGTTGCTGCCACGTTTCCCGACAGACCTTCGACATGTGATTTACTGTATCAATCTCGGATGGACAGACTAAAGGAATAAAATCTCTCCAAGGCTATTAATATGAGATCTTTACTGATATGTATTTCAACAGTGAGAAGGATTGCTAACTGGTTGAGGTTTTACCCAATATAAGGAGATAATATTCGATTTTGTACTGATAGTCGGGCCGCCACCTAGTCTTGTCCTGGAATAGTGAGAGATTTTACGGTTCTATTGACAATTAATTAATCAATGGGGAAGAAACGCTCTTGGATAACAACGTTTACCGAATGATTGATGCAGGGATTTCTTAGTGCAATCGTGAAAGCTTTTGTGAAACTTCAAGCGTCATGATCGCAGCCTGTTCGGTGTGCACGCAAGGAGATTGAATCTCCCATACTTCTATAGTAGCTTTAATGCTGATTAAAAGGAAGATCTTCATCCAATATTTTCCTGGAATGCCGAGAGATGGTCTTTTTGGATACGAGGACAGTTAAATGTCCCGGAGAATTGTATTGAGAATTAATTAACCGAAAGGAAAGCATCGCTCTTGGATAACAATGTTTATCGAATGATTGATGTAGGGATTTCTTGGTGCAATCGTGAAACTTCAAGCGTCATGATCGCAGCCTGTTCCGTGTGCACGTAAGGAGATTGAATCTCCCATACTTATATAGTAGTTTCAATGCTGATTAAAAGAAAGATCTTCATCCAATATTTTCCTGGAATTCCGAGAGATTCTACGATGGTCTTTTTGGATACGGAGACAGCAAAATGTCCCGGAGAATTGTATTGCGAATTATTTAAACGATAGGGAATCTCGCTCTTGGATAATAACTTTGACCGATTGATTGATGTAGGGCTTTCATGATGCAATCGTGACAGCTTTTGTGAAACTTCAAGGGTCATAAGTTCGTTGTGCACGCAAGGAGATTGAATCTCCCATACTGCTATAGTAGTTTTAATGCTGATTGAAAGGAAGTTTTTCATCCAATATTGTTCTGAAATGCCGAGAGATTCTACGATGGTCTTTTTGGATACGGAGACAGCAAAATGTCCCGGAGAATTGTATTGAGAATTAATTAACCGAAAAGAAAGCTTCGCTCTTGGATAACAATATCTACCGATTGATTGATGTGGGGCTTTCATGGTGTATTCGTTTCGGTCCAGGCTGGAGATTATTAAGGTGCTCAGACGTGGTGGTCTTGAGACCCTTTGTGAAACTTTAAGGGCCATATGTCCTAAGTATGACTATTGTTGACCTGCAACACTGATAAAGATTCCGTATGATCGCAGTGATCACTGGTCACAGACTGTTCGGTGTGTACGCTAGGAGATTGCATCTCTCATACTTCTATAGTAGTTGTCATGATGATTAAAAGAAAGATAAGGTTGTGGAACTCCTCTGCCACTGAACTGTCGGACCAGAGACAGGTAAAGGTGGTGACCTTTTTTGAACGAATTGATGGATCTGTTGGAGACGGTCGTCAGTATATTCTATATCTATTTAGTACGTGCAGCTGGATGTGTGGCATTCTAATAGAATTGGAAAGGCTGCATCCGGAGAAGATATTAATTCTAAGCTTTGGTTTTAAAATATAGAGAAAAATACATGAAAAGTTAGGCCCTCATAATTCAATTAGGTTGTCTCAACCCGAATCTCTAGCGTTTAAAAGTTGTCGACTGTCTGACTAGCAACTATCTATCTGTATTTTCGGCTTACCTGAACAATGTTGACATAAATTATTAGCTTTTTTTTTGATATTTGTTTATTAGTTAATGTTTAATTGAATAATACTTTTCATCAGCGTTCATTGGCTTTTGATAGATAGTGACGATAGTTGGCAAAACTTAAAACCCTCTAAAGAAATTTTGAATAAAAAATAAAGCAACAACTACAATAATTTAAACAAAATTTTGTACAATCATCTTCATTCACACTTACACACCACAAATCTACATATTTTTATAACCACCAAAACAAATTTAGATTATTTTTTAGATTATTTGTATATTTTTTTATTTGTTTGTATGAATGTATTCTAGGTTATGGTCAAGGAAACTATCTCTATATTTAATATAAATTGTTGAGAGCTTGTTTTTGTTTGTTTTGGTTTTTTATTTGTCATTTTCATTACTGATAACAAAACCATATTTAAATTTTTTGGTTTTGAAGAAAGAGTTCTGAATTATTTAATAAATTTCTTTGTTTTTTTTTTATTATAAAATTGTTGTTTTTCATTTAATTTTTCTATATTGTTTATACATATGTAGTTTAGTTCTCTTTTCATTATTTATTGCGACTTTTCTACGTCAACACTTTGACGATTTTCAAATAAAACAAGTAAGAGTGTTATATTCGGCTGTGCCGAATCTTGTATACCCACCATTAATATGTGACAATAAAATATTTTTCTTATATAGGGGTTATATGGGGGTAGGATAAATTATGGACCGATCCTCACAAAAGTTGGTAGAAAGAGTTAGGTTCATATAAAACTTGTTCGGAGTACTTAGAATTAATTTGTGCAGATCAAACAGTATTCCGGGGGGACATTTGTATGGGGGCTAGTTGAAATCATGGACCGATATTCAATACCAATTCCAATACCAAATAAACCTTATCAACAGAGAGAATTTGTTGAAAATTTCTGCCAGCTAGCTCCTTTCGTTTGGGCCCTATCATGTTTCCAACAGAGAGACAGACTGATGGACGGACATAGAATCTTATGAGGACTTAAACCATATCAACAGAGAGTATTTGTGGAAAATTTCAGCCAGCTAGCTCCTTTCGTTTGGGCCCTATCGTGTTTCCAACAGACAGACAGATTGATGGACGGACATAGAATCTTATAAGGACCCAGATTATATATTCCTATGTGGGCTTTGATGTGTTACAAACAGAATGACAAACTCATTATACCCCCTTTGGACGGTGGGTATAAAAATAAAATAAAGAAAGAAAAGATAAAAGTGTGTTGAACTGCATTTCAAGTGACCTTGTAGTTGACGTGTTGTTTTTTTTTTGTTCTATTCTTCCTTTATGTTTCTAGTAGTTGATAAGATTAAATTTTTGTTGTTATAATAATTGTTTTGTCATTAAATTTCTTTCAATCAATTTACTATCAATCATTTTGTAGGAACAGAAAGAATTGCAGCGATTTGTATGAACCTATAAATGTAATTGGATGTAGGGTGGACCAATGGTCTTCAAAACATTGGCATACGTCCAAGTTCAGGAATTAGCATTTTCAAAACTCCATTTTTAGCTCTCACTTCCGCTTCTCTCACTTTGGCGTTCACGATTTGGTTTACTTGAACTCGGATTTAATCCATTAGAATAAACCCAAATTCATGGATTTTAAAGCTCAAAATCCGTTCTAGTTCTTTTGAATTATGCACCAACGGTCCTCAATTCATTTTAATAAGCGCAATTTCATGGATTGCCTTTTCGAAACTTCGTTAGAAGTTCTCGCTTTCGCTACTCCAACTTGGCTTCGTTCAGCCACTGCATGGGCGGCATGTTGTCTTCGTGAACGTCCACTTTCTCCCAAAATTCCCAAAACATCCGTTTGAGCGTGGAAGTAAGACGACACTTCTTGGAATATGTCAGCTAGTCCACTTCGCCGTGATTATATTTTGGCGGCAGCGTAAATTGGCTCTCCTCTATTAAATAGTAGATGAGCCTGAGTTAACGCTTCGCCGATTTGAGTAATACTTTGCCTCGGTTCTGGTTACCAGCCGAAATGTGCTGGAATGCAAATAAAGCCGACACCTTTTTTGACAGAGTATGACACCATCTCTTCGTCATGGCTGAATTGCAGAAGCTCTCGATTGGCAAAAAAAAATGTATTCGGTCTTCTGCCGACGAACCTTTGAAGACTTAGAATTAAAGTATTTTAACACAAAGCAGTAACTAATTCTGTATCTGCAGCCTTAAACGTAAAAAACATACAAGTATATCAGTGCAGAGCTCAAGCCTGGGAAGAGAGGTGATCTTCAAAGAATCAACTTTTGATTGGCCGTTAGTAATTGGATTCATTGTGATACTCTTTAGAATTATAACCAGGAAATTGGATAGAAAAAGAAGTCATGTGACATAAAGATAAATAAAGTAAAAAACCCAGTTTAAAGAAAAATAATAAGGAAAGGAAATAAGTATAGACTGGGATTCACAGAGTCCCGTTACCAAAAATAGCCAGCCTATTCCTCTGATAAAGCCTAATAGATCTAGCTATATCCCCCATCTTGGAATCTTCCTCTAGCTATTTTTGCCTGATACCCTGTAATCTAGGACAGTTAAAAAGAATATGTTCCACTATTTCTAGTTCCTTAATATCCTCGCACAACCTACAGAAGTCCTCTGAGGCCATATCCCATTAACCAATGGAACTTCTAATTGAGCAGTGCCCGGTTAACACTCCTACTAAAGACCTGAGACTTCCTATCCAACCCAAATAGTATTCGGTTGCCTTTGTATTCAACTTTCGCCAAATAGCCCTGGACGTCCTACTACACCAGGATTGTCTCGGATATCAACCTATAGTAGTGGCATTCTTAATTGACTGTTATTCATATCTTAACAGGAAGACTAGTCCAACATAAGAATTATTTGGGCTTCGAGGAACAGGTACAGCCAGTGATTCTGTGGATTAAAGAAGGGGAAGTGGGGGACTGAAAGGGATTGAATGAGGTAGCCATAACTGCCATAAATGTCTAATCTGACGGTCGAACCGCATTGCGGCACTGATCGTTCCAGAATGATGCTTCCTTGACTGTCATTCATCTCCACTTACTGCCCAGAAATGTTTGGTAGAGACGTATCAATTTTGTGATTGATTCCTGTAGTATTGAACGAACGTATCTATACGATACAGATGCCTTCAAGCGATCTTAATCTCTACTTATGTAAGTATGCCAAGACGAATCCCGGATCACTAGAGTCTTTTTTAACCAGAAATTTTGTGAATTAAGTCGGACTGAATGAGATTCAAAGACGTGGCACTGAAATCATCGTTCCTTGACTGTTATTCATATCTTAACAAGATGACTGGGCTTCGAGGAACAGGAAGGGGAAGTGGGGACTGAAAAGGATTGAATAATTTAACCATAACTGGCATATCTACTCTGACGGTCGAACCGCATTACGGCACTGAAATAATCGTTTCTTAACTGTCATTCATCTCCACTAACTGCCCAGAAATATTTGGTATATAATGATCCAGAATATAGTGTGGAAATTAAAAATGGAATGACAAACTTATCTATACGAGGGTGAGTTAATAAGTCCGCGACCTTTTGAATTTCCCAGCTCTTAACTATCAAAATTTTAACAAGATGCGTCATTTAGTTTGTGTTTAACAGACATTTATGGCCGCCTAACGCGTGACTTAAAGAGAAATTGGAAAAAGGGGAATTTCGTCTGCTCATTAAGCATTATTTGTTGCCATTAAATTTCAATGGTAAAAAAGTGGTTTATTGAATTTTGTTGTGGGGACGCCCAGTTGAAGTCTTTACACCGGTAACAATTGAATAAAATCATGATATGGTGTTAGCCGAGATTGTGGAGGCCATAGGCATCTCACATGGCTCAGTGGTTTCAATATTGAATGATCACTTGGGTATGAGAAAGCTTTACGCAAGATGGCTGCCGCGTTTACTCACAATTGGGTATACACATGTGCAGTTTCCATGGCAAAAATCCGTGAATTATGCTCCTTCTTCCGCCCTATTCACCGGATTTAGCCGGATTCTTGTTTCCAAACCTGAAGGAATGGCTTGGTGGAAAGAAATTTGACTCCAACGATGAAATCATCTCACAAAAAATCTTATTTTTGATCTTATTTTTTGGAAGGGATAAAAACGTTGGACAAAGTTCTTAGAGCTCAATTGAGACTACACAGAGAAAACAGATTCGTAGTAGCAACCGAATTTGTTGCCAATCGAATGATTCGGTTGCACACATTGAATTTTTCGGTTTTATCAAAAGAATGTTGATAAAGAAGAATTTCAGTTGAAGTAACCAACATTTTGTTGCTCCTTCTAAGTATAAAAAGTTGTATTAATAATAAAAAAAAATTGTTGTACTTGGGATCAATGATGCCACATTTGTTTAAATATTAAAATTTGTTTGCGCGATCCGTCCGATCTTTCTGTAGAAATGTTTTTTAAATTGTTAAAAATATTGTTTTAGCTATTAAACCACTCAATCAATTCTTCGAATTGAAACATTCTGATGAAATATACATAAGAATCTAGGAAATTCTCTAGTGAGTAATTGATGTAGAGTGAGTAAAGTGGCTGGTTGTTGGTGGTGGCTTACGTGCCAAACTACATGAACTTTCACAATACAAAGTACATACCTAAATAAATATTTTAATTAAGTGTAAAAAAAGTCCATCATGCACTAGTTTATTATTTTAATTTTGTGTAAATTATTATGTTCGAAATAATTTAGTAAATTCAAAAGAAATCGTTTAAACAAATTTATATACAATTTTACCTGTTAAACTTTTACTCTCGAGTATGGTGGATGGATGGATGGATGTGTGGTGCAATTGAAAAAATTTATTGTCGAAATCAGTCCAATCTCTTTCTCTGCACCTTTCTCTGCACCTTTCTCTTTGCTCAATTATTCATTTTTATTATTTTATACATATTTTTGATTTTAAGATTAGTTTTTTTTCCTATTTTTTGCATTATTGTTTTTATATACTTCACTTATTCCAATTTACACTATATTTTGTTTTTTATTTAGTCACTGTATGGTTTTTTTTGTTAAATTGTGGTAGTAGTGTGCACATGCTTTATTTTGTTTTTGTAAATGATTTCATACCTACATTCATCCACATATATTTTATTTTATACCCACTGTTGCAATGCGCATGTTTTTGTTGTGTATTTCTGATTCAATTTTGTTGTACTCGATTACTCAAATTGTAGTTAGTTCGAGGTACTCGCATTTAGTTTGTTTTTGTTGTTGATTATTGTATAGGTAAGTTATTTTATTTTACTCTTCATGTTGTTGTTATTGTTGATAAAATTTTGCACATGCAAAAAAGCAGTATATACAAGTGTATTATGTACAGATATGTATGTATGTAGTACTATGTACAAACAACTATTTATTCACATACTACTATGTATTTGATATTATCATTTATTTATTGTACTCAAGAAGAAGAAGAATAAGCATGAAATCAACAACAACTACACTTTAGCTAAATGATGTTGTTGTTCTCAATTGTGTCAGCAAGATACTGCTCTTTCTTTTGCTGTTTACGTTTTATAATGTTGTTTGTTTACGTTGTTTTTAATTGTTCTGTTGCCTCTTCTTTGGTTTTTGCCATTTTTTTTTTGGCAAATTTAGCTGTTTTTTTGTAATTACTTTTAGTGATTTTAAGAACTACATATGTACAAATGTATATCCTTCTATTCGCTATATTCGGCTATGCCGAATCTTATATATCCTTCACCAAATTATACTTCAAAATAAAAATTTTAAATATTTTTAGATAAACAAATTTTTTTTTTTTTATTAAAGTATTTTTTTTTATTTTTTTGAAAATTTTTTTTTTCGAATTTTAATTTTTTAAATTTAAAATTTTTTTTTTAAATTTAAAATTTTTTTTTAAATTCGATTTTTTTTTTTAAATTTTAAAAAAAATTTTTTTGTTTTTTAAATTTTTTTTGGTGAAAAAAAATCGCTTTAAAAAATATTTTTTCCGATTTTGACCCATTGTAGGTCCAACTTACTATGGTCTTATATACGTCGTTACAAAGGTCTTTGAAATATCTATCAAAAGATATCCATATTCAGCCCAATTATGAATAAAAAATTCCGCAGGAGTTTGTTCCCCGAGAGTTTTTTCCCATAGAATTTGAATAGGAAAAATGGGAAAAGGGAGAAACCTCCCGGGGAATTTTTATTCATAATTGGGCTGATTGTCTATATTAATGACTTAGTAATCCATATATTGGTCAAAAATCGAAGTTGTTCCACATATCTCAGCCATTTGTGGACCGATTTTGCTGATTTTAAATAGAAAACTTCTCGAGCATGTCTGACAGAATTATTGAAGATTTTGATGCCGAAGATATCTGAGGTCTTCAGAAAATTGATTTCAACAGACAGACGGACATGGCTTAATCGTCTACGCTATCTATAAGGATCCAGAATATATATACTTTATAGGGTCGGAAAATTATATTGTGGAAATTACAAACGGAATGACAAACTTATACCCTTCTCACGAAGCTTCAGTTTAAAAAATACAATATTTATTTTCCGATTTCGACCCATTGGCATTATATACATGCGTCTTTGGAAAGGTCTTTGAAATGTCTATCATAACATATTCACCTTGTTTATGTCGAGTTCCCTGACTAGTGGTTTACTACTGTTATGGCGATCATCTTAAAATGGAAGGTCGAGACATTCAATAATCTCACTGATATTTGTGAGAGGAAAGTATACTCCGGATCATTAGGCTTGGGAAAGGCTATACTTCAAGACGAAGATGTGGACATTCTGTGTAACATCCTATTATCAACCTACAAAATTCGCATCTGTTCAAAGTGGCAAAAATAAAGTGGGTGGTTTCGTTCAATTTGGATCATACAAGTGTATTGGGATTATTACATTAGATTAAATCAGAATTATCTGGCTTTAGAATTAAAATGTCTTTCAGACTCCCTAATAAATGTGTATTTGAAAAGAACAACAATCTTACTGAGCTACTATAGGACATCGAATAGGAATACCCAAATAATTACCGGCTGTCGAGCTGTAATTAGTTACCAGAACAGAGTTTATTCCAGAAATGCTGGTAATCTTAAAATGAGAGGGCGAGACATGTAACAATATCACTGGTATTTGCGTGAAGACATAGAGGACCATTACTGGAATTTAAAATTTAGCAAGAAGATGGTCTACTCTTCAACACTAGGAACGTAGACGATCAGTGTTGCATTAAACTGCCAACCTGCAAAATACGCATCTCTTCAAAGAGATATAAACAAGGTGGATGGTTTTGTTCACTTGCTTCATTACAACATCAATTTGTTCAAGGATGGCAGAAGGCTTCAAATCAACTAAAAATTTCCATTTCATATATCCTTCTCCTCCTTCCCTCTAGTGGGGAATAGTTGACGATTCATTGAGACTTTGACCAATATTCTAGACATTCGTTTGAGAAGGATAAGTTCTTTTATAAGTCGGCTGTAGGCGTCATACCAGCAGGTTAGCCTGGTGAGTTTTCCGACTAGCTTCGCTTATTCTCTCCTCCGGTAGGTTCCAACCCATTCTGTATGCTTCTATTACTTACTAACTTTTTTGCTTAATTCACAGTCCCCTACGAAACTAATATTGAGATTTACCTCACTTATGCAGTTGGTAAATGTCGATGACTTCGTAGGTTATAGTTGCAGGTTACATTGAGTATTTCCTTGAGATAACCAGACCGCGGTCTTTAACGTTGTGACCTTTCGTCATAAAATACAGTTATATACAGTTCCACTCCTTGTGGAAGTGACGGCAGTTTCGATAGATGGAAGCTAAGCGGGAGTGAGGACAGGACAGGACCGCACCCAAAGGAACTCCTTGTTTAACTCTAGGGGGTTTTGAGCTCAAAAAACTCAGAAAATAAACGATATATTTGTTAAAGTTGTGCGAAATTGTAAACTTTCCAGGCTGTGTTGAAGGATTGCCTTTTTACAAGGCCTTTAGAACTGTCCCGTTACGAAGCCTTTAGAACTGTCCCTTTACAAGGACTCTGCTGGTTCCACTCCTATAACATTTGCATTTTCGCTGGCAGGTTGAAAACCGTTGGCTCGGCTCTCCATTCGCAAAAGTGTTTCGACATCAGAAAGGATGGAGCCGATAGCCTTAGATGGTTTGGTTGCATTGATGGCTTCTGCAACTTTGAGTTTCGTGAAATATTGTGGTATGTCCAGCACTCGAATGTTGTGAAATTTGTGAATAACGCTCCATTTTGCTTGTCTCTCTTATGGTGCTCTATACATTGTGATCAAAAGGCTCCAGAGCACTGTTCCGGGTCGGATATTGTGATATCTGCAAACTTAATCGCGAACCTTCGTTCTTCGTCGGACATTGTGATATCTGCAAACTTAATCGTGAACCTGTCATCATTCTTCGTCGGGTTGGAGAAAGTCGGGACCGTTAACAGCAACTCCCATACTCAAATACCATTTATTACTCTAGTTTTCATTCACTAACATGCAGATTTCTTGGTTCAACTTTGCAATTCTGGGGTCCTTAAATTGTTGTTGCGGATATCATTCTTAATATAGATTATTTTCAATATTTCTCCTTTGACCTTCGGTATTTGGACCAAACAAACTCGAATGAAGAAAACATGCTGAATATTTGTTAAATCGTTTTGTATTAGCCTAAAATTTAGGATTTGTTAATAATGTTGACCCAAAAGTATTTTCAGAATTGTATAATTTTGACCCCAATTCCATTAAAGGGTTAATCCATACAATGAAACATTCTTTGTCATTTTGTCTGGATTCTGGATATCAACTTTATAAACATTTTCTTAAGTCGTTTCGAAGTTGCGTCTTTTTAAAATGTTTGTGATTTCGAAGTTGCTTTGATTTTGTTCAGTTTTCGTTGCATTGGTTTGGAGGTGTGTCGCTAGTGCTTCGATTTGTATCGTTTTTGTTTCAGTTAGCGTCGCATGACTTCGACGTTAGTAATTCGATTTGCGTCGTTAATATGAAAATGTTTGTATTGAAAATCAAATTTTTTATGAATCTAGGAACCAATTAAATGAAAATCAATACAAATGTATGGAAAATCGTGTTTCGTTTTGCGTCGTTTCGGTTTGCAAACCGGGGAATTAGTGTAGTTTTGATGGAGACATAGGTCTGCGTCCTACACTAGGTCATTTGCAAAGTTTATATACAGTTGCTTCTAAAATTTATTTTTTCTTTTATTACATTTAAACAATAAACCTTTCATTCTACTTATTTATTAAACATTAAATTAATTTATTTTGCAAAAATATTCTAGTTTTTTTTTTGCTCACACGGTCTTTGTGTATTGTTTAATTTTGTGTGGAGATACATAGTTGTAGGTGGAAGAGCAGAGCAGGAGGGGATCATTTCAGTTGTTGCTAAGCTGTCAAAAGTGTGAATTTTAACTCTCATTGTCAGTGGTGAGTGTCTACTGATCAAAAAAAAATTTATATTTTGTGGTGTTGTTTGTGGTTTTTCTATGGTCATACAAAATATAAAAAGTAGTCAGTCACAAATTGTTTATATACATTGTTTTTATACCCTTCACCTTTGTGAGAAGGGTATATATAAGTTTGTCATTCCGTTTGTAATTTCCACAATATAATTTTCCGACACTATAAAGTATATGTATTCTGGATCCTTATAGATAGCGGAGTCGATTAAGCCATGTCCGTCTGTCTGTCTGTTGAAATCAATTTTCTGAAGACCCCAGATATCTTCGGGATCCAAATCTTCAATATTTCTGTCAGACATGCTTTCGAGAAGTTTGCTATTTAAAATCAGCAAAATCGGTAAACAAATGGCTGAGATATGAGAAAAAACCAGGACAACCTCAATTTTTTACCTATTTTTGATCTATATCTGGATTACTAAGTCATTAATATAGACAATATGGATATCTAATGATAGATATATCAAAGGCCTTTGCAACGACGTATATAAGACCATAGTAAGTTGGACCTAGAATGGGTCAAAATTTTTTTCAACAAAAAAAAACAAACATTTTTTTTTAAAATTTAAAAAAAATTAAAATTTAAAAAAAAAATTTAATTTAAAAAACAAAATTTAAATTCAAAAAAAATTTTAATTTTAAAAATTTTAAATAATTCGAAATTTTTTTTTTACAAAAAATGAAAAAAAAACAACTTTGGAAAAAAAAATTAATTTTGTTTACCTAAAAATATTTAAAATTTCTATTTTGAAGTATAATTTGGTGAAGGGTATATAAGATTCGGCACAGCCGATATGGATCCTTATAGATAGCGGAGTCGATTAAGCCATGTCCGTCTGTCTGTCTGTTGAAATCAATTTTCTGAAGACCCCAGATATCTTCGGGATCCAAATCTTCAATAATTCTGTCAGACATGCTTTCGAGAAGTTTGCTATTTAAAATCAGCAAAATCGGTCCATAAATAAAGGAGATATAAGCAAAAAACCGGGGACAACCTCGATTTTTGATTTATTTTTGATCTACATCTGGATTACTAAGTCATTAATATAGACAATATGGATATCTAATGATAGATATTTCAAAGTCCATTTCAACGATGTAGATAAGGCTATAGTAAGTTGGACCTACAATGGGTCAAAATCGGGAAAAATATTTTTTAACCCGAATTTTTTTTTCATCAAAAAAATTTTTTTGTCATACATTTTTTTTCAAAAAAAAAAAAATTTTAGAAAAAAAAAAATTTAAATTTTTTTTTTAAAAAAAATTAAAAAATAATTTGGAAAAAAAAAAATTGGAAAAACAATTAAAAAGAAAATTAAATTTTGTTTACCTAAAAATCTTTAAAAAAATTTATTTTAAAGTATAATTTGGTGAAGGGTATATAAGATTCGGCACAGCCGAATATATCACTCTTACTTGTTTTTTAATAAACTTGTACATAGTTTTACTATTTATTTATTAACAATCAGACATATGAGAAACTTTTTTTGTATAAATACATGGCGAATTGTATATTTAATTATTAGCAATTTGCTGTTTTTCACTTTTTTTTTGCAATAAATTTAATTCAAACATCTTCATTATGGAATTGAGCTGTTCTGCATTACGTGCGTAATGTGAGGGCTAAGCGGAAAGTTTAGGGAAAATATAAGGGATATTTGTTGAAAATAAAAAACATTTCAAAACCAATTTCATAGTTGATTTAGTTTCCAAAATAGTCTATTAATTTATTTTATATATATAGTTGTTTTTTGAGCACTAATTTAAACAATTTAATTTATTGCTGCAAAAATTCTGATCTTGGCCACATAATTTACATTTATTTATTTTTTTTTTTAATTTCATGGCTTTTGTTTACATATTTTCTAAATAAATTTAATGGGTATTTTTATTTTTTCGCCCAAAAATGCTTTCACAAAATAGCAACAAATTAACTGCACAAAATAGCGCCATCATGATGAAGCATGTGTGTAAAAACGCCCACTCACAGTGGCGTAGAAAGTGTGTGTTTTGCGTAGAAATTTTGTTTTCTGATTGAAAACAAAGTAAAAAAAATAAACAAGCACTAAAAAATTAAAAATTTAACATGTTAAATACAGACAACATCTTACGATATTTTGTTTTTTAGAAACACAGAAAATTAAAAAAATATCAAATAATATTTACTTGAAACCTTCACCTAAATAATGTATGAAAAAAAAAACAAAACAATTAAAAATTATACAAAACAAAAATAAAAAAAAAACAGTTTAAATGAATGAAACAAAAAAAATATTAATTACACAAATTCAAACTCCTACAATCAACCTATCTTGGCAGTCAGCAAATTGGACTGTATAGAAACCTAGGACCACACTTTTGGACACCTTTTTTTGTGCTCTTCAATTCTCTTTTAACAAGAGCCCAATATCTCTCCACTGGCCTTAGCTCCAAGCAGTTTGGTGGATTTGCCTCTCTTAGTACAAATACCACATTTTTCTTTCTGTACCACTTGCTTACCATAATGACAGGATGCCAAATCAGGCTAAAAATAAGTGGAAACATTTAGAAGTCTTATGAATGTAAGCATCATCCTCTTTTGTAAAAATTCCTTGATGTATATTTCGGTATTTATAGAGCCTATTGTATTGCCATGCAATAACTTTTTGGGAAAATTTTCTGGTTTTGGGTCCTAAACTTTTCTTCAACATTCCCTCGAACATAAGCAACATAAACATTTTGACCCGGAAGCTGCGAAAAATCTGCCAGAACATACGTTTTGTCATCCATTAAGCAGCAGTAATGTTTTTATTTTCTCTAAATTTTTAGCAGAGTTCCTGTCAGGAACTTTTTGGGCCTTGTATGTTTTTAAACCTGCATTGGCTTGAATTTTTCGTACCAAATAGTCCAAGTACAGAGCTAACTGGACTGCTTTCGTAACGAATGTGTTGGTAGCTCTTTTGAAAATGCTTTCTATTTGTTTGGCTTTAGAAACATCATGTGGACCATTCCTTCTACCTGAACCAGGTTTTCTATCAACGGAGAAGATCTGCTGATACTGTTTAATAACATTGGAATCAGTTTGACTTCAGACCTCTGATTGTTTGGCCAACTTTGTGTACAACCAAGTTGGGTTCTGTTGAAAATATTTAATAATTTTTAGGACGCACTTTTTTCTCGTCACTCATTTTAATCAGATTAACAAGAAATGAACATAATTGACATTAAACATAATAACTGACATTGCTTTATAAAGGTTAAACTCATCAAATCAAATAATACTTGGGCTAAAAATTTTAATGAAAAACGTGTTTTAAGGTTTTTTCGATCTCAGTCCTTATATAAAGAGCTACGATTAAAGCTAAATTAAGTCTGTATAAACATCAAAGACTAAAGCTTAACGAAGACTATATAAAGATCTACGATTAATGTTTAGCAAAGATTATATAAAGAGCAACGATTAAAGCTTAACTAAGACTATATAAAGAGCAACGATTAAAGGTAAATTAAGACTATATAAAGACCCACGACTAAAGATAAACTAAGATTAACTTAAGAGCTACGATTAAGGGTAAACTAAGACGATATAAAGAGCTACGATTAAAGCTAAACTATGACGATATAATGAGCTACCATTAAAGCTAAACTAAGACTATATAAAGACCTTCGATTATAGCTAAACTAAGATTAACTTAAGAGCTACGATTACAGTTAAACTTAGACTATATAAAGAGCTACGATTAAAGCTAAACTAAAACTATATAAAGACCTTCGATTATAGCTAAACTAAGATTAACTTAAGAGCTACGATTAAAGTTGAACTTAGACTATATAAAGAGCTACGATTAAAGCTAAACTAAGACTACGATTAAAGGCAAACTAAGACGATTAAATCTAAATTAAGACTATATAAAGCCCCACGACTAAAGGTAAACTAAGATTAACTTAAGAGCTACGATTAAGGGTAAACTAAGACGATATAAAGAGCTACGATTAAAGCTAAACTAAGACGATATAAAGAGCTATGATTAAAGCTAAACTAAAATTAACTTAAGAACTACGATTAAAGTTAAACTTAGACTATATAAAGTCCTATACTAAGATTAACTTAAGAGCTACGATTAAAGCTAAACTAAGACTATATAAAGAGCTACGATTAAAGGTAAATTGAGACTATATAAAGACCCACGATTAAAGGTAAACTAAGATTAACTTAAGAGCTACGATTAAGGGTAAACTAAGATGATATAAAGAGCTACGATTAAAGCTAAACTAAGACGATATAAAGAGCAACGATTAAACATAAACTAAGACTATATAACGAGCTACGATTAAAGATAAACTAAGATTAACTTAAGAGCTACGATTAAAGCTAAACTTAGATTATATAAAGGGCTACGATTAAACCTAAACTTAGACTATATAAAGAGCTGCGATTAAAGCTAAACTAAGAATATATGAAAAGCAACGGTTAAAGCTAAACTAAGACTATATAAAGAGCTACGATTAAAGGCAAACTAAGACGATATAAAGAGCTACTATTAAAGGTAATCTAAGGCGATATAATGAACTACGATTAAAGCTAAACTAAGATTAACTTAAGAGCTACGATTGAAGCTAAACTTAGACTTTATAAAGACCTTTGATTGAAGCTAAACTATGCTTGAAGTTAATCTAACCCCCATTTACTCAATTTCTGGTTATTTTTTATCGTGACGTCAATTGGAGGTTTATCGTTACGAAAAACGATAACCAGATATTGAGAAAGAACTAAGATTGAAACTTAACTATAGAAATATAAAGACCAGCTATTCCGTGATACGATACGAATGATACAAAACAAAACCATCAATATCTAGAGAGAAGAATTAGAACTTTGAAATTAGCCCTTGTCTTTCTTCAGCACATACACGCAGAGAAAAAATATAGTTGGGCATGGTTACTGTAACCATTTCAATATTGTTACATCTTTTTTAACTATATTATCATTGTATCAACCATATATATGGTTATAGTAAACAAATATATGTTTGTGACAACCATTCATATGATGAAGGACTATCATATTATGTTGCTCTCGGCTTAAGGCTTATCATAATCTGAGAACAACATATTATGATAAAATTATTCATCATAAATATGGTTGCCACAAACATATATGTATATGTGTACTGTAACCATATATATGTTTGATACAATCATGTGAATCATAAATTAACACACAATCATGTAAATGGTTACTGTGACTATAATATTGTTAAAAAATCTTGTAACACTATTTAAATGGTTACAGTAACCATGCCCAATTATATTTTTTCTCTGCGTGTAGAGTTTTAAATATTTTCAAAGCTAAAAATTTAAGGAATATTTGACCCAAAATCATGTTGCCCTCTTTATTCTTGCCTTATATAGGGCATTCAAAAAATATTTTATTTTCATATTTTGTTTATTTGCTAAAAGTGTTAAAACAGCAAAGAAATAAAGAAATAAAGTTATAATAAATATTTGTGTTTTTGTTAAATTATAAAGACTTTGAGCTAAACTAAAAATAGTAGCGTGCGTGCTGTTAAATGCCTGAAGCGTAAATTTTTGGCGCGAATTTTATGATTTTTTTTTGCTGTTGTTGTTAATAATACAAACTATTTTTTTCTTTTTTTCTTTTATAATTTTACTATTTTATTATATTGCTGTATAGTTGTTGTTGTTGTGTTTTAAATAAAACTACAAACAATATTTATTTTTATAATCTAATTTACACGGCCTCAAGGGGGGTTTGTCCGTACGTTTGTCTATTAAAAAGATTAGAAGAAAAGAATTTTTTTTAAAAATTTGCTGTTTCTAGGTAGATGGAGGATGGTTTTATAATTTTTAAAATAAAAATAATGATTTGTTAAACAATTTAAAAAAGAAAGAAATAAAAATTGAGTTGAGAAAGAGAGACAGATTTGAAATATTGTGTTAAGCCAGGGGTGAATTGTGGCGGATTATTTAGTGATTTCCCTTTCTATCTTCTATAGCTTTTAATTAACTTTTCTTATTATATTTTTCTTTAGGTGTATAATGCATACTGCCTTTTGTCGCCGTTTAATTGTTTGAAATTGTCTATGGCCAAAAAAAAAAAGAAACCAGATTTTTAATGATGATTACGTCCGGAAAAAAATCTTTAAATTTTGCCAAAAACATAGCGATTTTTTTTTTGTTATTGTTGTCTTCCGCTTACTTTACCTTTTCTGTTTTGCAAAGTTTTAAAACCCATTAACTGATTATTATTATATATTTTTTTTGTTTGTTTGTTTCGTATGTGAGTAATCATTTTCAAGTTTTTTTTTATTGTTTAAAGCTGTTGCCAATAAACAACCGTTATAGCAGCAGTACCTAGGCAATACCTTAAAAACAAATTGTGCTTTAGAGTTGTTGAATTGACTGGTTTATTGTGTGGTTAAACAAAAAATTATTAAAATTATAAATTAAAAAATTATAAATTTTTTAACACCTTGAACTTTTTTTAATATTTTTAAGTTATATATTTTTTTTTTGAGCTGTAAGGTTTAAAGTTCTTTATAGTGTATTAACCAGAGATTTGAAATTATAAAGACCTACAATCGAAGCTAAACCAAGACTATATAAAGACCTAAGATTATAACTGAACTAAGATTAAATAAAGAGCTACGATTAAAGTTAAACTAAGGCTATATAAAGATCTATGACCAAAGCTAAACTAGGATAAAATATAGAGCTACGATTAAAGTTAAACTAAGATTATATAAAGACCTATGAAGCTAAACCAAGACTAAATAATGAGCTACGATTAAAGTTAAACTAACCTATGCAAACACCTACGACAAGAGCTAAACTAAGACTATATAAATAGCTACGTTTAAGCTAAACTAGGGCCTAATATTGATGCTAAATACCGACTATATAAAGACCTACGATTAAAGCTAAACTAAGATTATATAAAGACCTACGACTGAGTCTAAATTGCGGCTAAGGACTGAGATCGAAAAAAACCTTAACACACGTTTTGCATTAAAACTTTTAACCCAAGGGAGAATTCATATCAAAACGGACAGAAAACTGCAATTTTCGGATTTGACATCTGCGATTTTAATGAATTTTATCACACATACTACGGTTCCAAAGGGTTCCTCAAATCTATGACTATTTTATGGGAGAACCTTTCCATTTCAGAAATATCGCGATTTAAAAATTGAAAAATTTGTTAAAATTGTCTAAAATTATATACATACACATAATTGCCCATAACTTTGAAGCTACTAAAAGTCCAACATAATTTTTGATTCCATTTTAAAGGCAAAGATATTGGCCCATAATCATAGTCAAACACTAAAGTCGGTTCTTTTTAGAAACAACTTTAAAATAAATACCTGCTTTTAATTATTTTGCAACTATAGTCAAAATTAAAAAAGTGTGTTTTAAATTGAACCGACTTTAACTGGGTGCCACCTCAAATGTAGAAAATGTTTTCATACAATATACAAAAACATATAGACAACTGGCAACGCTGAACAGCTGACATACAAAATTAAAAAAAAACAAAAAAGGTAAACAATAAAAGTAACAGCGAAATCTGAAGAAAAAAAGCAAATTGTGGTGGAAAAAATAAGATTAATATCATAATTAGGATATTTTGGTTCTAACTTTATTGATAACTGTTCAATAATTGCAAAATCTCTGCCAATATCTTGCAACATAAACATTTTTGACTTTTTGTCGAACTTTTTTACTTGGTGAAGAACAGCTGATGCTGTTGTTAAATGAGTTAAAAACAGCTTCAGCTAGTTTTATATTTACAGTCGACTTTAACGTCAAAAGTATATTTTATCTTGTCTATGGTAGACCTAAAGTCCACTCTTAAGTAAAGACAACTTTATTTCTCTTAAAATATACTTTATTGCTGACTATGATTATGGGCCATTTTCTTTAAAATGGTGTGAATAAAATTGTTTACTTCCAAAAGGTTAAAGATCAATTTTCAGAGTATATATTTCAATTTAAAAAAATATCAATGATCGCGGTGTTAAAAATTCAAAAAGAAAATGGTATGAGTTTACATAAACTCTCTACTATATTCGTGAAAAAAAATGTCGATGGAGATTCGATTAGTTCAGGAGTTATAAAGAAAAACGTTATTAAAAATACGTTTTTATACCCTTCAGCTTCGTGAGAAGGGTATATATAAGTTTGTCATTCCGTTTGTAATTTCTACATTTTTCATTTCCGACCCTATAAAGTATATATATTCTGGATCCTTATAGATAGCGGAGTCGATTAAGCCATGTCCGTCTGTCTGTCTGTCTGTCTGTCTGTCTGTCTGTCTGTCTGTCTGTCTGTCTGTCTGTCTGTCTGTCCGTCTGTCTGTCTGTCTGTCTGTCTGTCTGTTGAAATCAGTTTTCTGAAGACCCCAGATATCTTCGGGATCCAAATCTTCAATAATTCTGTCAGACATGCTTTCGAGAATTTTGCTATTTAAAATCAGCAAAATCGGTCCACAAATGGCTGAGATATGAGGAAAAAACCAAGACAACCTCGATTTTTGACCAATTTTTGACCTATATCTGGATTACTAAGACATTAATATAGACAATATGGATATCTAATGATAGATATTTCAAAGAAATTTGCAACGACGTATATAAGACCATATTAAGTTGGACCTACAATGGGTCAAAATCGGGAAAAAAATTTTAACCCGAATTTTTTTTTTCAAAAAAAAAAAATTTAAAAAACCAAAAAAAAATTTTTAAAATTTAAAAAAAAAAGTTTTAAATTTAAAAAAAAAAAAAATTTAAATTTAAAAAAAAAAAATTAAAATAAATTTTTTTCCAAAAAATGTAAAAAAAATTAAATTTTGTTTACCTAAAAATATTTAAAATTTTGAAGTATAATTTGGTGAAGGGTATATAAGATTCGGCACAGCCGAATATAGCACTCTTACTTGTTTGTATGTGGTAAATTTCATTAAATTCGGAGATGACATGGATCTTCCCCCAAGTATTATTTTATTTATTTTGTTTTTGATCAAATTACCTTTATAAAGCATGTAAGTTATTATGTTTAATGTCAAGTATGTTCATTTTTTGTTAATCTGATTAAAATGAGGGACGAGAAAAAAGTGCGTTCTAAAAATTATTGAATATTTTCAACAAAACCCAACTTGGTGCTACAAAAAGTTGGCCAAACAATCAATGGTCTGCCGTCAAACGGGAGAACTTGTCCGTTGATAGAGAAACTGGTTCAGGTAGAAGGAATGTTCCACATGATGTTTCGAAAGCCAATAAATAGAAAACATTTCCAAAAGAGCTCCCAAACTAGGGTTTTTATCCCGGGAATTCCCGGTACTGATTTCCCGGGAATTTTGCCAATTTTTCCCTACCCGATTCCCGGGATAGCCGGGTACCCGGTTGTTAAGTTTTCCCTAATTAATTTGCCACGTAAAAAACATATAATAATGTATATAGCTTTTGACAATGAACAAATTCATGGAATACTTTTTTGAAAAATATGACAAAAAATGCTTTTTAATGAGTTTTGGCATAGATATACATTTTTCAAATTGAAATAAAATTTTTATTTATGAATGTTTTGTAATGAAATTTTACACTTATATAAATTTTTTTATTGAAAATGAAAAAATGAAAACAAATTTTGAAATTTGTAATCAGGAATCCCGCAATTCCCAAAAAAAGTATTGAAAAATTCCAAAAATGGGATTTTTTCGTTTTTTGCCTATAATATCCATACCAAGGGCGGGGTTAATTAAGAACATATTGGGCCATCTAAAAAAGGTTACTATATTTTGATTTCGACTATGCGATTTGAGAATTTTTGCCCTAAAGTTGAATTTTACATAAAAAATAGGCGTTATTTGAATGGACCTGGACCCCTTGGTATCAAAAACTATACATTTTTTTTTCATTTAAAATATGAACTGAACTAGAACTAGAACTGAACTAGAACTGAACTAGAACTGAACTAGAACTGAACTAGAACTGAACTAGAACTGAACTAGAACTGAACTAGAACTGAACTAGAACTGAACTAGAACTGAACTAGAACTGAACTAGAACTGAACTAGAACTGAACTAGAACTGAACTAGAACTGAACTAGAACTGAACTAGAACTGAACTAGAACTGAACTAGAACTGAACTAGAACTGAACTAGAACTGAACTAGAACTGAACTAGAACTGAACTAGAACTGAACTAGAACTGAACTAGAACTGAACTAGAACTGAACTAGAACTGAACTAGAACTGAACTAGAACTGAACTAGAACTGAACTAGAACTGAACTAGAACTGAACTAGAACTGAACTAGAACTGAACTAGAACTGAACTAGAACTGAACTAGAACTGAACTAGAACTGAACTAGAACTGAACTAGAACTGAACTAGAACTGAACTAGAACTGAACTAGAACTGAACTAGAACTGAACTAGAACTGAACTAGAACTGAACTAGAACTGAACTAGAACTGAACTGAACTAGAACTGAACTAGAACTGAACTAGAACTGAACTAGAACTGAACTAGAACTGAACTAGAACTGAACTGGAACTGAACTAGAACTGAACTAGATTAGTTATCCAAGTGATTTTGACTACTTCATAGTTGTTTGGTTGAGTAGTACTGCTCGGTTAGATATCTACATATGAGTTCTGTTCAGGCCTCAAAAGTGTGTCACTTACAGCTCCGAAAGTTTATGGTGAAAAATCCCAAGAAAATCTGTGTTAGTTTCACAACTAGTTCTAGAACTAGCATGAAAATAGCCAGAACCAGGTTTTATGTAGTGCTCGGCAAGAAGATTCTATCTGTGTAACTTTTTTTGAAATCGGAACACAAACGAAGAAATAGGATCATTTTTAAAATTGAACATACCCGAAGTGTCCTATTTTGGGGACCCTGGCCCAGCTCCTGGTGGGCTCATGAGGTCCAAGTTCAAAACTTAAACTCGCCTACACTTCCTCTTTGCGTATGTGAAATTTCATTCAAATCGGACTAAGGGTTTAGAAGTTACAGATTTATTTCCCTCTTTTTTTTTTTCTCATACCACTGTTGCATAATGGATGACGAAACGTATGTTCTGGGAAATTTTTCGCAGCTTCCAGGTCAATATTATTATATAGCTGATGATCGAGGGAATGTTGTAGACAAGTTTAAGAACCAAAAGTGGAAAATTTTCCCAAAAAGTTCTTGGTATGGCAAGCAATCAGCCGATTCGACACAAAAGCCAAATATCCATGGCGCTAAAGTAATGCTCTGTATTTGGTGGGACCAAAAGGGTTCTATATATTATGAGCTGCTGAAATCTGGTCAGACCATCACATGGAACCTGTACCGAACATAACTGATAAGTATGAAGCGAGCATTATCAGAAAAATGCCCAGAATAAAGGGTCAGATATTAAATTGTAATATTCCATCATGACAACACTCATCCACATGTCGCAATACCTGTTAAATACTATTTAGAAAGAAGTGGTTTTCTTTCAGTCCAGACCTGGTCCCGCCCCACTACTATTTGCTTCGATCGATGCCACAAGCTCTCTCTGGGATACGCTTCCCTTTGGAACAGAGTATTCGAAATTGGCTTGATTCGTTCTTGGCCTCAATAAATGAGCAGTTCTTGTGGCTCGCAATCTATACGTAGCCAGATAAATGGGAAAAGGCCATAGCTAACAATGGCCATTACTTTGAATAAATTTATATTCTACAAATGTTTCAAAATAAAAGCAAAAATTTTTAAAAAATCCAATACATTTTTTTTTAAATTAAACCTTTGTATCTTAATTTCGCTACTAAAACCTGGTAACTAAATAATTACAGTGTTTTTTTCCAGTTTGTTGCCAATATAACATTGAATAAACATTTTATATTTTTCAATGTGTTTTGTGCGGTTTTTAGTTTTCTGTTTTCTTTTTGTTTCATTGTTCCTTTTTAAAGGTCGTACATTGACTTTTTTGCAATTGTTTCTTTCTGAAACATTCATCACATGATTTAAACGTTGTAAGTAGTTGCTGTTTTTTTTATTTTTTTTTTTTATTATTTGACCTAAAACAACAACTGTATAGAGTTTTCCAACTGTGATTTGTCTGGGTTCTATTCGTATGTGGTCAAAATAATAACAATTAAGAGGTTTAATGAAAGAAAATAAAGGTATTTTGTAAGAGAAATAAAGTTTTATTAGGGTTTATCATTATTTATAGGTTATATGTGGTTTAAACATGATATATGATTTAAACGTTGTGATTATTAAGTTAACCATGAGACTGACTTAAAAGTTATAAGTAAAAGTCATGTCTACATTAAAAATAAATTATTGAAATGGAGACCTCCATTTTTGTAGTTCATTAAGGACTTAATTTGAAGAGCCTACAGATATTTTCTTCTGTGAATATCTTTACTCAAATGTCAGCAGGTTGTTTAATAAATAGTTAGTACCAGAGACAGAATGCCGTTAGTGATCTGGAGACGAATAAACGAATAAACAAGGAAGGTTGTGAGAAGACGTAATACCTCGACTTCTATAGAATCTTGTACAAATAAGTTCTGTTCAGGATCTGCATGCACTTACAGATCCTGCAGTTTATAACTGTCAAGGCTACAGGAAGTTTTCATAGGATTCGAGTACCAGAACTGAACTAGAACTGAACTAGAACTGAACTAGAACTGAACTAGAACTGAACTAGAACTGAACTAGAACTGAACTAGAACTGAACTAGAACTGAACTAGAACTGAACTAGAACTGAACTAGAACTGAACTAGAACTGAACTAGAACTGAACTAGAACTGAACTAGAACTGAACTAGAACTGAACTAGAACTGAACTAGAACTGAACTAGAACTGAACTAGAACTGAACTAGAACTGAACTAGAACTGAACTAGAACTGAACTAGAACTGAACTAGACTAGAACTGAACTAGAACTGAACTAGAACTGAACTAGAACTGAACTAGAACTGAACTAGAACTGAACTAGAACTGAACTAGAACTGAACTAGAACTGAACTAGAACTGAACTAGAACTGAACTAGAACTGAACTAGAACTGAACTAGAACTGAACTAGAACTGAACTAGAACTAGAACTGAACTAGAACTGAACTAGAACTGAACTAGAACTGAACTAGAACTGAACTAGAACTGAACTAGAACTGAACTAGAACTGAACTAGAACTGAACTAGAACTGAACTAGAACTGAACTAGAACTGAACTAGAACTGAACTAGAACTGAACTAGAACTGAACTAGAACTGAACTAGAACTGAACTAGAACTGAACTAGAACTGAACTAGAACTGAACTAGAACTGAACTAGAACTGAACTAGAACTGAACTAGAACTGAACTAGAACTGAACTAGAACTGAACTAGAACTGAACTAGAACTGAACTAGAACTGAACTAGAACTGAACTAGAACTGAACTAGAACTGAACTAGAACTGAACTAGAACTGAACTAGAACTGAACTAGAACTGAACTAGAACTGAACTAGAACTGAACTAGAACTGAACTAGAACTGAACTAGAACTGAACTAGAACTGAACTAGAACTGAACTAGAACTAGAACTGAACTAGAACTGAACTAGAACTGAACTAGAACTGAACTAGAACTGAACTAGAACTGAACTAGAACTGAACTAGAACTGAACTAGAACTGAACTAGAACTGAACTAGAACTGAACTAGAACTGAACTAGAACTGAACTAGAACTGAACTAGAACTGAACTAGAACTGAACTAGAACTGAACTAGAACTGAACTAGAACTGAACTAGAACTGAACTAGAACTAGAACTGAACTAGAACTGAACTAGATTAGTTATCCAAATGATTTTGACTACTTCATAGTTGTTTGGTTGAGAAGTACTGCTCGGTTAGATATCTACATATGAGTTCTGTTCAGGCCTCAAAAGTGTGTCACTTACAGCTCCGAAAGTTTACTAATTCTATAATAATCGGGTACCCTAGAACCCCATAGCGTGAAAAATCCTAAGGAAATCTGTGTTAGTTTCACCGCTAGTTCTAGAACACATGAATATAGCCAGTACTGGTTCTAGTTTGGCGTTGACCAATGATGTCTGTTTAAAATGGTCACTTTCGGAACAAGTTCTACGGAAGCATTACGAAGCTGGTGTCGCTTCCGGTTCTGGAACAAGTTCTTCAATCAATGATATTCACTTGAAATTGTCACCTTCGGAACTAGATCCACGGAAACGCTTAATAACTAACAGCCCTATTCATAATTAAGACGATCGAAAATGTTCTGTACAACGGGTTCTAGTAGTTGTTGCAATATCTCTGGTTCTATGGATGTTATCAAAAAATCTAAAGTGTTTCTGATTATATTTAGTCGTTCTTGGTTTATTATATAAAATCATTAAACGAAAATGTTTAAATATTTTATATTAGTTCACAATGGTGGGTTATTTAAAAAAGCGGTACATTTAGAGCATAAAATCCCATCTGTTTCTGACACACAGACGTACACACAGTGCGAATACACGCAATAAAGTGCTAAGAAAACAAACAAAAATATTGTAAAAGAAGACATTACATTGCTTTTTTTCTTTATAAAAATTAATATGTGACAAATGACGTAAGTTAAACCCACATTTTCCAAAGAAACCATGTTACAAGTTGCCACAGCTTTCCTAGGAATTTTAAGTATAAAATGAAAATTATGCGATATTAATATGTCATATGTTTAATTTGACACAGAAAGGGTATCAGTTAGTTCCCCACAGTTCTATTTAGTTTGAATTTGGTGATTTTGACAAGGAAGACAAAGTTCGTCCAGGCCAGTCAAAAAAGTTCGAAGACCAAGAATTGGAGGCATTACTCCATGAAGATTGTTGCAAAATTCAACAGCAGCTTGCAACATCATTGGGAGCTACTCAAGCAGCAATTTCAAAACGTTTGCGAATAGCAGGATTCATCCAAAAGCAGGGAATTTGGGTACCATGACGAAATGACATTTGAACGCTATAAAATCATTACTTGCGATGAAAAATGGATCCATTACGATAAACCGAAGCGTAAGAGATCGTATGTGAAGCCCGGCCAACCAGCCAAATCGACACCAAAGCCAAATATCCAAGGCGCTAAGGTAATTATCTGTAGTTGGTGGGGCCAAGAGGATTATATCTATGATGAGGTGCTGAAATCATGCCAGACCATCACAGGAAACCTGTGATTCGTTTGAATCGAGCATTGGCCGAAAAACGCCCAGAATATGCGACCAGACATGAAACCGTAATATACCATCATGACAACGCTCGGCCACATGTTGCAATACCTGTTAAAAAACTATTTATAAAGAAGTGGTTGGGAAGTTTAACCTCAACCGCTTATAGTCCAGACCTTTCCCCGTCCGACTACTATTTGTTTCGATCGACGCAGAACGCTCTCTCTGGGATACGTTAAACTTTGAAACAGAGTATCCGAAATTGGCTTGATTCGTTCTTGGGCTCATAATTTAATTCGTTATAGCGGTCATTTACTGTATATTTATTACCACAAAATCTACTTCTTTTTCTTTAAACTCTCATGGCTAAACACACTTTAGTCATGGGTTAAAATTGCCCTGAAAAAAAAAGAAACACAAGCCGAAGAAGAAAACAAGCTCTGGTACAAGCATAATCATTAATAGTTGCAGCAACTTGTCTAAATAGTTTGCAATTATCAACTACAAAACTGTTTAAATCTTTTACAACACCATTAAATATTGAAGTGCAAAAGGAAACCAACTGTAG
This sequence comes from Calliphora vicina, assembly GCF_958450345.1. Taxonomy (NCBI): domain Eukaryota; kingdom Metazoa; phylum Arthropoda; class Insecta; order Diptera; family Calliphoridae; genus Calliphora; species Calliphora vicina. The sequence continues at coordinate 57,253,778 of NC_088783.1, read as the reverse complement.
CCAACAAGTACGTACCAACCGACAACAGCAAAGCAAGCTAAAGCAGTAATAACAATAGCAATTTAAATGTTTAATACTATTTTCAAGCAAGACAAATGAAAAGAACGATTTTCGTACGAGTATGTAGTTAAAAGCAAAATAATTGAAGAAAGAAATTGTTAAAAGACACCAACAGGAAGAATAGTTTAAGTACTTAAGCGAGCAACGAATTTTGGGTGCCCTGTTGTCTAAGAAAAAATGTTTAATTTTGAAAGTTATAGGGTTGAGGAAGAGGAACGGGCCCTGAAGTAGTCACTTGATTGGTTACTGGTGGATAGGAACCAAGGTAGTGTTAGTTGAAGCACTTTGTATGAAATCCACTCGTTACTTTACATTGGGGATGTCCTATGGATAGGACAAACCATGATAGACCAACATCCTACCTAAATATTCCAGCAAGATTCATCCGCCTATCTTCTCCCATTTAGATTCATCCTCCCAAGAAATTTAAATTTCAGTAAAATTTAAATTTCTCTATCAGAACTTGTACTGTTGAAGTTTATGATCACGGACCATGATAGACCAACACTCTACCTAAATACTCCAGCAAGATTCATCCGCCCATCTTCTCCCATTTCCAAGAAATTTAGATTCATCCTCCCAAGAAATTTTAATTTCAGAAAAATTTAAATTTCTCTATCAGAACCTGCACTATTGAAGATTATGACCACAAACCATGATAGACCAACACCCTAATTAAATATTCCAACAATATTCATCCGCCCATCTTCTCCCATCTCCAAGAAATTTAAATTCATCCTCCCAAGAAATTTAAATTTCTCTATCAGAACTTGCACTGTTGAAGTTTATGACCACGGACCATGATAGACCAACACCCTATCTGAATATTCCAGCAAGATTCATCCGCCCATCTTCTCCCATTTCCAAGAAATTTATTTATGATTTGACTTAGTTTTTGGAAAAAGCGGGAGATTAGTTCCCGTTTCCATCAACAGTGGTCTACTTGGTACAACCGTGTGATTATTATTCCATTTTGAATACACCTACCTTGATTTCCAATGTTTAACAGTGCTATGTTAGATTTTAAACAGAACTCTGTTAACTCAACTGGTTTGTGTCTAGGGTTATAAATTTCGAAATTTAACTTCACACACATAAATTAATTACTATAGTGAACTTTTTAATACATTTTGAACCGTTACGTCATTTGCTCTCTCTCTTCACCAGTCACGGCACTAGTCCTATTAAAATAATTTCTCTCTTAATTAATATCTCTGCTATTTATGAATCATTTTCATAACATTTTCCATAACGATCTATTTAGATCACAAACACACATAAGTTAGAAAAACTGTATATTTACGAAGAAAATTATATTACACGGAAATCAAATGAAATCAATTTCTTTATATTTATTTAACTATCCAGTTAATAGTCATACCGTCTGAAGGCTCACTCACATTGACTTGATTGTGTGCTTCAAATTGTTATAACGAAACTTATAACCTTATCGTATGTGATGAAGCGTAAAATGAATATAATTTTCAGCACTACTACTAAAAACAACATGTAGAAAATTGCAATAATTTCATTTAATTGCAAAATATTCTAGACTATTTATTGTTGTTATCACCAGCAGAAGTAGCAGCAGCAGTGCAAGCAGAAATAATATTTAATACTATAAAATGCACTGCCAACTAACAAAGCATTATGATGAAAAACTATGGCATCATAGCAGTAAAATGCAGCTGCTACTTTAGTTAACTGGCTGTCAGAAAGCAGTGATGACAACTTTTTTTCTGCACGAGTAATAACTTAAATGTTACAGCAGATTTTTCATAATTTCTCTCCTTGGTAATTTGTTTGGAGGATCCCCAAATGTCGCCCACATTGCTTTAATAATTGAACAAGCCTTAAGACAAAAGTTAAAGCAACAGTTTTATTGAAAACACTCCTAGACAATATTTAAATTTTTGGTTAGTACGAAACCACTAAATCTCCAAAATCGCTAAATTGACAACGCTAGTCTTTTGAGAGAGCAGTGATGCAATGAATAGTAGTAGTTAGAACAGAGTTGTTTATTTGTAGCAAGAAAATAGTTGATTGTTTTTTTAATAAAAGCGATATTCATAAATCATGATGCTAGTATTGCAATAAGACATTAGGCAAAAAAGGCGTCTTTCATTAAGTGCTGTTTATCATTAAATTTAAATAAAACTAAGGTAATGCTGATCTTTTCAGGCCAAGAACGAATCAAGCGAATTACGGATACTCTGTTCCAAACTGAAGCGTATCCCAGAGAGAGCATTTTGCATCGATTGAAACAAATAGTAGTCGGACGGAGCAAGGTCTGGACTATAAGGAGTGCGAGGCAAAACTTCATAACCACTTCTTTTTAACAGGTATTACACTATGTGGCCGAGCATTGTCATTATGGAATATTAGGGTTTCATGTCTGACCGCATATTCTGGTCGTCTTTCGGTTAATGCTCGATTCACACGAATCAGTTGCGTTCGGTGCAGGTTTCCTGTGATGGTCTGGCCAGATTTCAGCAGCTCATAATAGCTAGCTCCCACCAAACACAGAGAATTACCTTAGCGCCATGGATATTTGGCTTTGGTGTCGATTCGGTTGGTTGGCCGGTGATTTTCTTTTATAGCATTTCGGACATGAAAAATCGTGTATCAATTTATCTAGCCTTTAATTTGTATAATACCCAATTTTGAATGAACCCTGCTGTTCGCAAACGTTTTGAAATTGCTGACTGAATAGCTCCCAATAATTTTGCAAGCTCTTGTTGAACAACAATCTTTATAGAAAAATGCCTCCCATTCTTGATCTTCAAACTTTTTAGGCTGGCCTGGACAATCTTCGTCTTCCTTGTTGAAACCACCAATTCTGAACCACACAACAGAGTTCACCATAAGCTTCATATTAAAGAAGTAAGGTCAAACTTCCCGCATATGTTGGTTCCAATATTTCATGCTATTCCTATAGAATAGCATGAAATAGGAACCCGTTCCTATAGAATAGCATGAAATAGGAACCCGTTCCTATAGAATAGCATGAAATAGGAACCCGTTCCTATCGAATAGCATGAAATAGGAACCCGTTCCTATCGAATAGCATGAAATAGGAACCCGTTCCTATCGAATAGCATGAAATAGGAACCGGTTCCTATCGAATAGCATGAAATATTAACCGGTTCCTATAGAATAACATGAATTAGGAACCGGTTCCTATAGAATAGCATGATATAGGAACCGATTCCTATAGAATAGCATGATATAGGAACCGATTCCTATAGAATAGCATGATATAGGAACCGATTCCTATAGAATAGCATGAAATAGGAACCGGTTCCTATAGAATTGCATGAAATAGGAACTGGTTCCTATAGAATAGCATGAAATAGGAACCCGTTTCTACAGAATAGCATGAAATAGGAACCCGTTTCTACAGAATAGCATGAAATAGGAACCCGTTTCTACAGAATAGCATGAAATAGGAACCCGTTTCTACAGAATAGCATGAAATAAGAATCGGTTCCTATAGAACGGCATGAAATAATAACCGGTTCCTATAGAATGGCATGAAATAGGAACCGAATCTTATAGAATAGCATGAAATAGGAACCGGTTAATATAGAATAGCATGAAATAGGAACCCGTTCCTATCGAATAGCATGAAATAGGAACCCGTTCCTATCGAATAGCATGAAATAGGAACCCGTTCCTATCGAATAGCATGAAATAGGAACCCGTTCCTATCGAATAGCATGAAATAGGAACCCGTTCCTATAAAATAGCATGAAATAGGAACCCGTTCCTATAAAATAGCATGAAATAGGAACCCGTTCCTATAAAATAGCATGAAATAGGAACCAGATCCTATAGAATAGCATGAAATAGGAACCAGTTCTTAAAAAATTGCATGAAATAGGAACCAGTTCCTAAAAAATTGCATGAAATAGGAACCAGTTCCTATAGAATAGCATGAAATAGGAACCGGTTCCTATAGAATAGCATGAAATAGGAACCGGTTCCTATAGAATAGCTTGAAATAGGAACCTGTTCCTACAGAATAGCATGAAATAGGAACCCGTTTCTACAGAATAGCATGAAATAGGAACCCGTTTCTACAGAATAGCATGAATTAGGAACCGGTTCCTATATGAAGTGGAACAAATAAGTTTAAACTCTACTTTGGGTCTTCTTGATAGATCCAAATACCAAATGAATTAAACAAAGTCCTTTCAATTTGTGCTAGGCAATCACTTTAATTGCAATATCTCACTATTAACTTAACTTTTCTTAAGCAATTACGAAAACAAATCTAAACCATGCTGTAATTGCAGAATTCTTTGGCAAAAACACCAACTAGTCGGAGAAGAACACAAGAAAAGAGAAGCGAACAAGTACTAGTCGTACTTGTACTTGTACAAGTTGTTCTGGTACTATTTATGTAGTAAAAGTCATGTATAGTTGTTGTTTTCATTTTTGTTTGCCCATTGTTGTAATCTCATCATCACATTGAGTAGTTGTTTGCTGTTTTGTTTTTCTTTTTTATGCAATTTTCTTGTAGTTTTTCTTACTTTGTTTTATTAACAACGATTTGTTTTAACATCAAGCAAAGTCTCGTATTTCGTTCAAAAGATTCAAAACTACACAAGTACGTTTGAGTACTAATTCACTCATTCATGTGGTTGGTGGTACTCGTAGCAACAGCCACGATTACTCGTGCAGTAATTCTGTCCAGTAATAAACGTCGATGCGTCTCTATGTGAGGGCAATTATGGATGGGTTCCTTGTGTTTAGTTTAGTTTCATTTTCTTATCGATTATTGCAAAACGATATAAGTTCGTTCATTATTTCTTGTTATTTTTAGATGGGATTATTAAACGAAATAAACAATAACCAACCTAGGTAAACTATCTTACAATTGCCAAAGGAACTTGTTTTTGTTAAAAAAATTAAAAAAAAAATAATTTGTTTGTGCAAAATAATTTAAAAAAGGTTAAAATGCATGAAATCGGCTCATAAAGAATAACATGAAAAATTAACCAGTTCATCATGAAAATGAACCGGTTTCAGTAAAATATCATTAAAATGGAACCGGTTCCTATAGAATAGCATGGAATAGGAAAATAGCATGAAATAGCAACCGTTTGCTATAGAATAGTACGAAATAGCAACCGTTTGCTATAGAATAGCACGAAATAGCAACCGTTTGCTATAGAATAGCACGAAATAGCAACCGTTTGCTATAGAATAGTACGAAGTAGCAACCGTTTGCTATAGAATAGCACGAAATAGCAACCGGTTTCTATAGAATAGCATGAAAAAGGAACCGGCTCCTATAGAATATCATGAAATAGGAACCGAATCCTACAGACTAGCTTGAAAAAGGAACCGGTTCCTATAGAATAGCGTGAAATAGGAACCGGTTCCTATAGAATAGCGTGAAATAGGAACCGGTTCCTATAGAATAGCGTGAAATAGGAACCGGTTCCCATAGAATAGCGTGAAATAGGAACCGGTTCCTATAGAATAGCGTGAAATAGGAACCGGTTCCTATAGAATAGCATGGAATAGGAACCGGTTCCTATAGAATAGCATGAAATAGGAGCCGAATAATATAGAATAGCATGAAATAGGAGCCGAATAATATAGAATAGCATGAAAAAGGAACCGAATCCTATAGAATAGCATGAAAAAGGAAGGGGTTCCTATAAAATAGCATGAAATAGGAATCGGTTCCTATAAAATAGCATGGTTCCTATAGAATAGATGGTTTATTTTTGAAGGTAAACATTTTTTAAAGTCGTTTTGAAAATTCAACCAGTTTAGAACAGTCCTCTATTTCCAACTATTTTTCTTAACCCACTTTAGTGGTTAATGTGCAATGTTGACAATTTTCACCAAAAATACACATTCCACATGCACTTTGTGCTGCATTTCAATAACAATAATAATAGACTTTATTGTTTATTATAAATTGTTGTTGTTTAATAATTTCACACATATTTTTTTTTTCTCTTCTTATCACTTTGTATGCATTCAAAAACAAAAAAACGTTATAAAATTTTCTATAATTTTTATATAAAAAAAAAAAAAAATTCACTCAAAAATATAAACAAAGAAATATAGCAGCAACAACAAACAAACAACAACTACAAAATTAATTAAATAGACTGAGAAATAAAGCGCCAACAACAACAAAATTTACTAAAAGTAGAAAATAATTTTCAATGTCAAATATACACTTTTTCAATGTCAAGATTTGCGAAAACAAAAAAAACATTTTTGTTGTTTGCTTACTATTATATGTTGTTGGTTTGATTTTTGTCAAAAATGTTGTTGTAATTAAATTTGTTTGTGCTTAATAGATATTAAAAGCAACAACAACAACAATAAAAACAAACGTGCCAGAACGTGCAACAACAAAAATTTACTTGTTTGTTTATAATACATAAATAAATAATGAAACAAAATAAAACAATTTAGCAAAATGTCAAAAGGAAGGACTAAAGCAAAAATAAGAATGACATTAGATCAGTAATGCGCAGCCCATACCACAATTGTGGAAAATAAAATCACACGTATTCTTATGCTCTTACATTTTAGTAGACGTTGTCCACTCAACGAGACAACTAGGAATACGCATGAGTACTGGTGTATGACTTTATCTTTATTTTTTCAGTTTTTGTATTTGTGTGTTTGTAGGTGCACTGAATAAAATAAAGAATTGAATGTGTTGGTGAGAGTAAGTGTATTGGTGAGAGGATTTATTTTTGCGAACCTCTGCATTAGATATAAGAAGTAAATTAAGCTGTCATGCTGTGAATGTGAAAAGAGCCACAAATTCTAAGAGAGAGAGCGAGAGTGAAGGAGAAGTGTTGCCAGCATGTATGCATAAATTAATGCTTACGTCAATGAATAAAAATAAAATCAGAATAAATTTCTACATAGTAAAATATCATTGAATTATGACTTACATATGTTGTGAATAAACAACCCATTCATATACAAAAGCATGACAAATTAACTTATTCTTATATAATAGCATGAAATAGGAACCAGTTCCTATAGAATAGCATGAAATAGCAACCAGTTCCTATAGAATACCATGAAATAGGAACCAGTTCCTATAGAATACCATGAAATAGGAACCAGTTCCTATAGAATACCATGAAATAGGAACCAGTTCCTATAGAATACCATGAAATAGGAACCAGTTCCTATAGAATACCATGAAATAGGAACCAGTTCCTATAGAATACCATGAAATAGGAACCAGTTCCTATAGAATAGCATGAAATAGGAGCTGGTTCCTATAGAATAGCATGAAATAGGAGCTGGTTCCTATAGAATAGCATGAAATAGGAGCTGGTTCCTATAGAATAGCATGAAATAGGAGCTGGTTCCTATAGAATAGCATGAAATAGGAGCTGGTTCCTATAGAATAGCATGAAATAGGAGCTGGTTCCTATAGAATAGCATGAATCATGAACCGGTTCTTGTAAAATGTCATGAAAATTTAAACATTAGTTTTAATCTGCTATTATTTTCCTTATCGGTCATAATTCCGTGATAAAATACTGTAGTTATAACCAATTTTCTAATAGGGATACCCAGAGAGTGTCATTTAATTGAAATGAAATTTTTACTCACAAAAACACAACCATAATTGTTTGTGACTGAGAGAGCATAACCCGTTCTATTAAATAAAGCTCTTTTTTCTAGTGCTTGATTTTGTGTTTATCACAAACAAAGCATGCAACAGTGCAGGTTAAGAAAGAGAGAGACTAAGAAAACTGATAAGAACTATGAGTAAAATAAACATTAGGAAATTGTGCTCATTTCTATGATTTTTCTATTGCCAGCATTAGACGAGACCATTAGACTGCTGGCAAATTTGTTTGATTGTTGTATTTCTTTGATTTCTTTTTTTGTCCAAGTGCACGTGATCCAGGTTTCATATGCTGATTGGTGGGTTGTTTGCTTTATTATACAAGTGACACGTGAGTTGTAATAAATAAAAAAAAGCTGCAAACAAACAGAAATGTTAAGAGTTGTATTAATACAGAGCAACTGCGAGAGAGATAGCAAAAGTCAGAAAAACTAAGGGATTAAACATTAAAGAGTAATAGATATTAAAAATTGCATTTACTTTTGCCTAATTATGGTAGTGAGTGGGGGTAGCAGAGAAATTTGCAAATAATTGTTTAAATAAACATTGAATAACGATTACATTAATGGATAATAAGTTTAATAAAACCAAACATCATTGAAAGACCAACACCCTGCTCTCTTGAGTAATATTTAATATGTATTTAAGAAATTGTTTAATATGTGGTAAATTAAAATTTAAAAATGTTTTTTTTTATTTTAATTTCTCTTTTTAGGTATGTGTGCTTGAGTACGATTTCACTGCAAATTGCAATAATTAAAAACAGGTTTGTGGTTGTTTGTTTTAAATGCTATTATAATTTGTGTTTATATTTTTAGTTTAATATTTAATAGCTATCAACTACATACCTATAACTAACAAAAATTAATCATGTTTATAAAAATAAATTAAAAACTCTCATTTTATTTAAAGCATGATTAAACGTATAGTTTTGTTATGATTTTGTTAAACTCACTTAAAATTAACTACTCCCAGCTACTCTTCTTCCGCCTGACATTCTCTCCACACTCAACGACTACTATTTATAAACACAGGGATGGAAGTGTCCTTGATACTTTCAGACAATTTTCAGTATTTTATGTAAACAGAAAAATGTTAATGTTCGTATAGACTCAGAATGATTTGTTGCTTTATTCATATATTGGTTAATGACTTAAAAATACTGGACTTTGCTTTACTTCTTTAATTTGAAACAAGAGAGCTACAGTATTGGTCATAACTAAAGCACCCCCTCAATGAATTTTTTTCATATGGTATTTTTTTTTGTATAAAATCAAAGTTTTAAATATCTATTATGTATTACTTTCATTTGTTAATATGTTTAGTATTGATAAACAAATACTTTCAAAGTTAACCTTTCTATAAGAGGTAACTTAAAATCAAAAAATATTTTAAAGTAGAAAATAAAACGGACAAAACTAAAGCACCCCTTCAAGGATATAATATAAAAAAAAAATTAATTAATTTTTGGTTGCAAATCATTTGTTTTGGATAGCACAATAACATCTCTTGGCATAGAAGATAATATGTTTTTATGGCGTTTTCGAAATTCCTTCCCAGGCTATTTTAACGGCATGAAATAAATCGTGAAAATTTCCGATCCTTATTTCAAAAATTTTCACGATTTATTTTCATATAAATAATGTGCCACAAGTTCTCAATAGGATTGAGATCGGGAGATTGACCAGACCAATGAAGAACTTGAATCTTATTGCTGTGTAGCCAAGTCTTACAAACTTTGGAGGGGTGCTTTGGATCGTTATCCTGTTGCAAGCTCCCTATAATTGGCATATCTTCACTGGCATAAGGCAACATTACAGCCTTCAATACATCACGGTACACGAACCGATCCATAATCCCATAGATTTTATGATTTGGCCCAAATCCTTGACCAGAAAAGCAACCCCAGACCATTACATTGCCTCCTCCATGTTTAATTGTTACTTTGCAATACTTAGGATTCAGTCTTCCTCCTTTTGGTCTGCGTACACGCCTTATTCCAGCGGAACTTTGTAAGTTTTATTTGGATTCGGCAGGGAACAGTACTGTCTTTAATTTTTGGACACTCCAGTCGATGCTGGCTTTGGTAAACTTCAGTGTAGCTTTCTTGTTCTTAGCTGATGGAAATGTTTTTTTTTGCTGGTCGTCAGCTGAATAATCGGGCTTCTACTACTCTTCTACGGATTGTTCTTTCGCTAACGCATAATCTTAAACTTGTTCCTACTTGAATAGCTGATGCTGTAGGATCTTTTTGTATTGCTCTTTTGATCAAGGAATCATAATATCGTGTTTTTTTTCGCGAACGACCTCCAGAATGCACCGGAGATTTTCGACCAGTCTTAAAAAATTTTGAAACGAGCCTGGAAATAACTGATCTGTTAATTGAATGTTTTTTACTAAATTCATGTAGTGATAAGCCCGTCTTCCAGTCTTTGATTTGAAAAAATCCATTGAGGGGATGCTTTAGTTATGGCCAATACTGTATATTCGGCTGTGCCGAATCAAAATCAAATTATACTTCAAAATAAAAAAAAATTTTTTTTTTCAAGTTTTATTTTTTTGGAAATTTTTTTTTAAATTTAAATTTTTTTTTTTTATTTTTTTTAACATTTAGCGAAAAAAAAACTTTTGGTGAAAAAAAATTCGGGTTAAAAAAAAAACATTCGGGTTTTTCCGATTTTGAGCCATTGTAGGTCCAACTTACTATAGTCTTATATACGTCGTTGCAAAGATCTTTGAAATATCTATCATTAGGTATCCATATTGTCTATGTTAATGACTTAGTAATCCTAGGTTTTTTTCTTATATATCAGCCATTTGTGGACCCATCAACCGAGCCGGAAGAATTAGGAGATATTGATGTATGAATCATGTATGTAAGTTATTTGGGGGCTTCGGTAAGTTGATTTAAACAGACAGATTGACAGACAGACGGACATGGCTTAATCGTAATTCATCCAATCTTTATTTTCTTCTTTTTACAGTTTTTGATCATATCATAGCAATTTTCAACTGTAAATTTTCTATGAAAATGATTTTATGTTGCAATACTATAGACAAATTCTGAATAAATGCCAAACTAAAATAAAATTTTCCATCTCTGAAATTTTAAATGCAACAATTATTTTGTTTTGTTTGGGTCATGCTCACTCAAACAAACCTTTGTTTTTAGGTTTGTTTTGGTGTTAGTGTAGTGTAGTACCGTTTATTTCCCCAAATTTGTAGTGCTCTCTCTCTTTTTTATATCTCTTCTATGTGTTTTTTTGTTATTAACGAATACACAGTTATTTGTGTGTATTGCAGTAAATTACGTATGAGTAATTTTTTTATTTTGGTTTTTTCCCCCAGTCAATTAATTTGACACAACTACCGAACTATTATCTTGCATTTTTGATTTGATAGCGGGGTTAACAATATGACAGTGTCACAGAAAAATATATGTACATATCCTCATATTCTTTTCAAAATTGTTTTTTAAAAAAGTTTTTTCAAATTTTTAAAATTATTTTTTTAATTTAAAAAATTTTTTTTTTTTAGAAAAGAGTTTATGACAAAATAATTTGTTTGATGAAAATAAAAATCGGGTTAAAAAATATTTTTTTCGATTTTGACCTATTGTAGGTCCAACTTACTATAGCCTTATATACATTATTGCAACGGACTTTGAAATGTTTATCATTAGATATCCATATTGTCTATATTAATGACTTAGTAATCCAGATATAGATAAAAAATAGGCCAAAAATCAAGGTTGCAATTGACGTACTGCTCGTACACCAATTTTCCATAGAATATTGCAACGGGTTGAGACAGAATACTTGTTATCTTTTCGGATGAATCCAAATACAATTTAAGAGGCAGTGATGGGATAACATTTGTAAGACGGCCAAAGACGGGAAAGAGACTTGACTTTAAGCTCACTAATAAGACTATCATGTTTGGCAGTTTGGAAAACCAGTTTTTCAGTCCAATTCATATCAAAAAGGTTCTATAACTGGAATCGGATACAGATCCATTTTAAATTATGTTAGGTATCCATACGTTGAGGAAATGATGTCCTTAGTTTATAGATTTCAGTATGACAATGAACCTAAACATACCTTTAGGGTTATAACCAAGAAGTTAGTATCTAATATGGTACGTGTTTTGAATTGACATGCCCAATCGATAGATCTCAATTCTATAGAAATTGTAGATCGCAAAATACGGACTCATAATTATACCTCAAAAGAAGCTTCATCAGATGCGGTTATAATCGCAAAATATTGAAATGGAAACGATTTATTCTTTAATTGATTTGCCTTTCTTCCATAATGGCATGATGCCAAATCGGCCCAGAAATATGAAGGCAGTCTGAGCTGTTTTAAGAAACTTAAAAGTCGTTTTTTAGGCACTCCTTAATGTATTGTCACGTTTTTATCTTTTAAAAATGATGGTTAATTTTCCTTTAAATAATCCGGATATTTTTGATTGCAAATAAAAGCAGTTTAGTAGTTTAAAATTATAACAACTCTTTATTTATACAAATTTACACTACAACAGTTTAAATAGTCATTATTCACAATAATACACACACTTAATTACACTTTATAATGTAAAAGAATGCAGTTGAAGTTAATTCTAACAGCGCCTATGATAAACTGAATACCGACTGCAATTGCTGCCACTATTTATACACAGCACCATCTTCCTTCCAGTAGCTTCATGAATGATCTTAACGGATAAAACAAGAATGTTCAAATTCTAGAGCTTTTAGCAGCTACAATGTTAATGTTAACAGCTTACACATTAACCCCCATTTTCTCAATATCTGGTTATCGTTTTTCGTAACGATAAACCTCCAATTAACATTTTTTTTGTATGAGAACTGTCAGTTTATCGTCACGATAAAAAATAACCAGAGATTGAGAAAATGGGGGTATGAGTTGCCATACTTACAAACAATGCTAATAACTGCGTGCTATCAACATTCACCCTTATCGTGGTTGGCGTAAACGTCATACGCCTACTACAGTTTCGTATTAGATTAAAGATAAAATGCAAACTTGTTCTTTAATCTAGTACGAAACTGTCGTAGGCGTAAGACGTTTACTCCAACCACGATAAGGGTGATTGTTGATAGTAGAAGCATCTACTGATGGACATGTTTATAAACATGATGAATGTTGCAAGCAGTCGTTGTAGATATTTTTGTGTTTATCTTGCCTGATGTCACAAAAGATTGGCTCCTTTGGCCACAACTGCAAATGGCTGGCCACACAAGAAACTTCTTGGGTAATTTTGTTTTTTTGTCCGGTATTATTCTTGAACATTACCTGGTCCATCAGCCACTTAAAAGTCTTGACCCGGAAGTTGAGAAAAGTCTGCCAGTACATAAGTTTCACCATCCATCACACATTTTTATACACTTCATCTTCCGACCCTATACAGTATATATATTCTGGATCCTTATAGATAGCGATGTCCATCAGTCTGTCCGTTAAAATCAACTTTCCGAAGACCCCAAATAACTTACATACACAATTCAGACATCAATATCTCCGGAATTCTTCCGGCTCGGTTGCTATCTAAAATCGAGAAAATCGGTCCACAAATGGCTGAGGTATAAGGAAAAAACCAGGACAACCTCGATTTTTGACCTATATCTGGATTACTAAGTCATTAATATAGGCAATAAGGATATCTAATGATATATATTTCAAAGACCTTTGCAACGACGTACATACATATGTAAGACCATTGTAAGTTCGGAAAAAATATTTTTAACCCTAATTTTTTTTTTCACCAAAATTGTTTTTTCGCAAAATATTAGAAAAAAATTTAAAAAACAAAAAAAGTTTAAAATTAAAAAAATTTTAAAAAACAATTCGAAAATTTTTTGGAAAAAAAAAATTTGAAATTCGAAAATAAAAAAAACAATTTCACCAAAATTGTTTATTCGCAAAATATTAGAAAAAAATTGAAAAAACAAAAAAAGTTTAAAATTAAAAAAATTTTAAAAAACAATTCGAAAATTTTATGGAAAAAAAAATTCGAAATTCGAAAATAAAAAAAAACAATTCGAAATTTTTTTTTTCAAAAAATGAAAAAAAAGAACTTTGAAAAAAATAAATGGATTTAGTTTACCTAAAAATATTTAAAATTCATATTTTGAAGTATAATTTGGTGAAGGGTATATAAGATTCGGCACAGCCGAATATAACTCACTTGTTTTTTATAAAATTTTACCAAATTTCTCTTTCTTCAGCTTCTTAGTTCTTTTGCTTCTTTCTGAACTTTATACGACTTCAATCAAGCATTAGCTTTGGTTCTGCACACAAAAAAATCTGAGCATTTCATTTTACGAGCTGCTTTTCTGATATATGTAAGTGTTCCGTGCTCTACAAAAGAGTTATTCGACTTCTTTTACATTACTAATATCCGTTAGACCTTTTTTTCTTCCTGATCCAGGTTTCTTTCAATGTTAAAGACTTTCTTATACTGTTTAATGGCTTTTGAAACAGTGTGACGATGAACCTTCAATACTTTTGTTATTTTTTTTAAACTCCATATTGGATTTTTTCAAAAGTTTTAATTTTTTTTAGCGTGTACTTATTTTCAAAAGCTAACTCGATTAAAAAAATAATAATTTGTTGGACCAAGCATAAGTTTTAGCTGGAATAGTCTGTTTTTGACTCACTCTTTAGGTAAAAATATTTAATTTAACCCTAGTTTCTATTGCCTTTAATTGTATTTTTCAATTCTTTCTAACTTCTTAGTCACTTAATAGAGATTCGTAAAAACTAAAACCATAACAAATTGCTGAGTAAATTGTATCAAAATATAATAAAACTATAGACTTGGTGACCACAATTTTAGTTGTTATAAACACCCCCCCCCCCAGCACCACAATATACCATAGAGAATTTGTTAGTAATTAAACTTAAATAATTTATTATTTTAGCAAACAACTTCTTTCTCTAGAAGTTTTTAAAATGCCATTTTCCAAAGAAAAATATAAAAAAAATATTGCATTTATTTAGCAAAGAGTATAAAATAAATGATTTGTTATTTATTCTCTGTATTTTTACGGTTTTTTGCATGATTCTGCTCTCTTCTCCAATGTGGAATAAAAACAACAACAACAACAACAAACAAATAACTTGAAATAAAAGCTCTCTTGCACGTTGTATTGTTTTGCCATACTGGTTTATTATTAATTTGTCATGTGGTTGTTGTTGCTTTTATTATTAAGTATTAAAAAAAAACAACTACAACCATAACAAAACACAACATGGAGGAGCCCCAATGCAAAAACAAAATAAACCGTATTAAAACAAGCAGCAACATGATGATGATGTTGTTGATTATCTTCATGTATAAATGAAAATAACAACAAACACACATTATTACAAACATATGTAGGTACTACATATTGCAAATTTTGTTGTTTTCTCTTTGTGTTTGCTTGCTTATTGTTTTTGTTATTTGTTACAGAATATTGTTGTTTTTATCATGCCAGACTGCTGCTGCTGATTTAATAGAAAACAGTGCAGATTAAGAAGTGTTTGTGGATGAATATCGTGATTAAATTTTAGACAGCCAGCCTCCTCATTTACCTCTCTAGAATTTCCATATTATTTTTGATGGTAATAAAAAGTAAAGCAATTAAATTAAAAAAGAAATAAATTCAATGGAATTCAAGTGAAATTAATTTCAAGAAATACCTACCTAGCTAAACAATTTATTACCTATTTGCTCAACATATGTTATTGCTGGAAAAAATCTAGAAAATATTAAACAATTTGTGCACAAAATAGTTTCAATTTAAGTTAATTGTTTAGTTATATTTTGTTTAAATATTCAAGGTTTTTTCTTTGTGAAAACCAAAAAAAAATTAACTTTAAATGTTTTAAAACCACACTCTAAAAATTGTTTTTTTTTGCGTTGCAAATTGTGTAAAAAATAATTGTTTGCAAAAAAAAAGAAAAAAATTTAAACAAAAAATTGTGAATTATTCATGCGCGCACGTAAAAACGTAAAAATACATACAAGTGACTGAGTGAGTGAATTGTGTTGTTTTTGTTGTTGCTGTGACTGTAAGTGAGGTCTACGTGCCGTCTTTTATTTTGTTTTTTATTTGGTTCATTGTTGCTGAATGTGTTTGAGTGCTAAAATAAAAACAAAAAATAGGTATCGTGCAAAATAATACGCTGCTGAGAGAGTATCTGGTAAGTTTTTTTTATATTTTGGTTTCATTTTAGGTTTCATTGGAAAGCTACTTTCAGGGTATAACAGTATAAAATTAATTTACCTAAAATTGTATGTCAAAATATGTTTTTGTTTACCAATACGGCCTGTCTAAGCCTAAATATGTCACAATTTATTTAAAATTTATGAAGATTCTAACTTGTTTTTATGAATAATTTTTTAAAATATCAACATTTTTGATGCTAAATATAACTATAAACTTTAATACCTGCTTAATTTTGCAAATTTTATTTGCCAGTGCGTCATCAAATACGTATGATTATATTTTGTTTTGGTGACTGTTTGGTTTTGTATGTCGAATGTTTTGCCACAATGTTGTTAACTATCAAATAAACCAAAAAAACGCTTAATCGAGAGTAAACTTTCTATAGCTATACAGTGAGTTAGAATACAATGGAAACTATTAGGTGGAGTATGCTGGATTTTTTCAAATTGTTAGCTTTTATTTTGAAACATTTGGCCATTGTTCACATCAATAGCTTTAGTTAGTGTTCATAAACTTCAAACGTGCTTTCGACACATTACAACACAATGTGAATTGGGAAGCTCTAAGATACAAAGGAGTTCTCGAGAAGATATTTAAGCTAATTAAGGAGACCAACAACAGCACCTATGCACCTCTATACTTCATGAGGGCTCATCAAGCAAACCCATCAAAGTAAACATCGGAGTTCGTCAATAGGATATGCAGCATGATATTTTGAGGGACCTCCACGATATGTTAGATGATATCCACTATGCAGATGACGTCTGTCTTCTATCCCACCGCTTCTCTAGCATACAATCCAAAATCCAAGCCTTTATATCAACAAAACCAATTCAATGAGCATAAATTCAGCTGCAACACGGACTTCCAACTTTTGCTATAGTATAGTTTCAAAAAGTGTTCTGTGCACATTGAAACCGATTGAGAAAAAATGACATAAAATTATTAAAATCAAAAACCGCGTTCAAAAGATGAGCCATCTATTGTAAATCCCGCATTTACCTTCTTTATCCTACTCTATTTCTTATTTTTCTAAATGACCTTCTACGTCAAACTTCCAACCCTATCTATTCTTTTGCAGATGACAGCAACATTTGCCATTCATAGTCATTCAGTTACATACCAAACCTGTCGGAGATAGGGGCAATATATGAATGATTCCCTTAATCGGGACCTTCTGACAATTTCTGAATGGGGTCGTGCGAATAGGGTCGCTTTCAACGCCCGCAAGACTCAGTGTTGCAGACCATGTCGCTTCATTTGTATTTATGGATGGTGTAAATATTGTGGAATCAGACACTCCTGATGTTCTGGGCATGAGAATACAATGTGATGTCCGTTGGTCTAAACACATTTTCAAGTGTCGAAAAAAGCATTCAAGTGTCTCGGATTTCTGAAACCGTGTAGGAATTTCTTCACTCCATCTGATCTCCTTACTATTTATACCACCTATACTCGAGCGAAAATGGAATATAACTTCCATGTATGGGCCGGTGCTTGAAAGTCTATTTTGGAGCTTCTCGACCGCGTACAGGATAGGGCGAAGGTGATTATCGGTGACAGTAGGGTATCCAACTCTATTGATTCGCTGGAGCAGCGCCGCAATTTGAGCTGCGTTTCACTGTTCTATCGATACTACAATGGATGAAATTAGGGAACTTGTTTGCGTAATACACGTTTTTCATCAATTACACATCCCTTTGTGGTCGATTGGCCAGTGGACCGCTACAGAGAAAATTCGTTCTTTAGCCGTACTGTACGTATGTGGAACAAACTTCTCGCTGAATTGTTTCCTGTCATTTTCAATGTAGGAAAGTTCAAATCAAATGTCCACAAACACTACTCCCTATTTCCTCCCTCCCATAACCTATTTTCTGGTCCAAGAAGAAAAAAAAATAAAAAAAATTAATAGCAAGGAAGCTTAAGAAATTTCCAAAAACCGCCTGTCCGGGAGGTTATCAATATACTAAATTTGCAAATTAGTTTTCGAAATGTTAGCTACAGGGCAAAAAAGCCTGGTCTTGGTTGCTATCGCCCTATTACACGTAGTAAGTCCGCGACTTTTTCAATTTCTCTGCTCTTAACTGAAAAGACAACACTCCAGGCATCTGTCACTTGACTCCTGTCAAAATTTGAAAAAGCTGCATTATTTAGTTTGTGTTTGACCGCCATTGATAGCAGACTCGTGAACTCTGCACCATCAATTTCAATGGTAAAAAAGTGGTTTATTGAATTTCGTTGTGGCCGTACAAGCACGGAAGATAGATATCGAACGATCTGGCCGCCTAGTTGAGGTCTCTACACCCGAAACAAGTGAACAAAATCATGGTGTTGGCCGAACGGAAATTGAAAGTGTGAGAGATTGTGGAAGCAATAAGCTTCCACTGAACCACAATGGTTCAGTGGTATCAATTTTGAATGATCATTTGGGTATGAGAAAGGTTTCCGCAAGATGGATGTGCCGCGTTTGCTCACAATCGTGTGCACAAAAGGGTACATACGTGCAGTTTCCTTTGAGCATAGAGCTCAAAGGAGGCTATGTTGAAAAATAAAATAATTTTTTATCCGAAAACCTGTGTTTCAGTCAAAAAGGTGTGGACTTTAGTAAATTTTTACACTTTTTTAAAAGGGGACAGATTAAATTTTTGGATAAAAATGGGTAAAAATTTGGAATTGGGCTAGATATAGTTCTAATAGGGTGAAAAACCTACCACAACTGTATGTAAAATCAATTATTTTCTAGAAAATTTCATGTAGCATTGAAATAATAATTATGTACATTAGGGTGGGTCGATTGTTTGTGACAAAAATGCATTCTACGTAAAATTCTAAGAAATTTTCCCCAAGAAGCCATAGGTCTAAAATCAAATCCTATCTTGCGCATTTGGTCTTTTATCCAATGATATTTCAGCATTAATTTTTTTTAACAGTTTTTTTTATTGGATAAAAGACGAAATGCGCAAAATAGGATTTGATTTTAGACCTATGGTTTCTTGAGGAAAATTTCTTAGAATTTTCCGTAGATTGCGATTCTGCTATACGATTTTTTACTTTTTGATCGTCCATACAATTCGACCCGGCCTAATGTACATACATATAAAGTTAGAAAATCAGCGTATCGACTATACTTAAAATCAGTTTTAGTTTTTTTCTTTACCAAAATCATTGTAGACCTGTGCTGTTGTTAACACTGTTGTATAATTGTGTGACTGACTGAATGGCAATGTTTTGTTTTTGTTTTGCGAATAATTGTAGAAAAACCAACCAAACAACAACGATTCTATTTGTCACCTCTTTCTCTCTTCCCCCTTTCCATTATGAGAAGAATGCATTTTGAAATAATGATAAAAACTATTCAAATTTTAGAAACTTGTTTGCAAAGTTATATATTTTTATGAAATTTTTAGCTAAAATCTTAATAGATTAATCATATTATTGTATTAATATTTATTATAATAAATGTCAACATGTGTATTTTATTGTATGTTTGTATTTAATTACTACTCCTTCCTCTTCACAGCTTTAACTCTTCTCTTTTACCCTCTTTCTCCTTTAGCTGTTTCTTAACATTTGACTGTGATGTTGTTAATATTGTTTGTTATTTGTTATTTTTTCGCATTTATTTCTATTTAATTTCAGTTTTTTTTTTATGAAAATTTATGATAATGTAGACAAACAACACATTTTCTAGCCATTGAACTTTATAAAATTATAATAAAATAAATAAAAAAATAATAATAATCACTTTTTCTATTTTTGTATTTTATATATTTTTCTTTTTGGTTTTTTTTTTCTTCTCATAAATTTGTTTTTTATCTGTGTTTTTGTTGGACAATGTGCAGCAGCAGTATTTGCTCTTTTGGCTCTCACTATGAAATGTTTGTTTTTATTCTCTTTTGATTTAGATTTCTATATAGTAGACTCTACTACTAAGTAGAGCAGAGTCCCGTCACTATTGCATTGATATTTTTATTATTCTTTCAAAGGCAAACGATCAGAAATGGGATTTTATTTTAAATAAACACTTCGGAGATTCAAAAAATTCAAAATAAATGGTGGCCTACTTGAGATGTTTTAAATTTTTACAACTCATATTGGATTTGAATAACTGCACAGGACCATTCGGGTCGTGAATGATGAACCAAGAATGAATTATTTTTATACCACGATAAATATGAATAGATGTTCTTGCATCCATCGGGAATTCGGACACTCTACCATTTTCTGATTTTTATTCTGCGAACTTCGCAACGTTTACGGACAGCTAGGAAACGTTCACCTTTTATCTTAAATTAGGAACTCAACGATTTCCAAGGCTTTCGAATTGGAACCTTTGTTTCTTGAATATCAATACTAATCATGCTAGGATAAAAACCTTCATTACACAAATTTTGGTTTAATCAGACGTAAGAAATCCTGAGAGAGCATTCAGAACTTGGCAGAAGAATAATATCCCTAAAATTAATACGCTAACAAAAAGACGAGGTCTTCGTGTACTCATTAGGGTATTCAATTAATCGGGTTCCTGGTTTAATCGGTTAATCGAGGAAATAATTAATTGGGATTCAGATTTAATCGGTTAATTTTAAATTAGTCGATTAACCGAAAAATTTGTATTTTAATTTTATATTGAAAGGAAAAACACGAATTTTGTGTAGTTAGTAGCAGTTTGTTAATAAAAAAAAACATAAAAACCAAACAAAACATAGCAATTCAATAAAACAATAAATAGGGAATCTTCTGAAATAATCTTTAAAAAAAAGAATCTAATTTAAATGGCTTTAAGGCATGATAAAGAATATCCAATTTCTCAGTTCTGTTTTTAGTTTTCTCTAAGCATATAAAATCCTCCATCATACCATTGGAGTTCTTTTTTGATTATTTTAGATATTGAATACTTTATTAGTTTCGTCAAGTTCTGATAAAAGACTCGTTTCAGTAATGTCTTTAGTTTTGTTTATTACCATTTCGTCCTCCGACTAATTACGACAAAGTTCATTATAGAACTTTCTAGAAAAAAGGTCATTTCCAAATTCCAAAGGAAATGTTCACGCGTTAAGAAATAAAATTTGTGTGTTTTGAACTATATTTCTACATAAAGTGCAAATCGACACAAATTAATCGGTTTATTTGTTTTTTAATTATTCGTACAGTTAACCCACCAAAATTAGTACTCATCTAAGCATTGAATGTAACGCCAGAATTCCCAAAAGAGATCAATTGGTAGGTATTAAAAAATTCATGAACCAAAATGTATACCGAGAAGGATAACATACAGAATACAGGGTCTAAGGTTTAATATTGAAAAACAAGAATATGACAAATACTTTCGCGCAATACGATCTTTCATGTCGAATATTCAATAATGCTTAAAGTGCAATGATAATCGAGACATTTACAGAATGTTTACAGTCAGCAAGCTGCTATTTGAGTTTTCACAGATGGAACTGTACAGACTATAACTCTATTAAAATCTAAGAACCTTGAGATAATTTAGTTCTTTAGTCACCATGGGATCATAGGCTATGATTAAGTTAAAAAGTTGGTATCTCATCAAACAAGTTCTAGATTCATTTAGGAGTACCGCAAGGTTCTGTATGTTATTTTTCAAAATAACATACTACCTCAACATTTCAATAATAAAGGGTTTTCCAATAGCTACTTCGGAACTTTGACAGTTTTTGTTGAAGCTATTGTTTGTATGACTTAAAAATGAGGAATTTTTTTTGCAAATTTTTAACATTTGTACAAAGTATTGGCCATTTTAAGCTATGACCTTTTCCCATCTTTCCGGCAAAATATGGATTTCGAGCCAAAAGAACTGCTCATCTTTTGAGGCCAATAACGAATTAAGCCAATTTCGGATACTCTGTTGTGAAGTGAAGCATATCCCAGAGAGAGCGTTCTGCATCGATCGAAGCAAATAGTAGTCGGACGGGGCACGGTCTGGACTATAATGCGGGTGAGAAAAAACTTCCCAACCACTTCACTATAAATAGTTTTTAACAAGTAGTGCAACAGTGGTTAAGTGCTGTCATGATGAATATTACAGTTTCATGTCTGTCCGCATATTCTGCTAATTTTTCGGGCAATGCTTGTTTCAAATGAATCAGTTGCTTTCGGTACAGGTTCCCTCTGATGTTTTGGTCAGATTTCAGCAGCTCATAATAGATAGGACCCTCTTGCTCCCAGCAAATACAGAGAATTACCTTAGCGCCATGGATATTTGGCTTTGACATCGACTCGGCTGGTTGGCCAGGCTTCACATACGATCTCTTACGCTTCCGTTTATCGTAATGGATCCATTTTTTATCGAAGTAATGATTTGGTGCAAAATTGATTTTCTTTTATAGCTTTCAAGCTTCATTTCGGACATAAAAAATCGTTTTTCAAGGTCTCTCGGCTTCAATTCGCCAGCTTTTGGATGAATCCTGCAACTTGTAAACGTTTTGAAATTGCTTGAGTAGCTCCCAATGAATTTGTAAGCTCTTGTTGAGTTCTACAACAATCTTCATGGAGTAATGCCTCCTATTCTTGGTCTTCAAACTTTTTTGGTTCTCCTGGGCGATCATTGTCTTCTGTGTCAAAATCACCACTTCTGAATCGCTCAAACCATATCTCGAAACCGATGGAACACATTTACCTTAAGCTTTGGTGAGCAATTGGTATGATTCAGCGGCACTTTTTTTAAAATTAAAGAAATAAAGCAAAACTTCCCGCATAAGATGATTCGTTGGTACAAAATTCGACGTTCTAGAAGCAAAAAAACTTTGTTGTTTGCAGATATGTAGCCTTCAAAATGACAAAGTTATTAAAAGCAAAAACGCCATCTATTTAAAAATCCCGCATTTGTGTCGTCGGCCACAGTTTCGGACAAAATCATTCAAATGCAATCACAACATGTCAAGTTTAGATGCGGATTTTGGGCTGGAGGCATCTTTACATCATACTTCTTTGAAAATGAGGCTGGTTGAGTAGTAACTGATACTGGCTTTCGATATTGCGACATGATAACTGACATGTTAATTGGATGATATTGATGTGAAAGGATTCGATTTCTGCATGAGACATTTATTGGTCGTGTACTCTCTCGTTTCGGTGATCAGGTATGGGATTTGTCTTTATTGAAGTCAAAGCTGCATCACATTTCTGTAAAGTTATGGAAAATTTCGACGTAACCTTTTTTATACCCTTCACTATCGTGAGGTGGGTATATATAAGTTTGTCATTCCGTTTGTAATTTCTACATTTTTCATTTCCGATCCTATAAAGTATATATATTCTGGATCCTTATAGATAGCGGAGTCGATTAAGCCATGTCCGTCTGTCTGTTTGTCTGTCCGCCCGTCTGTCTGTCTGTTGAAATCAATTTTCTGAAGACCCCAGATAGCTTCGGGGTCCAAATCTTCAATAATTATGTCAGACATGCTTTCGAGAAGTTTGCTATTTAAAATCAGCAAAATCGGTTCACAAATGGCTGAGATATGAGGAAAAAACCAAGACAACCTCGGTTTTTGACCTATAATATGGATATCTAATGATAGATATTTCAAAGACCTTTGCAATGACGTATATAAAACCATAGTAAATTGGACCTACAATGGGTCAAAATCGGAAAAACTATTTTTTAACCCGATTTTTTTTTCACCAAGTTTTTTTTTTCGCTAAATATTTAAAAAAAAATATAAAAAACAAAAAAAAAAAATTTAAAATTAAAAAAATGTTTAAAATCTAAAAAAATTTTAAAATTTTTTTTTCCAAAAAATTAAAAAACTCCAAAAAAAATTTATTTTGTTTACCTAAAAATATTTAAAATTTTTATTTTGAAGTATAATTTGGTGAAGGATATATAAGATTCGGCACAGCCGAATATAGCTCTCTTACTTAGAAATAAATATTCAAGAGAGAACCATTTTACTACTTGAAATTAATTGACACTTTCTCTATGTCCAAAGAAAGCTAAAAAAAAATTTGTTTTATGGAAATCTTTCAAAAATAATTTCAAAACTGATTGTTTCTTTTTTTCGATTATATTGAGGCAGTAAGTTTTAACTCCATTTATTTGCGACAAAGATAAAAATTGAGATGCTTATGATGTAGTGACAGTGTATTATAATCTATGTGCTCTTTATGGCGATCGCTGGTTTTGTTATGAAAAACTTTAGCAAATAAGGAAAAAACTGCCTAAAGAAATTTTAAAATTTTTTAAAATCAATGATTTTAGAACGTTTTATTTTTGCCTCCTCATTAAAATATCTAAACACAGACGTATTACATTTGATTACTAAGTTAATGTGCTGGTTTTATAAAACAAGCGAATACTTGAGTGGAAATTTTACATGTGTTTTGTTATTGTAATAAAAACATGTCTACTAATAAGAATGAATGTCGTCAATCACTTAAATTTAATACATTTGAAACACAAAAATTAAATTACATTTTATTTTTACAAAAAGGAAGTTCATGCTAAATTTTGCAAACAATAAATTCAATTAAAAATTCATTTGAAAATAATTACCCTAAAAAAACCACAAAAAATATAAAAGAAACTAGGTACAATTAAAATAAAACACATGCAGTCATACATTCATGCATATGTAAATAATAAAAAAAACAATAACAACAACAACATGCAGCTAGTATGCATGACATTTTTCTTCTTCTTCCACTTCTGCTTTGTTTTGTTTAGTTCTAAATAAAAACAAACCATAAAAAATACTAAAAATAAATAGAAAAATTTAAATGAAAATAAAAACAAAAACAAAAACTGACCAGCATCATTTTGTACGAAAATAATAAAAACAACAAAAATTAAATATGTACGTAGGTATGTATAAAAATTTGTTGTAATGATAGGAGCGTAGAAAAGAGTTTAATTTGTTGTTTTTGCAACCTTCGGTGTTTAGGTTTGTGTGAGAGTGTTTTCATATAAAAATTACGGTAGTTGTTTGTGGACAATAATAGTTTGTTGTTGTTTGTGATTTTTTTTATATTTTTGTTAAGAAAACAAAAGAAATATTAAAATATTATTATTATTCAAATAAAACAATGCACAAAAATACATACTTACTTTGTATATTGTATGTTTTTTTCGACAAATTATATACTTTTCTATGGTTCTCTCAGTCTCTTATACAAAACAGTGCTGGGGCATTGTTATACAAACAATTTTAAATATAATTTTAACTTGTTTAAAATCATGCTGATTTATCCAGGGTTATTCGAATAAGGACATTGCTATTTGTTTAAGTTTAGCAAAAATAAAGTAAAATTTCGGTAAAATTATGAAATTTTTATAAAAACAAACAATTCAGCTGTGCCGAATCTTATATACCAAATAATACTTCAAAATAAAAATTTTAAATAATTTTAGGTAAACAAAATTATTTTTTTTTTTGCAAATTGTTATTTTAAAATTTTTAAGTTTCAAAATTTTTTTTTTGGTGTAAAAAAAATCGGGTCCGATTTTGACCCATTGTAGGTCCAACGTACTATGGTCTTATATACGTCGTTGCAAATGCCTTTGAAATATCTATCATTAGATATTCATATTGTCTATATTAATGACTTAGTAATCCAGATATAGGTCAAAAATAGAGGTAGTGCTGGTTTTTTTCTCATATCTCAGCCGTTTGTGGACCGATTTTGCTGATTTTAAATAGGAAACTTCTCGAAAGCATGTCTGACAGAGAAGGGAATATATAAGTTTGTCATTCAGTTTGTAATTTCGACAATATAATTTTCCGACCCTATAAAGTATACATATTCTGGATCCTTATAGATAGCGGAGTCGATTAAGCCATATCTGTCTGTCTGTTGACTTTCCGAAGCCCCTAAATAACTTACATATACGATTCATACATTAATATCTCCGGAATTCTTCCGGCTCGGTTGCTATTTAAAATCGAGAAAATCGGTCCACAAATGGCTGAGATATAAGGAAAAAACCAGGACAACCTCGATTTTTGACCTATATCTGGATGACTAAGTTATTATATAGACAATATGAATATCTAATGATAGATATTGCAAAGACCTTTGCAACGACGTATATAAGACCATAGTAAGTTGGACCTACAATGGGTCAAAATCGGATCCGATTTTTTTTTTGACCAAAAGTTTTTTTTCGCTAAATATTTAAAAAAAAATTGAAAAGACAAAAAAAAAATTAAATTTAAAAAATTTTAAAAAAAGAATTTTGTTCCCATAAAATGAAAAAAAAAAATACTTTTGAAAAAAAAATAAATTTTGTTTACCTAAAAATATTGTTACGAAATTGTACTTGAATTCAAATATAACGATTTTAAGGGCTGATTTAAAAGTAGCATAATGCTTTCAAATAACAGTGCTGTAATAGCAAACTATAACATATCTGTGGGCATTATTAAATAAAAGCTTTCAGTTGACCATTGATCGTAAGTTGGTAACGCAGTATTTGAATTCGAATATTCAGTTAAAGAACATTGTAGAAAGTACACCACAGATGACGTATGTATTAGTAAGATCTAGAATATTCGAATTTTGACAGTTAAAGAACAATCTAGAGTGCAGATGGCAGTGTTATAAATAGTGGCAGAGGTTGCAGTCGTGAGTGAGTTTATCAGAGACGCTATTCAAATAAACATCAACTGAGTGCCTTAAAGTGTGCTGTGTTTTTCAATTGAATTCGTGTACATTATAAAGTGTGTCTTTATTTCTGCGAATTTATAAACGTGTATAAAAATACATTGAGTGACTATTTAATTCTGTGGTTGTTGTACATTTTAAATAAATAAAGAGTTGTTACAATTTTCAAACTACTAAACGGCTTTTATTTGCAATCAAAAGTATCCGGTTTATTTAAAGGAAATAAACCAGCGTTTAAAATTTTTATTTTGAAGTATAATTTGTGAAGGGTATATAAGATTCGTCACAGCCGAGTATAGTTCTCTTACTTGTTCAATATAAATTTATCCAAAATATTCGCCATTGTTAGCTATGACCTTTTCCCATCTTTCTGGCAACATATGGATTCCGAGTCAAAAGAACTGGACATCTTTTGAGGCCAAGAACGAATCAAGCCAATTTCGGATACTCTGTTGCAAAGGGAAGTGTATGCCAGAGAGAACGTTCTGCTTGGATCGAAACAAATAGTAGTTGGACGGGGCATGGTCTGGTCTATAAGGCCAGTGAGCCAAAATTTCCCATTCACTTCTTTCTAAATAGTTTTTAACATGTATTGCACTACCGAATATTCTGGTAGTTTTCCAGCCAATGCTCGCTTCAATCGAATCAGTTGCTTTCGATACCGGTTCTCTGTGATGGTCTGGCCAGCAGTTTATAATAGATAGGAACTTTTGCTCCCACCAAATACAGAGCATTACCTTAGCGCCATGGATATTTGACTTTGGCGATTTGTCTGGTTGGTCGGGCTTCACGTACGATCTCTTACGCTTCGGGTTATCGTATGGATCCATTTTTCTTTTATAGCGTTCAAGCATCATTTCGGACATGGAAAATCATATTTCAAGGTCTCTCGGCTTCAATTCGTATGGTACAAAATTTCCCTGCTTTTGGATGATACCTGCTGCTCGCAAACGTTTTGTAATTGCTGCTTGAGTACCTCCCAATAGACTTTGTGCCAATAGACCTTCACATAATGGTCACCTCTGCCTGCAGCGCAGCGAGGCTTCATGCATCTGGATGTTGGAGATCGAGGAAATATGTCCACGCGGGGTTACTGGGCCTACTGCCTTCGATCGTTCTCCAACCTTCTGACCTATATTACTCCATACACGAATTTTTATAGGTTGTTCAAGGTCTTAATTCCCTCCAGGAGTGAGTGGGTTAGAGGTAATCTCGTGTACGATTATGACACCAGGATATATACAGAAGCTTCTAGAATGAGCTGTGGTGTTAGTTCTAGCGTCTTTTGTGACAAACTTGGGGTAGGCATCTCATATCGTCTTCCGAATGAGTGTAGTGTTTTCCAGGCGGACATTTTTTGCAATCATGGTAGCTTGTAATACACTTTATGATCATAATACTAGCGGCAATATGGGTATCTTTGTCGCCAGTCAGGCGGCACTTCTCTCACTGAAGGCCTACACAACTTCATCTTCACTAGTCAGGCAATATAAGAATTATCTGTAAAGGCTAGGTCGTCTATCTGACATTACTTTGGTTTTTGGTCGCTCGTGCAGAATGTCCAATGTGGCATGAGCTGTGTGGCACGTAGCCACTTCCTGTTGAAACCACATATCGTTGGTGTCCTTATTATCCAATTCAGGCCAATTGAATTTGGTAATCATTGACCTATAGCGCTTGCCGTTGACGGAGATGGCCTGGTCAACGTCGTTGTCAGAGAAATATGGGCCAATGGCGTCGCCAGGCCAAAATCTACACCAAACTGTGACATGACCAATGTGGCATGAGTTGTGTGGCACGTAGCGCCGTCCTTTTCAAATTCAGGCCAAAAGAAGTTTGTAATCATCAACCTATAGCGCTGGATGCATTGGACGCTCCACTGAGGTTTTGAAAATAATTCGGTATCTTGGGAACTATTAGAGATATTGTTACGAAATTTCACATGGTTTGCGTTTATTCAGCTTCCTAGCGATAATGGGGGTCAGTGCGTAGCCCCTCAAAGTTGGTCACCTCCGGTCTTAAATTTTTTAAAAAAATCGCCAAAAATCCATTGCACGCATTATATGAAAAAATGTACAAATTTGTCAAAGGGGGCAAGGTTTGTGGAACTTCTGAGGAGTAAATAAAGGCTTTTTATATAAGTATTTGATACTGTTGAAAACATTGTGACTTGAGGATTAATATTTTAGTAAAATTAAATAATTTTATAAAATTTTGGGACTTCATTTACCATAAAAACTAAAAAAATATAATATTGTGATTTTCCACAAATAAAAATACAAAATTTGACTTTAAGTAAAATTTTAACAGTTAAAGATATCATAACAAGATTTGTAACCAATATTGACTCAAATGTTGTTAGATCAATGGCATTAGAATTTTTAACATTTTTTATTTTCAAATACCGAAATTCCTAAAACGGGGAAAATGTGTTCCAAAAACTGAGTTTTTTTGAGAAAAGTGCCTACTGTGACGTTATTTATCGTGTGATAGTAAAAATACTTTGTCAGTATTTAAGAAACATATGGGGTTATACAAGTATGGAGATTTTCCGTGGATCCGTGCTTTGCCTTTTTAGAATTTTTTACTCAAACCGAAATTTTTTTTTTTAAATTGGCCAATTTTGCATAGTTCTGGGGGGTGATAGCCAAATTTTTCTTTACACGCTTTTGCATAAAGTTGTGTTTCCGGATCATATAAAAATTCTATATAGTCCCGAAGAAAAATTTTTTCTATAAAAGAAAAAATATATGGGGTTTTTTGGGAAAAAAAAACGTAAAAAATACTTTGGATGCGTATAACTTTTTATAGGGAACAGATAACTGTTAGCAAACTTTTTTATTTTATTTAGAATTTTATCGATAATATAGCTGATATTTTTAAAATAAATTTCGACCCTCCATAGGACCGCCATATCTAAAAAACCATAAAAAGATCGAGCAAAATTAAAAAAAATAAATCAATAAACCTGAATATCTCTTCAACTAATACAGATAACCTACACTTGTAAATTTTTTGTAGACCTTCTCAAGGACTATTTTTATTTAAAATTTCAGCTCATTCGGATAATAAATGAATTTTTGGCGATTTTTTTAAAAAAATTTAGACCCGAGGTGACCAACTTTGAGGGACTACACACTGGCCCCCACTATCGATAGGAAGCTGAACAAACGTAAATCAACTCGAAAACACCTCAGCTCAAACCATGTGAAATTTCGCAACAATATCTCCTATAATTCCCAAGATACCGAATTATTTCCAAAGAAAAAGTTTCTAAACCACTGTGCGCTCTTGGATATCATGAGGATTGGTATCGTCCCAAATTCTACAATTTTGGTTTATCATCGCTGAAGATGATTTTTTGATGAAAATTAGCAGAACGTTGACCGAACAGAACACCCATTTTTGGACGTGTTTTTGGGCTCTATATTCGTCCATGGTGATTTGACAAAGCAAACTGAATAAATGACAGCCAATTCGACAAATGTAGCTTCCACAATTTGGCTGCTATCAACTGTTAAAGTTTGGAAGTCCCTTTATTACAAATTTAATTTCGGACAGTTTTTGCCAGATCCTATCTGGAGCACTGAAATGTAAAAGATTTTTCTGACAACCTGCTGACATTTGACAAAACCTATGATAAATTCAGAAGGTGTCCGTAGTTTTTGTTATTTGATCCATAGAGAATAGACATAGAGCGGAAACTCTCCTGTTAAAGACCTAACTCAGTTGTCAGAAACCTAAGTTGTGAGAATGTATTAGTAGAAAAAACTATATGAAAACAAGTTTTCTAGTTTCCGCTCTATGTTTCTCTATGATTTGATCACTGTTCCGGCCGGGTATTTAAAATCTTAAACCTGCTTTTCACTATTACAATAACCTGCAGTGTATAGTTTTTATTGTTTTGTGTGACTGTCTGCATTTTATGCAAAAATATCTGAGCAAAACAAATGAAGAAAAAAACAACAACATACCCGCACTTTATGTATTTCATTTAGTCTCTGTTTAAATGGAGGCAGAAAGGAAGGAAGGGAGAGAGAGAGTAAGTGAGCTGGTTGCATACAATGTATGTGATTGAATTAATGAGTGAATGACTGACTGACTGAGTAATGCATGACAGATTTTATTGTTTGTCTTTATTGTTTTAATAAAATGCTTATTTACTTCAATGTAATTGTTTTGTTTTATCCAATTGATTCAAGTATTTTAGTGATTTTAATACTACACTGAGAAAACAAATTAGTTGTGGCATTCGGAAAAAATTTGGAAAATATTGGAGGATATTGAGGTATTACTTCGCAATTTGAAAGGACTACAAATTCAAATACATATTTCCGTGTTGAAATCAAGTGGCGAAGTTAACTTCCCTGAAATCTGCAGATTGTATTCCATTTTACAGTTTAATTCTCGAGTTTAAAACCTTGTTCAGACATTTGGGTTACTTTTAAAACTCTCTCATCTTATTTCTCACATGATTCTTTTAATTTGAATGCATTTTGACACTTATCTTTTGCCTTTTGCTAACAATCTGTACGATGTTTTCTTCTAGTTGCCAAACTATTAAAGATTATTAAAATTGTTTACCATATAATTATCTCTATTCATATTTCAAATTCAACTACATTTAAATATAAAGAATTTGAAACTACCTACCATCTATTTAATCTACTTATCTCCTGACAAAACCGACTAAAGGTCACATCCTTTTTAATTTAGCAAGTTCTTTCCTTTGAATAAAATTAAATTATACATCTAACAGACATCAGCTCCTAGTATTTTTTTGAATAGAGAGTTTGTCGATACGTTCTTTTTTATAATCTACTGCCACCACTGCCACCCACCAGCTTCGCCACACAAAAACCCACTTCAGACATTTTTAATTAGTGCATAAAAATGTATAAATAAATACAGAAAATATTAACAGAAAAAATGTAACGAAGATACATTTAAACAATAACAAAATGCTGCTGAAAATGACAGAAAAACAAAAGCTAATGAAGTGAAAAAATGCCAACATTACTAGGGAATCTCCTCTGTCATATGCTAAAATAAAGGGTTTACCGTTATGGAATTTCATAGAAATGGATTTATTGAAAAGATATTAGTTCAAAAATTAAATATATTTTCATCTCTCTGGGATGAATTTCAACATTGGAGAGATGATTTGTGTGGTTCAGAAGTGGTGATTTTGACATGGAAGGCAAATATCGCCCAAGCCAGTCATAAATTGGAGGCATTATTCCATGAAGATTGTTGTAAAACGCAACAAGAGCTTGCAAAATCATTGGGAGCTACTCATGTAGCAATTTCAAAAACTTTTGCAAGCAGCAGGATTCATCCAAAAGCAGAGAAATTGAATTGAAGCCGAGAGACCTTGAAATAATAATAACCCGAAGCGTAAGCGTATCGTATGTTAAGCCCGCTCAACCAGCCAAATATCCATGGTGCTATGGTTAAACTCTGCATTTGGTGGGACCAAAAGCGTCCTATCCATTATGAGCTGGTGAAATCTGACCCGACCATCAAAGGGAACCTGTACCGAACGCAACTGATTTAAGTGAGCAATGGCCGAAAATCGTCGAAAATATGCGGCCAGACATGAAACCGTAATATTCCATCACGGCAACGCTAGAAAGAATTAGGAAAGTTTCACATGTTATTACCGATAGTGGTGAACATTATGCTCTGGGAACAATCCAAGCAACAGCCCATCTTCTGAAATAAAATGACGTAAATAGCTGCATTGCTCATACCATGGAATGACATCACAAGAAATTCAATTGAGTGGAATCTACAAGGCAGCAGAAGAAGGGGACGCCCAGTTCATACATGAAGAAGGCAAATATCCGGAATGGGTAAGGGCTAGAGCAACGTGAAATCAACCAATTTATGGAGGCCCTATGCTCCTTATAGGATCAACGGGATATATAGATGACTAGTTTGTTGTTAAATTAGACAATTTGAGTTTTTGTACTAAGGACTAACCCATCTATGTCACTGATTGGCATCGTTAGCTGCTACTATCCGAGCAAATCAATAGTAAAGACGAGAAAGATGAGACATTGAATTTTAGGATCTACTACACAATACCTGAACCCATTTTTGATCGAGGTTTTATACCTCTACCTTCCGGAGAATATGTTGAATTCAAGAATATGTTGAAAAAATTATGGCTATAACAGTAGCCGCAGTACGACATAAGAATTAAGGAATATGGAGCTGGGATATCCACAAATTTACTGATAGGAAAGCTGCAATTAGAATCCTAGAGAATAAAAATATTACATCGAAAACTGGCCAAGAAAGCAGCTATCTCTAGAGGAGAAAGCGAGACATTAATCGATTTCCCTTATATGGGTAACTGACCATGGCACATTGATGGAAACTGCAGAGCTGATGAAATTCCGAATACTAGTACCACCTTAGATTTCAATGAATTCAGTCGTGATATTGCCATCCCTACATTGCGGGATAAACAACTTAAATTTCACACTTAATCTCATTGTTGAAGAAAAATGGAAGAAAGAGCTTACTAGAGTAAGGAGAATAGATCAGTCTGACCTAATATGGATAGGCAGAGGATACGATTTGTTATAAATCTGCCCAGATTCCAATTAACCTTTCAGCGGTCTTTACTGTTCACTGGAATCTAGGTACACACGCTCAAAGGCTGCGACTGCCTTACACATCTTTCTGTAGAAGCTGTAACGACGAGGAAGAGAAGATAAACATTTTCTATGTCATTGTAAACAATTTGGGCACAGAAGACCTGGAATGTTTGCTCAACAAAGACTTACCTCTGTAATGGTGAATAGGGTAGAATCCACACTTTCAAAGGACAATGGAAGAAAGAGCTTACTAGAGCAAGGATACCATTAACTTGCTATAAATCTGCCCAGATTCCAGGTAACCTTACAGCGGTCTTTACAGTTAGTGGGATCTAGTTACACACGCTCAAATGCTGCGACTTCCTTACAAAGTCTTTCTGTAGAAGCTGTAACGTCGAGGAAGAAGAGAGAAAAATGGAAGAAAGAGCTTACTAGAGCAATGAGACCAGAACAATCTGGCCTAATATGGATATGCAGAGGATATGACTTGCTTGTTATAAATCTTCCCAGATTCCATTCCAAAAGCTTCCACTCCCTTACAATGTCTTTCTGTAGAAGCTGTAACGTCGAGGAAGAGGAGATAAATTAACAGTTTGTCTGTCATTGTCCACTATTTGGGGACAGAATGCGTGACTTGCTATAAATCTGCTCAGAATCCAGCTAACCATACAGCGGTCTTTACTGTTCACTGTGATCTAGGTACACATGATCAAAGGCAGCGACTCCCTTAAAATGTATTTTTGTAGATGCTGTAACAACGAGGAAGAGGAGACAATGAAACATTTTGTCTGTCATTGTCCACTATTTGGACACAGAAGACGTGGAATGTTTGGTGAACAGACTTATCTCTGTTATGGTGATATAGGGTAGAATCCACACTTTCATTAGATCAACAAAATGGTGTTTTATGTAAAATTCACATTTGCAGAAGAACGATGGCTGCCAAGAAACATATATTCTATATGGTGCGATTGGCATAAGGAATGACAACTTCGACCCAAGTGAGCTTTGCTTCAGGAGGCTGCCAAAATGGTAGATGAAGATAGTCGAAATCCATGTAGATCTTGCACTTGACAAAAGGAATAACAATTTCCTAGTTTATATAATTCAGTAAATTAGTTGGCGACTGAAATACACCAGACTTCTTATTATCCTTCATGAGAACATAAACTTTTAGACTGAAGTAATTGAGATTTAAATAATGAATTTCCATGAAGTGTGTACCCAACTTTACAGTTCACTGGGATTTAGGTACACCTCAAATGCAGCGACATCCTTGCAACATCTTTTTGGAGACATAAATCGTGTAATGTTTGGTAAACCTAGACTTATCTCTGTAATGGTGATTTAGGGTAGAATTCACACTTTCAATGAAAAATGGAAGAAAGAGATTACTAGAGCAAGGAGACCAGAACAATCTGACCTAATATGGATATGCCCAGATTCCACCAAACCTTACAGCGGTCTTTACTGTCCATTGGGATCTAGGTACAAACGCTCAAAGGCTGCGACTCCCTTACAACGTCTTTTTGTAGAAGCTGTAACGATGAAGAAGAGGAAACGTATATTTGTAATGGTGATATAGGGTAGAATCAACGCAAGATCTTAATTTAAAAAAATGGGTTGTTAAACAAACGATCAGAAAACCTCAAGAGATTGTCAAAAGGAGATGAATGAGTTTTATAGGGAGAAAA
Source organism: Calliphora vicina (assembly GCF_958450345.1). Classification (NCBI taxonomy): domain Eukaryota; kingdom Metazoa; phylum Arthropoda; class Insecta; order Diptera; family Calliphoridae; genus Calliphora; species Calliphora vicina. The sequence goes on along the minus strand of NC_088783.1, from coordinate 57,218,921 downwards.
CTAAATACTAGTTTGGAGAATGATATTATTACATGAGAAACAAGTTTGACTAACTTTGTCTATCTGCTAAATACAAAATTTGTAAAATTAAAAAGAAGTTGGGGATTTTCAAACGAAAGGAATTGATCACAAGAATTGTCAAAGGATGATAATTTTCTCGCGGATTACACTACCTTGCGTCAATTTCGAATATCTTCTAATCCTATCATGCATTTCCCAAATCTTTCTGTATAATAAACCCTAAATGTAACCATAAAGCTTAACACTCCAGGGGATCTTGAAGAAGAAGACTCCATGAAAAAGGATACAAATTTAAAGGGAAACAGACAGCAGTAATGCAAAAAAATATAAAGACTAGCGAAAAAAGTTAAATATGCATGTATGGAGTAGAAACATGGAGGACAAAGCTTCAACAAATGAAGAATTACTAAAGGTAGCAAGTAGCAAGTGGCAGGCAGCAGCAGTAATGGCATTTAAACAAAAAAAAAACAACAAACACGCCGGTGTAAACAGTGACTGATATGACAAGTATTTTTTTTGGCTCGTTCTTGCTTATTTGTTGTGTGAATAAAGAACCGTTACATGTGGCATGCAACAATAACTGAATGGGTGAAAACAATAACAAAAATATATAAAAACATATTTAAGACGAGGTAAACATAATTGCATGTCAAAGTTCTAAACTCAAAAGCACACAAACTCACAGACAGACATAGAAGACGAAGGACTAAAAGACCAAAAAGGTGTGGCAAAGTGGTGAAATAAGTCTTAGAAGCCGAAGGTTGGCCGTTATTTTTCCCAAAACCTCTCAAACTCTCTCTCTACTCTTTGGTAATGCTATTGCCACAGCCACCACGTTGCAATTTATTGTAAAATACTCTTACACTTACACACATTTATCAAGTTCAGCAGGCTCTTGAGCCCTGAGTATTTTGTTTTTACAAAAAACTTCCAAGTACATTGTAAATTTCCACATACAAACATATATTTTTAATGTTTATGTTTCTATTTCCTTAAGAACTTCCAATACTATAACCTGGCATCGTTCAGACAGGAGCACAACAAGAAAAAAACCTCCAGACACATGGCACATGTAATATGCATGTTTGCTCATGCATAAACATGTTAAGTTGCACATGCAAAATAAAAATAAATTGTATTTTTTTAAATAAAAATAGAAACAAAACATTTGAACTCTCCACCACGAACATGCTCGAATACGAACTTTGTCTATCTGCTAAATAAAACATTTTGAAAATTATGGCAAATTAAAAAGGAGTTTTGTTGAGGTTATTTTTTTTTCTCTGATCTAGCAAGGAGTTGTCAAGGCTTTTGGATACCCTACTAAGGAAAGAACTTACGAACAAAAATGATTTATTAAAAATTTGAGACAATCCCTTTTCAAGCGGTCAGAAAACCCCAAGAGATTGTAAAAAGGAGATGGGGGAATTAAATAGGAGAAGGGCATTATTGAATCAGAAAGTTAGTTTAACGAACTTTGATCGAAAATCTGAACCCGTTTTGCATTGGTGTTTTATGACTAATGTACGGGATAGATGTGACTTGGCAGCCTCTACCTTCCTTAGAATGTGTTGAATTGAAGTCAAAATTATGGCCATAAAAGTAGTCGCCTTACGACTTAGGAATCAAGGAATATGGAGCTGGGACATCCAAAAATTTACTGAAAGGAAAGCGGCAATTAGAACCCTCCAGGATATATTACATCGAAAACTGGCCAAGAATGCAGCTATATCTAGAGGAGAAAGCGAGACATCAAAGGCTGCGACTGCCTTACTCATCTTTCTGTAGAAGCAACGACGAGGAAGAGAAGACAAACATTTTCTCAGTCATTGTTCTCAATTTGGGCACAGAAGACCTGGAATGTTTGCTTAACAAACCCTTATCTCTGTAATGGTGATATAGAGTAGAATCCACACTTTCAAAGAACAATGGAAGAAAGAGCTTACTAGAGGAAGGAGACCACTTGCTATAAATCTGCCCAGATTCCAGGTAACCTTACAGCGGTCTTTACAGTTCACTGGGATCTAGATACACACGCTCAAAGGCTGCGGCTCCCTTACAACGTTTTTTCGTAGAACTGTACTGACGAGGAAGAAGATAGAAAAATGGAAGAAAGAGCTTACTAGATCAATGAGACCAGAACAATCTGGCCTAATATGGATAAGCAGAGGATACGACTTGCTAGCTATAACTCTACCCATTTTCCATCTCAAAGGCTACGGCTCCCTAACAACGTCTTTCTGTAGAAGCCGTAACGTCGAGGAAGAGGAGACAAATGGTGATATAGGGTAGAATCCCCTCTTTCATTAGATCAACAAGATGGTGTTTTATGTAAAATTCACATTTGCAAAAGAACGATGGCTGCCAAGAAACATATATTCTATATTGTGCGATTGGCATAAGGAATGACAACTTGGACCCAAGTGAGCTTTGCTTCAGGAGGCTGCCAAAATGGTAGATGAAGATAGTCGAAAATCCATGTAGACCTTGTACTTGACTAAAGGAATAACAATTTCCTAGTTTATATAATTCAGACTTCTTATTATCCTGCACGACAACATAAACTTCTAGACTGAAGTAATTGAGAAATTGAAGATTGAGAATTGAATAATGAATTTCCATGAAGTGTGTACCCAACTTTACAGTTCACTGGGATCTATGTACACCTCAGATGCAGCGACATCCTTGCAACATTTTTTTGGAGACAGAAGTCGTGTAATGTTTGGTAAACATAGACTTATCTCTGTAATGTTGATTTAGGGTAGAATTCACACTTTCAAAGAAAAATGGAAGAAAGAGCTTACTAGAGGAAGGAGACCAGAACAATCTGTCCTAATATGGATATGCCCAGATTCCACCAAACCTTACAGCGGTCTTTACTGTCCATTGGGATCTAGGTAGAAACGCTCAAATGCTGCGACTCTCTTACAACGTCTTTTTGTAGAAGCTGTAACGACGAGGAAGAGGAGACGTATATTTTTAATGGTAATATAGGGTAGAATCCAAACAAGATCTCAATTCCAAACAGAAACGGTTTGTTAAACAAACGATCAGAAAACAACAAGAGATTGTCAAAAGGATTGTCAAAAGTTTGGAGAATGATATTATTACATGAGAAATAAGTTTGACGAACTTTGACTATCTCCTAAATACAAAATTAATGCAAATTAAAAATAAGTTTTGTTGAGGATTTTTTTCATATCCAGGATGGGGTTGTAAAGATACTCTAACAAGGGAATGACTGTTTAGATCATCAATTAATAAAAAGGAGCGGAACTAAAATATTGGACAATTGGACCTCTTCAAACGAAACGAATTAACCCCAATTAATTGTCAAAAAGATATGAGGGAGGTGTATACTCCTTCTGCTTTGAAAATCTCTTAAGCTACGTTTCCGCATACACCGTAATCGGCGCCGAAAACGAAATTCCATACATTTGCACCGAAAAAAAACACTCCACATGAAGTTCGTTTCAGAACATTTTTTCGGTGCAAATGTATGGAATTTCGTTTTCGGTGCCGATTACGGTGTATGCGGAAACGTAGCTTTACCGTTTGAAAATTAAGGGATGAAAAGGAAATAGAATCAAGATATAAAGGGTATTTCATTAAGCCCTTGGTTAGATTAGTTTAAAAGGTAGCCACCCAAAAGGAGATTTGTACAGCTCACTTGGGTTCATTAAAGTTCCCATTGCGGTACCTGAAAGTTGAAGAAAGAAGAGCGAGAGATAGGAAGACAAATAGAGGAGGGTAAGTTAAAGTTTATGATGATGCTGAAGATCGCAAAGAAGAAGATAGAAGAGAGAGTGAATGCAAATGTCATTCGAAGGATTCAGCGTCCCTGCGGTGATATTCTCATATCCGGCCTTCATAGCCAACTGCATTTCCTAATGTAGAGAGGACGCAGATCTCCTAGTGTCGGACAATTACATAAAGAGGGAAAAATTGTCTCTTCCTCATTTTCACAACTCCTGAAGAAGTCATAATGAGACAGCCCAAGTCTTCCAGCATGGGTAGCAAAAGTGCAATGTCCGGTGATCACCGCCACCATATTGCTAAGTTTTAGACGTTTTATTCCAAGTAGAAGAATGATATGACCTGCGCTGGACTATAAGCGCACGTCATATCATTCTTGTGATAGCACAAGTAGATTCAGTCACCCATCGTATCTGAGGAACTTCATAAGAGGCATCATTTATCCGTTATCATTAAGCGCTTCCTATCTTTAAATTTAAGTGAAACAAAGTGTGTGTGAGATATCAAAAATTTGTATTTTTTGAATCTAGCTGACCGATTGCTATTGGCTTTGAGAACCGCTGAGGTTTCTGTTGTATTCGCATAGACCTGCGGCTAAAGAAAACCCCACAAGAAAAAGTGTAAAAGGGACAAATAGCACGATATCGGTGACCAGTTCACATCTTCTCCTCGTGAGATGACCATGCCCTCAAATCGTTCGTGCAGAATATCCAATGTGACATGAGCTGTATAGCATGTAGCGCTGTCCTCTTGAAACCACAGGTCGTTGGTGTCCATATTATCCAATTCAGGTCAAAAGAAGTTGGTAATCATCAACCTATAGCGCAGTCGTTCTCCAAGAAATATGGACCGATGACGCCGCCAGCCCAAAATCCTCACCAAACAGTGACTTTTTCGGGATGTATTTGACGCTCTTGGATCTCATGTGGATTGGTATCGTCAAATCACATGTCGTTGGTGTCCATATCATCTAATTCAGGTAAAAAGAAGTTGGTAATCATCAACCTATATCGTCCGGTTTTGACGGTGGTGACCTGGCCAATCACGTTCTCAAAGAAATATGGACCGATGACGCCGCCAGCCCAAAATCCTCACCAAACAGTGACTTTTTCGGGATGTATTAGACGCTCTTGGATCTTATGTGGATTCGTATCGTCAAATCACATGTCGTTGGTGTCCATATCATCCAATTCAGGTCAAAAGAAGTTGGTAATCATCAACTTATATCGCTCGCCGTTGACGGTGGTGACCTGGCCAACGTCGTTCTCAAAGAAAAATGGACCTATGACGTCGCCAGCCCAAAATCCTCACCAAACAGTGAATTTTTCGGGATGATAGGACGCCCTTGGATCTCATGTGGATTTGTATGGTCCCAAACTCGACAATTTTGTTTCTTGACGTTCCCATTTAGACAGAAATGGGACTCACCAAAAAATGGGCGTAGCGAGCGGAACGTAGCCCGAACAGAACCCCAATTTTAACATTTCCAGGTGTTGTTGAACGCTATGCCCGTCCATGGCGATTTGGCAAAACATAAATAACTAATAATTTGACAGATGTAGCTTCAACAACATGGCTGCTATCAACTGTCAGAATTCGGAAGTCCCTATTGGTCCCTAAAATTGTTTGAAGAAGGATATTATAGGATCAGAAACAAGTTAAACAATTTTGCCTTGATATGTAGGGTATTCACCTCCACAAAGGCATAAGTTTAATAAAGTGCATAAAAATGTGTCCATTCACCGTCTGTCTGTCTGTCTGTGTATTCCTAGCGCGTGTTTGGGACTCTATATTTATATATTTTGTCTGCCAAACAAACATAAATAATAATAGAAAGAAACCAAGCAGCCAACACGACAGAAACCTAAAAAAATAATGTGTGTGAAGATAAATTCGTATTTAACTAGCACAGACAAAAACCACATTTTTTAACATTGCTCATTTTACAGTCAACAGAGCACTGTTAATCAATTAACAGTCTTGATAATTGAATTATAATACAAAAATACGTCTGAAATAGGTATCAGAAATAATTTCAGAAACAATTTCAGAAATATAAAAAATTAAAAAAAATATTTCAGATGTTTTTTTTATAATAATATTAAAAAAAAACATTTTGAAAAAAGTCACTTTTATGATGAAGTTCAGGCGACGAATTTGGAAAAATATGGAGTTGCACACGTAACCCACTATATACGAATGGTAGTCCAATGGGTCCTAAATGCGACTGCATAAGTCGAATTTCTGAAATAATTTTGGAATTTGAGAAAAACAGTTTTTAAAAAAAGTCTATTTTGAAAAAAAATCACTTTTATGATGAAGTTCAGGCGACGAATTTGGAAAAATATGGAGTTGCACACGTAACCCACTATATACGAATGGTAGTCCAATGGGTCCTGAACTTCATCATAAAAGTGACTTTTTTTAAAATAGACTTTTTTTAAAAACAGTTTTTCTCAAATTCCAAAATTATTTCAGAAATTCGACTTATGCAGTCGCATTTAGGACCCATTGGACTACCATTCGTATATAGTGTGTTACGTGTGCAACTCCATATTTTTCCAAATTCGTCGCCTGAACTTCATCATAAAAGTGACTTTTTTTAAAAACTGTTTTTCTCAAATTCCAAAATTATTTCAGAAATTCGACTTATGCAGTCGCATTTAGGACCCATTGGACTACCATTCGTATATAGTGTGTTACGTGTGCAACTCCATATTTTTCCAAATTCGTCGCCTGAACTTCATCATAAAAGTGATTTTTTTTCAAAATAGACTTTTTTTAAAAACTGTTTTTCTCAAATTCCAAAATTATTTCAGAAATTCGACTTATGCAGTCGCATTTAGGACCCATTGGACTACCATTCGTATATAGTGGGTTACGTGTGCAACTCCATATTTTTCCAAATTCGTCGCCTGAACTTCATCATAAAAGTGACTTTTTTCAAAATAGACTTTTTTTAAAAACTGTTTTTCTCAAATTCCAAAATTATTTCAGAAATTCGACTTATGCAGTCGCATTTAGGACCCATTGGACTACCATTCGTATATAGTGGGTTACGTGTGCAAATCCATATTTTTCCAAATTCATCGCCTGAACTTCATCATAAAAGTGACTTTTTTCAAAATAGACTTTTTTTAAAAACTGTTTTTCTCAAATTCCAAAATTATTTCAGAAATTCGACTTATGCAGTCGCATTTAGGACCCATTGGACTACCATTCGTATATAGTGGGTTACGTGTGCAACTCCATATTTTTCCAAATTCGTCGCCTGAACTTCATCATAAAAGTGACTTTTTTCAAAATAGACTTTTTTTAAAAACTGTTTTTCTCAAATTCCAAAATTATTTCAGAAATTCGACTTATGCAGTCGCATTTAGGACCCATTGGACTACCATTCGTATATAGTGGGTTACGTGTGCAACTCCATATTTTTCCAAATTCGTCGCCTGAACTTCATCATAAAAGTGACTTTTTTCAAAATAGACTTTTTTTAAAAACTGTTTTTCTCAAATTCCAAAATTATTTCAGAAATTCGACTTATGCAGTCGCATTTAGGACCCATTGGACTACCATTCGTATATAGTGGGTTACGTGTGCAACTCCATATTTTTCCAAATTCGTCGCCTGAACTTCATCATAAAAGTGACTTTTTTCAAAATAGACTTTTTTTAAAAACTGTTTTTCTCAAATTCCAAAATTATTTCAGAAATTCGACTTATGCAGTCGCATTTAGGACCCATTGGACTACCATTCGTATATAGTGGGTTACGTGTGCAACTCCATATTTTTCCAAATTCGTCGCCTGAACTTCATCATAAAAGTGACTTTTTTCAAAATGTTTTTTTTTTTAATATTATTATAAAAAAACATCTGAAATATTTTTTTTAATTTTTTATATTTCTGAAATTGTTTCTGAAATTATTTCTGATACCTATTTCAGACGTATTTTTGTATTATAATTCAATTATCAAGACTGTTAAGTGATTAACAGTGCTCTGTTGACTGTAAAATGAGCAATGTTAAAAAATGTGGTTTTTGTCTGTGCTAGTTAAATACGAATTTATCTTCACACACATAAAAAAATATCAATGAACCAGGAAAAAATTTTAAAACGAAAGGAAATTACAACAAGACCCATGTTAAATTATTTATTATTCATCGTCCTAAATGCCAGGATAAAGGCTAGAGGTTGTGTATTAACTCCTTGTTTGGCACACAACACTCCACATGATGTCGGAGTGAATGAATACGTTCTTTTATTATTTTTGTTACAGAATTTTTTTTTTTAAACAATGACACATGAAAACAAACAAACGAAAATCCAAAAATTCAAGGTCTTAAATTAAAGAAAATGAGACAAAAAGGATGTTGGAGAAGGATGGTGTTTGTAGACCTTGTAACCAACACCATTATGTGTTAATTCCCTTTACCTCTACTGTTTTTTATTTTTTTAGCTATGCCATATTTTTTTATTTGTTTTTTACTCAACTTGTCTTTAGTTTAACTCTTACTCACTTCCCTTTTTTGAGTTGTTTTACTATATTGTGGTGTGTTGCATATTACCCACATGGCTAAGACATCATTAAATACGTTTGCAACCCAATATATAGTAATCGAAGCCAAGACGTTTGCAAACAAATTTGGCTAAAATCGTATAAAAATCCCAGAGTGACATTGTCGCTTTTCTTGTTGAGAACAAGTATTGCAAAAATTGAGAAGAACTTCAAGGCGACATGACGCTAAGAATTTCATATCTCATAGTCGCCGGCGACATTATAGAAGAGTCAATGTCTTTCATCTGGTTACCAATAATGTTGCTCATCTAGTCAAGAAGCCTACAGGCCTGAACGGGCGACAATTTTATTCATTTTGTAGCCAACGATGGACAAGAAGTGTCTTAGATTTACATGAGCACCGGCCGCATAGGCCATATCTCATGGTGGTCTAAACACCGGATAGAAGCATGCGTCTATCACCGCCATTGAACGCCTTGCCAAAGAACGCTCAATTTGCAAATTCTCGCACAAAGATTGCACGGATCATTGCACAAACCCCTTGCTCGAGAGCTCGGGCTATCTAATCCCTGCCATCCATAGCTAGCTAATCAACTAACAAGCCCTGGATAATTATCAGAACAGCAACATCCGGCCTGGTAATCCAGTCCAATGTATGATCTCTGACTTCAAAAGCTCCCGACCGATAAAAGTCAGAGTGTGCCACTATAATGCACACTTCAGACCTCGATCAGGAACCAAGCCCAACGACCAGTAAATCACGGATGCTACTATCCCAATACATTTCCTGAGAACAAACGCTAGTTGTTATCTGCTATTTTCAATGGCTCTGTTGTACTCAGCAACAGCACTCAGAAGATTCATTTGGTGCACCGAAGTTCGTCGCTAGCCCGAACATCAGTACTTTAACCAACGATCTTCTTCCCGCGATTTTAGGTTTAAACCACAGCCAGCACGATCGTCACCCGAAGTGACCAACCCAATGATCCTACATGACTGGAGTCCTGGGGCCAAAGGATATCCGTGCTAGTAGATAAGACTCTAGTCAGCTGCGAATTTAAAAGAATTAAATTCTCACCAGGAATGAGGTCCGTGCACCTCGGAGCCCCGGTTTCGCTCCATATCTCCCCTCGAAGCACAACACCAAGGTCTGGAGCTAACCAAGATGCATTTCCGTGCCCCGAGGGGTGGCCAACGATGGTGCCCCGAGTGGGGCAGAATCAATTTTTTTTGGAAATAAATCTGGCATATCTAAACGGCTACTCAGATCGATATAAAATTTGACGTGGTCGTAGCCAAGGAGTATTCGAGATATTAAAAGTGGCATATTTTTGAATCTAATTGAGATATTGACTTGAAATTTGTTATAAGACCAAAAATGAACTTATCTAAACAATACAAGTAAGAGAGCTATATTCGGCTGTGCCGAATCTTATATACCCTTCACCAAATTATACTTTAAAATTAATTTTTTTAAATATTTTTAGGTAAACAAAATTTTTTTTTTTTTTTTTTTGAAATTGTTTTTTAATTTTTTTTAAAAAAAGTTTTTTCAAAATTTTTTTTTTGGAAAAAAAATTTATGACAAAAAAAAGTTTTTGATGAAAAAAAAATTCGGCTTAAAAAATATTTTTCCCGATTTTGACCCATTGTAGATCCAACTTAGCCTTAACTACATCGTTGCAATGGACTTTGAAATGTCTATCATTAGATATCCATATTGTCTATATTAATGACTTAGTAATGCAGATATATATCAAAAATAGGTCAAAAATCGAGGTTGTCCCGGTGTTTTGCTCATATCTCCGTTATTTATGGACCGATTTTGATGATTTTAAATAGCAAACTTCTCGAAAGCATGTCTCACAGAATTATTGAAGATTTGGATCCCGAATATATCTGGGGTCTTCAGAAAATTGATTTCAACAGACAGGCGGACAGACGGACATGGCTTAATCGACTCCGCTATCTATAAGGATCCAGAATATATATACTTTATAGGGTCGGAAATGTAAAATGTAGAAATTACAAACGGAATGACAAACTTATATATACCCTTCTCACGAAGGTGAAGGGTATAAAAACGAAATGGGAAAAAACTCCCGGGGAATTTTTTTTCATAATTGGGCTGATACTTAACTTTACAGAAATTTTAGTGTAAGATATTTTGTCGCCTACCTTTTATATAGAGAAAGTCTTTTAGATATATCGTTGTAGACTTTATTGTCCATGATTAGTTGGCCAACTGGGTATGCTTGAGTCTTGTTATGCTAACAATGTAGCGAAATTTTAGCGCCAATTGGGAAACACGCATACTCTAACTGAAAGCAGCTACAATAAAAAACAAACACAAAAAACAGGCTGTGTAAAATAGGCATTCAGCCAGGCTGCCTAGTCAGGAGCCAGTCATTCAGTCATGTTAATAATCTACCCAACATTGATTGACAGCCCACACCAAAACACAAGCAAAACGTGTGTAAGCAAGGGACAAGGCAACCTACCTACCAACCACTTTAACTGTCATTGAGTCACACAAACTGAACTGAAAATAAACACAGGGAAAATAAAATCCTTTTAAAGAAATTAAGCAGACATTTTGTATTGTGTTTATTTAAATAAATATGGATTTTGTAGGATTTTCTTTAACAGGACAAGCAAATTTACAATCCTAGGAACAAAATTGATATGAGATTAAAATTACTACTAACTACCTTAGGCATTACTTAGAAGCAGTTTAGTAATGGATTTTGTTATGTTTTAATAGTATTTATTTGTTAGTTATCTATATCAGTATATTCAATATTCTACTCTGTTTAAAATTCTTATAGACAAAATCAACACAATTTGTATTTATTTAAGAATATTTTACATATCATATTGAAGTTATAAAACCGAATTCCACCTGATATCAACTTCTGTAAGTCCTTACCATCAATGGGTTCTGCTACCTACAGCTGACTAGAATGCTACTTATTATTTTAGTTACTTTAATACAATAACTTATTTAAGTCACATTAAATATTAATCATACGTCATGTTGACAATTTAACTCCACTTAATTTTTATTACTCATACGCCTCACACAATTCTGGGTATTTAATTTAATATTACGTATACGACACATGTCAATCAATTTAAATGGTTTGACAACATTGCATGTTTTTTTAAATAAATTATTGTACTTGAAATATATTTAACTAACTTATTATTTTTTCTCTTTCTTTTTTTACAGGTACACACACATATTTTTTAAATTGAAAAAGGTAAATTTAAAAATAGACTTTATTTAGGATGAACCCCAAAAATAGTTTCTTACAATCTAATAAATTTTAGAATTGCTTAATTGGACATTAGAAATGTTTGAGGAATTTTCTTTTTGGCTCCTTACAAATTAGAACCATTCTAATATTTAACTATGTGTTTAAAGAGTGTGAAGTGTTTTGTACATCCAGACACTCTTAATAAATATTATTTTTATAATAAACTATGTGTGAGAGCCTTAAGTCTATATACAATGATGTTGAGCCAGATTTGTTTTTAGCAAATCAAAGAGTTTTAATGCAGAAATACTCTCATCTACTCTACTGGTATTAACCAGGGAACAAAATATTATTACGAATATTCAAACTAGAGAGACTTAAACTACAAAATTATTTTAAAAATTTAAGGATTTATTTAAAAAAATATTAAAAACATATGAGAGTATAAAAGCTAAACGGAATTTCAACAATTTCATTCTTAATTTTTTTTTTGTGACAGAAAATTTTTTTTTCATAAATGAGGAGCCGCAGAAAAAAGTTACTTTTTCGATTTTTTTACAAATTGATTTTTTTGTATTTTTAATAATATTTGGGTTAAAATCTTCTAGAAAAAATCAATTTTCCAAAATTTTTAAATTTTCAAAAAAGTACCTTTTGTTCTGCGGCTCCACAAATAGTTTTTATTCGCTTAGTTGGTTAGCAGGATCTATGGGAATTCATATAAAATTTATATTTTTGTTAATATTGGCAAATTTTCTTACCCACATTAACAATTTTTTATTCGGTTTTCCGAATAATCGCCAAAATACTGTAATTAAATATAAACAAGTAAGAGTGATTATAAACCCTTCACCATACGATACTTTAAGACAAATATTGAAAACCGTTTTTGGTGAAAAAAAATTTTGACAGAAAAAAATTTTAGTTTGAACAAATTTTAGTTAAAATTTTTTAAAAAAAAAAATAGTGAAACAATTTTTCTTGGTAAAAATAAAATTTGGTGAAAAAAAAAATTTTGATGAATAAAAAATATTGGTAGAAAATTTTTTTTTTGGAAAAATAAAATTTGTTTAAAAAAAATTTTTGATGAAAAAAAAAAGTTAAGTTTTTTTAGTTTCAGCATTTATCGTGAGAACTTTAAACGATTCTAAGGATAATTGGCGACTATTGGGAAAACCGAATAAACGATTAATCGATTAAAAATGTTGCACTCATAAGAAATAAAAGACAGCATTCACAAAAATGATAGTTTCATATGAAATTACAACGAATAATCGCAAAATCGAATAACCGTCTAAGCGAATAAAACTATTTAAGGAAAGAAAATATTCAAAAATTGTGTAAAATTTCAATGCATACGTTAGTACTAAAATTTTTTATCCGAAATTTAAATTAATCTATTGAAAATGGGCGATTATTCGGAAAACCGAATAAACGATTATTCGATTAATAGAGTTAAAAAAATGTAAACTAAAAAATACATGCAAATATTTAAAAAACTAATGATTTCATATGAAATTGCAACGAATAATCGCAAACCCGAATAATCGTTTAAGCGAATAAAATAATATAAAGTTAGGAAATATATAAAAATTGTGGAAAATTTCAATGCATACCTTAGTACCAACATTTTTTATGCTGAATTTAAATTAATCATTGAATATTGGCGATTATTCGGAAAATCGAAAAAAAAAATAATAGATTACCATATTAACGAAGCTAATGAAATTTAAACTAACAAACGAAAATCCAAATTACCGTTTAAACGAATAAAATAATAAAAAGTAAGAATATTACGTTTTCAATATTCTATGGAATATTGCTAATTATTCGATAAACCGAATAAAATATTATTCGAATAATCGAACAAAGTTTTTCAAAATGCTTAGAAAATGCTAGTTTTATATGAAATTTAAGTTTGTCTTCAGATTTTTAACGATTATTTGGAAACGGTTACTTGGGTTGGGTATTTTTCATGAAAAATACTGGATTTTTTAAATTCTGCACAATTTTGGAATATTTTTTATTATTACATTGTTTTATTCGCTTAGACGATTATTCGGGTTTTCGATTATTCGTTTAAATTCATAGTTTTTGTAAATATTTTCAGGTATTTTTTATTTTTGAATTTTTTTTACTCGAATAATTGTTTATTCGGTTTTGCGAATAATCGCTATTTTCAATAGATGAATTAAAATTTCAGATAAGATATTTAGTGCTAAGGGTATGCTTTGAAATTTTCCCAATTTTTGTATATTTTCTCACTTGATATTGTTTTATTCTCTTAGACGGTTATTCGGGTTTGCGATTATTCGTTGTAATTTCATATGAAATTATTATTTTTGTGAATATTGTCTTGTATTTTTTATGATTGTAAGATTTTAATCGAATAATCGAAATTTTTTATTCGAATAAATTATTCGGTTTTTCGAATATTCGCCAATATTCTTTAAAATCGTATAAATTTCTCATGAAAAATCCTAGAAAAAATAAACTTTTCAACTCTGCAAAATCGTTGTCTATCTTACAGTCTTTATGTTGCTTTATTCGCTTAAACGATTATTCGAATTTTTGATTATTCGTTTAAATTTCATATGAAATCATTAGTTTTGTAAATATTTTCATAGATTTTTTAAGTTTTAAATTTTTTTGCTCGATTATTCGAATAATTGTTTATTCGGTTTCACGAATAATTGCCAATATTCCAAGGATTTATTCAAATTTGTAATGAAAAATACTAGAACTAAGAAATAATTTATGAATTCATATGGACATTTGACTTTTAATTCCTTAATTTAAATTGCATTGCAAAACAAGTTTATTCGCTTTTTTCTTGTTGTAAATAACTTATTTTTGTTTTTAAATTAAATGCCATAATCTCTGGTTTATATGTGACTATAGTTTACGTTGAAAAAAGTTTTAAAACAAACCAACAATTTGCAACAGAATCCACCCACCCAAATTCAACTTTAACCTAAAACTTGTCTGATCTGTTGTACATCGTCTCTTGAATCTTGGCAAAGCGGTTTTGGGTTTAAAACTCATTTTTATGACTTTTAGTCATGAGTGGTGGTGGGTGGGTGTAGTATTTGAGTTGTTTTTATATGCAGGTTTTATTATTTTTTAAGTTTTTCTTTTTCATTATTTTAACATTGTTTTTGTTTAATATGTTTTTATTTTTATTCTACACTGACTGTCTGTTGCTATTATTTCCATTTACTACTTGTAAGATATGACGAGGTTTTTGTGCTTACTATATGAAAGATGGCGGTTGTAAAAGTGCTTTGATGTTAGAAGAAATGGAGTTAGTTTTGAGTTAAGTTTATCGGGATATTTTGACTCTAGAAACTTTTTTAAAAATATAGAGTGTTCTTCCTAGGTGTTGTTTGAAATTACTTCCAAGACTTCCCTCGTTTAATAAATAATATGACTATACATGTATAAAGGTGTGTGTGTGTGGAAGAGTGTAAGTGCATATTGAAAATCAAACTAACACAAATGCACGTACTCCATAATTATGTTCTCCACTTTACACTCCACGTAACCATAAACACAGAAGTTTATTTGTAGTTGAGTGTATTTACATTAGACTGATACAAAAAATAAAATGAATATATGCATTTGGATTCTAAAACCCACCAAAATAAAAAATAAATTGTGCAAATGGGTTTTCCGAATAATCGTTAAAATTCTGTACACAAAATGTAAATTTAGCTCCAAAAATCTGGAGAGGGTTCGGTTTTACAATCATTCGTCTAAAATTCATATAAAACTTATATTTTCATATAAAACTAGCATTTTCTAAGCATTTTGAAAAACTTTATTCGATTAATCGATTAATATTTTATTCGATTAATCGAATATTTTATTCGGTTTATCAAATAATCACCAATATTCCATAGAATATTGAAAAAAATGTTTGAACTACGAAATATTTGTATTTTTTATTATTTTATTCACTTAAACGGTTATTTGGGTTTTCGATTGTTCGTTTAAATTTCATATAAAATCATTAGTGTTGTCAATATGGTCCTCTATTGTTTGACTTTTGCACAATGTTTGTATATTTTCTTTGTATTTGTACTTTGTATTGTTTTATTCGCTTAAACAATTAGTCGGGTTTCCGATTATTCGTATACATTTCATGTGAAATGATGAGTTCTACAAATTTTGCATGCATTTTCAATGTTTGCAACGTTTTTACTCGATTAATCGAATAATCGTTTATTCGAATTTCCGAATAATCGCTAATATTTCATAGACTAATTGAAATTTTAATTTTTAATTCTGGACAATTTTTATAAATTTCCTTAATTTATATTGTTTTATTCGCTTAGACGATTATTCGGGTTTCCGATTATTCGTTGAAAATTCATATGAAATCATTAGTTTTGTAAATATTATCATGTAATTTTGATGTTTATAAAATGTTTACTCGATTAATCGTTTATTCGGTTCGAATAATCGCTAATATTTCATAGACTAATTGAAATTTATTATAGAAAATGTTGGAATTATAAAATACTTGTTAATTCAGGAAAATGTTTATAAATTTTCTTAATTTCTATTGTTTTATTCGCTTAGGCAATTTTTCGGGTTATCGATTATTCGTTTCAATTTCATATGGAATCATGAATTTTGTAAATTTTATTGTGATTATGTTTAAGTAATTTTTTAAGTTTGCAACCTTTTCAATCGATTAATCGAATAATTTTCGGGTTTTCGAATAATCGCTAATATTCTATAGATTAATTAAAAATTTCTTATCAAAAATTCTAGAACTAAGAAATAAATTTAAATTTAACACAATTTTTGTATATTTTCTTACTTTATATTGTTTTATTCGCTTAGACGATTATTCGGGTTTTCGATTATTCCTTTAAATTTCATATGAAATCGATTATTCGTTTAAATTAAATATGAAATTATTAGTTTTGTTAATATTTTCATGTATTTTTTATGTTTGCAACTTTATTACATGATTAATCGAATAATCGTTCAATAGTTTTTACGAATAATCACCAATATTCCATAGCATAATTAAAATTTGCAAAATGCTATAAATAAGTAATACTTTTAACTTCCACACAATTTTAGTAGATTTTCTTACAATATATTGTCCTATTCGCTTAAACGGTTATTCGGGTTTCCGATTATTCGTTAAAATTTCTTATGAAATCATAAATTTTGGAAATATTGTCATGTATTTTTTATGTTTGCAGCTTTATTACACGATTAATCGAATATTCGTTTATTCGGTTTAACGAATAATCGCCAAAATTCCATAAATTATTGAAAATTTCGCATGAAAAATTTTTAATTTAAGACATATTTTTAAATGCTGCACAATTTTTATAAATTTCCCTAGTTTATATTACTTTATTCGTTGAGACGGTTATTCGGGTTCCCGATTATTCGTTTAAAATTTTATATGTTATCATTAAATTTCTAAATATTTTCATGTATTTATTGTATTTGCAATTTTTTTTATCAATTAGTCGAATATTCGTTTATTCGGTTACCGAATAATCGCCAATATTTATTCGATTAATTTAAATTTTGCATGATATATGCTTGTTTTAAGAAATACTCTTAAAATCTGAACAATTTTTATAAATTTTGTGAGTTTATATGTATTGCTTTATTCGCTAAGACAGTTATTCGGTTATCCGATTATTCGTTTAAGTTTCATATGAAATCATTAGTTTTGTAATTATTATCATGTATTTTTTATTTTTATAACATTTTTAATCGATTAATCGAATAATCGTTTATTCGGTTTTAACGAATAATCGCCAATATTCCACAGATTAATTTAAAATTCACATGAAAAATGCTGGAATTAAGAAATACTTTTAAATCGTGCACATTTTTTAATATTTTTTTATGTTTGTTTTATTCGCTTATGCGATTATTCGGGTTTGCGATTATTTGTTTTAATTTCATATGAATTCATTGGTTTAGTAATTATTGTTTTGTATTTTTTATGTTTATAACATTTTTAAACGATTACTCGAATAATCGTTTATTTGGTTTTACGAATAATCGCCAGTTATCAATAGATTCATTTAAATCTTGCATAATATATGCTGGAATTAAGAAATAAATTTAAATTCTATACAACTTTTATAAAATTTCGAAGTTTTTATTGCTTTATTCGCTAAGACAGTTATTCGGTTAAACGATTATTCGTTTAAGTTTCATATGAAATCATTAGTATTGTAATTATTGTTTTGTATATTTTATTTTTGCAAGTTTTTTATTCGATTAATCGAATAATCGTTTATTTGGTATTACGAATAATCGCCAATATTTCATAGATTGATTTAAAATTTTCATTAAAAATGCTGGAATTAAGAAATACTTTGACATTCTGTACAACTTTTATACAATTTCTTAGTTTCTATTGCTTTATTCGCTGAGACATTTATTCGGGTAACCGATTATTCGTTAAAATTTCATATGATTTCATTGGTTTTGTAATTATTGTTTTGTATTTTTTATGTTTGCAAGTTTTTTATTCGATTAATCGAATAATCGTTTATTTGGTTTAACGAAAAATCGGCAATAATCAGCAGATTCATTTGATTTTAGCATATAACTTTGAAATTCAGGCGATCATTTTCATTGACGAAAATATACATAGTCCGATCTCAACTCCAGCTATTCTACTGACAATTTTGTCGCACCCTAGTTTATATTTACATTTATATTGAGGCATACTCTTATGATTTCCATACATCCATACATGTAAAATTGTTTACATGGCTGTAAGCATGTTCGTGTGTGTTAATGTTCATGAGTGTTTGCTGTTTACAATATTTTTTGCAAAACATTGTTATTGTAAAATGCAATGCATTTATGTCAATGTACGTTTTCAATGTTAAATGTGAACAACATGCTCTAAGGTCCGTCCGTCCATCATGATGAGAGTATAAAAGCCAGCAAGCAACATCAACAAACAAATAGTCTGTCAGCCTGTCTGACGTCCAGCCAGCCAGTCACCCAACCAACCCAACCTTACACAATTTACGAGAGAAACGAACATTAAAAAACTATAGTTGCAGCAATTCATAGACCAAAAAAAACAACACGATGTTGTTCGTTTTCACTTGCAATGCTGTTTGTTGCTTTTATTTTTGTTAAATTGCTTTACATGATTCGTTTCAGTGTATGCGTTAACGGCAACGTTAACGTCACTCACTCACAGCAATGTGCACTAGAACAACAACCAGCCAGCCACGAATGATGTCAACGACAGCAAAACTGCAAGTACGCGAGCGAATTCAAGTACGAATATTACGATTACGGCAAATGCATTTAAAAACCAACTATCGGGCTGCTGGTTTGTTTGTTTGTTGTTTTTTCTACATTTTGCCCGGTTTTGGCATGTCGATGCACGACAAAAATAATTGAGTTTTAGAGTTGCCAACAAAAACAACGTTTCGGACTGTGAAGGTTGCCTTTATGGTGGGTAGAATATGATGGAAAATAGTGAGAGAATTTAACAAATTAATGAGAGTAAACTGCACATGGTGTGCAAGGAGAGGAAGAGTGATAGTAAAAGAGCAAATGCAATTATATACCAGTGTTGCCACCAAGAAAATTATAAACTACACATTCCCCATACCTAAATTACACATTCGACAAAAAATTACACATGTAAATAAATTTTCATGATCTATGAATTTGTAAATACAAGATTTTGTGAATACAAGATTTTTAAAATAGTACATTCATGAATTCAAAATGTTAGTCACAGTGGACCACAAGCGTAGCTAGACTATTATTCTGGGGTGGGCAAGTGCCCTTCCCAAATAGTCAAAATAAAAAAATTTTTTATAAAAAAAAATAATTTTTTATTAAAACAAAACTAAAATATCGCAAAAATTCAGTTTGCTAACATAACTACTTCATTTTCAACATGTAAAACTGCTAATTTATTTTAAAAAATATTTTTATAATTTTTTTTTATATATGGGGCATTTCATGTCAAGTGAACCAACTTTTGAAATCGATGTCTTCCGATCGGGATGAAATTTGCACCAAGGTTAGCTCTATTGGATAGTAACTCAGACACAATTTTTCAACAACATCGGTCGAGAACTCTCTGAGTTATAGGGGGTAAAATTTTGACAATTTGGTGAAACATTGGTTTTTTCTTATCCATGTAACTTATTACCTATTGTTCTTAGCAAAATGTGTCCCAAATAGTATAGATAGCTATTTCTTCGATCTTTCGAAAAAAAAAAATAAAAAATTTTTAATATTTTTTTTCCGAAATCAAAAACTTTTTTGACTTTTTTTTTTAAATTTTTTCTCTTTTTTTTTTTTTTCTTAAAATAAAGTTTAGATATTTTCCTTGAACACCTACTTGGTCGCTTAGTGGGATGCGAGTGGGATATCTATCAAAATAAATATTTTGTAACTCAAAACATAAAATTTTTGACTTTTTTTGCAATCAAAAACTTTGTTGACTTTTTTTTTCAAAATAGACCCTTTTTTAATCTTTTTTTTTAGGTCAAACAAAAGCTTAGATATTATCCTTGAAGACACTTTTGGTCGCTTAGTGGGATGCGAGTGGGATATCTATCAAAATAAATATTTTTTAACTCAAGACTTACAATTTTTGACTTTTTTTTTTTGCAAATACGATTTTTTTTCCAAATGGGCCCTTTTTTTAAAATTTTTTTTGTAGTCAAAAGAAAGCTTAGGTCCATTCCTTTAAGATATTTTTAGTCCCTTAGTGGGATGCGAGTGAGATATCTATCAAAATAAATATTTTGTAACGCAAGACATACAATTTTTTAATTTTTTTTTGCAAAATCAAAATTTTTTTCCAATATGGGCCCTTTTTTAATTTTTTTTTTTTGCTCAAAAGAAAGCCTAGGTCCATTCCTTTAAGATATTTTTAGTCCCTTAGTGGGATGCGAGTGGGATATCTATCAAAATAAATGTTTTAACACAAAAATTGTATGTCTTGAGTTACAAAACATTTATTTTGATATATATCCCACTCGCATCCCACTAAGCGATCAAAACCATCTTAAAGGAATAGGCCTAAGCTTTCTTTATAGCAAAAAAAAAAAAATTACAAAAAGGGCCCATTTTAAAAAAAAGTCAAAAAAGTTTTTGATTTTGCCAAAAAATCAAAAATTGTATATCTTGAGTTACAAAATATTTATTTTGATAGATATCCCACTCGTATCCCACTAAGGGACCTAAAATATCTTAAAGGAATGGACCTAAGCTTTCTTTTGACTAAAAAAAAATTTTTAAAAAAGGGCCCATTTTGAAAAAAAATTCGAATTTGCAAAAAAAAAGTCAATAATTGAATGTCTTGAGTTACAACATTTTTATTTTAATAGATATCCTACTCACATCTTCCTAAGTGACAAAATAGGTCTTAAAGGAAAAGACCTAAGCTTTCTTTTGAGCAAAAAAAAAATTTTAAAAAAAAGTCCCATATTGGAAAAAAATTTCGATTTTGCAAAAAAAAATTAAAAAATTGTTACAAAATATTTATTTTGATAGATATCCCACTCGCATCCCACTAAGGGACTAAAAATATCTTAAAGGAATGGACCTAGGCTTTCTTTTGAGCAAAAAAAAAAATTAAAAAAGGGCCCATATTGGAAAAAAATTTTGATTTTGCAAAAAAAAATTAAAAAATTGTATGTCTTGCGTTACAAAATATTTATTTTGATAGATATCCCACTCGCATCCCACTAAGGGACTAAAAATATCTTAAAGGAATGGACCTAAGCTTTCTTTTGACTACAAAAAAAAATTTAAAAAAGGGCCCATTTGGAAAAAAAATCGTATTTGCAAAAAAAAAAGTCAAAAATTGTAAGTCTTGAGTTAAAAAATATTTATTTTGATAGATATCCCACTCGCATCCCACTAAGCGACCAAAAGGGTCTTCAAGGATAATATCTAAGCTTTTGTTTGACCTAAAAAAAAAGATTAAAAAGGGTCCATTTTGAAAAAAAAAGTCAACAAAGTTTTTGATTTTGCAAAAAAAGTCAAAAATTTTATGTTTTGAGTTACAAAATATTTATTTTGATAGATATCCCACTCGCATCCCACTAAGCGACCAAGTAGGTGTTCAAGGAAAATATCTAAACTTTATTTTAAGAAAAAAAAAAAAAAAAAAAGGACGCATTTTAAAAAAAAGTCAAAAAAGTTTTTGATTTCGGAAAAAAAATATTAAAAATTTTTTATTTTTTTTTTTAAATATTTTTTTTCGAAAGATCGAAGAAATAGCTATCTATACTATTTGGGACACATTTTGCTAAGAACAATAGGTAATAAGTTACATGGATAAGAAAAAACCCCTGTTTGACCAAATTGTCAAAATTTTACCCCCTATAACTCAGAGAGTTCTCGACCGATGTTGTTGAAAAATTGTGTCTGAGTTACTATCCAATAGAGCTAACCTTGGTGCAAATTTCATCCCGATCGGAAGACATCGATTTCAAAAGTTGGTTCACTTGACATGAAATGCCGCATATATATATATAATAAATAAAGAATTGAATTGAAAAAAAAAACTGCTAAATTTGAAAATCGTTCCTGTTTTATTCTACGCATAGCTGAGAAACTTCTTTCGCAACTAGCTGAACTAATAGTAATGCATAATGCCTCTATGATAATAATGTTTGCGCTGATGATATGTGTGCACACGAATCCACAATAACTAAGTTTAGCCTGTCGGATAAACAATGAACCAAAATGGCTTGCGGATTTGACTCCTTTTGTTTAGCTTGTAAAAACCAAACATTACATGTGCTCCGTTGTACGATTGGCATTGGAATATTTGTTAACTTTTTGGGTTCCAAAAACCCCATGATTAATGTTCTATTGCACAGGAATCATTTAACGGAACAATCTACAAATCCAAAAAAATCTTTCTGCGACTTTCCAAATTTTTATCTGGGGTGGGCAGATCCCAGAGTCCACGCCAATGCAGTGGACTCTGGGATGGTTGGAGCAAATACGACCATTTTAGTGACAATGGACAAAATTGTGGATTATTTTCACTTGCAGTGATTTTAATTTATCCAGGAATTGGATAACTAGGGGTATAAAGGCAAAGTCAGCAATCTGTATTTTTTTTTTTTTTAATTGTCTAATTTTATGAATGATCGTGATCTGTCAATATGCCGATACCAAATAAGCCCGTTATTTCTACAAATAGGTATATACGGTGTAAAATACCCTGCAGACAAATTTACCTAAACGGAAATTTGACACTAATTTCAAATCAATATCTACGGGTAAAAATTACCATAAGTAACTGTACTGATAGATATACTTTTCCAGTAAATACTTGTAACGCGAGAGTAAAGTAAAAAATTTATAGAATTTGTCTATCAAATACTCAAAAATAGGAAAATGTATAAAAACACATTTCCAGTAAAAACTTGTAAATAAACAAACGTATAATTTTTTTAACGTTTATATTTTAAAAATTTTAGGGAACAAATCAAGATCCGCGTAACAGTTTTTATTTTCATAATTTTTTTTTTCTGTTAATATTCACATTTTCTGTATTGCCGGCCTTCGGCCGGGTGAAGGGACTTTTAGTTCTGGGGTGTATCGAACACCGGCTTCGCTAAAATCACTTTTTCTGTATATCAAAATTTTCTGAAGTACTGTCATATAAAATCAAAAAGGAATTTTTGGTTCACAATATTAATAAACTGTACCATATTATATATCATATTAAAGGTATTGTGAAGCACTATTCAATGATACCCATAACGATCAGTTTGTTTTCCAAATATATGAGAAATATACTATTATATGTATTGACTTTAAATTCATATAACTCTTAAACTAAAAGAGAGCAGGGAAAAATATTAACGTTTTTGTGCTTCTAATTATGAGAGCTATCAACACCAAAGAAATTATAAAAATGCAAGCTGTTTCGCTGATCTTGATTTATACCATATAAAGAAGATAAATATACCTTTAGAGGTACATGTTTTTAAATATTTTAGTGTAAATGGAAGACATTTTTGATCCAGTGTTTTAACTCTTCAGCAACAGAGTGCTGGAGGACTGAAAGATACTTTAAAGTGTCACGACTAAATAGTGATGATGTTTTATACTTTATCCGAATGTGGTGAGGTAAATTTAAGAAACATTGAAGAATCCATGAATCATCTATTCAATAAAAATCCAAAATAAAGATAAAAGATATACATTGACCATATATTTTTGGATATAAATGGAATTTAAAATTACACATGGATTACACATGCAATCAATTACACATGGGCTACACCTAAAAGTTAAAATTACACACAATATGTGTAATTACACATGAAGTGGCAACACTGTTATATACTGCAATTTAAGTGATTTTAAGTTTGTTGTTTTTTAAAAAAATATGACACACAAACATGTGTTTTTTATTGCATGTTATTTATGGTATGGTGACAATGATTAAATTTTTTTTAAAAAAAGAATAAACACAAATAAAATTTATTACATTAATGTATACATAAAGAAAATAATGCATTAATTAAGAGAGGAAAATGTATTTTTCTTATATATTTTACCTAGATAAGGTATAAAAAATACAAAAATCGGTAAGAAAATAAGTCTCAAACCTTTTAAATCCAACAAACATTTTACCGGTTTTTAGGAAATTATAACTTTTTTGGATACACTGATACTTAGCTATGAATTATGTATTCGAACCATTACAAACTTTTCCCTTATAGAATTTTGCAAACGAAATTTTAATTATACTCTCGCAAATTTTAATAAACCTATGAGTTATTGGTGATTATTCGTAAAACCGAATAATCGATTAATCGACTAATCGGCTCAAAAAGTTGTAAATATAAAAGATGCATGATAATATTTACAAAATTAATGATTTTATATGGAATTTAAACGAATAATTTAAAACCCGAATAACCGTTTAGACGAATAAACCCATATAAAGTAAGAAAATACACAAACATTTTGTAAAAATTAAAAGTATTTCTTAGTTGTAGGATTTTTCATGCGAAATTTAAATTAATTAATGGAATATTGACGATTATTCGTTAAACCGAATAAACGATTATTCGATTAATGGAGTATAAAAGTTGGTAGCATAAAAAATGCATGACAATATATACAAAACTAATGATTTCATATGAAATTTTAACGAATAATCGGAAATCCGAAAATTCGTATAAGCGAATAAAACAAACATAAAAAAGCTAAATATAAAAATATGTGCACAATTTAAACGTATTTCATAATTCTAGTATTTTTCATGAGAAATTTTAATTAATCTATGGAATATTGATGATTATTCGTAAAACCGAATAAACGATTAATCGATTAATCGGGTCAAAAAGTTGTAAATATAAAAAATTCATGAAGATATTTACAAAAAATAATAATTTCATATGAAATTTAAACGAATAATCGGAAAACCGAATAATCGTTTAAGCGAATAAAACTTTACAATGTAAAAAATATACAAAATGTTTGCAGAATTTAAAATTATTTCTTAGTTTTAGCATTTTTTCCAGAAATTATAATTAAACTGTGGACTATTGGCGATTATTCGTAAAACCGAATGAACGATTATTCGATTAATCGAGTAAAAAAGTTGCAAGCATAAAAAATACATGACAATATATACAAAACTAATGATTTCATATGAAATTTTAACGAATAATGGAAAACCCGAATAATCGTATAAGCGAATAAAACAAACATAAAAAAGCAAAATATAAAAAAATGTGCAATATTTTAGTATTTTTCATGAGAAATTTTAATTAATCTATGGAATATTGATGATTATTCGTAAAACCGAATGAACGATTATTCGATTAATCGAGTAAAAAAGTTGAAAGCATAAAAAAACATGACAATATATACAAAACTAATGATTTCATATGAAATTTTAACGAATAATCCAAAATCCGAATAACCATCTTAACGAATAAAACAATATAAAGTATGAAAATATACAAATAAATTACAGAATTTAACAATATTTCTTAGTTTTAAGTAATTTGCAAACGAAATTTAAATTAATCTATGAAATATAGGAGATTATTTGTAAAATTAAATAAACGATTATTCGATTAATCGAGTAAAAAAGTTGCAAGCATATAAAATTCATGATGATGTTTACAAAAAGTAATGATTTCATATGAAATTTTAACGAATAATCGGAATCCCGAATAACCGTTTAAGCGAATAAAGCAATGTTAAGACTGAGAATAGACAAAGATTTTGCAGAATTGTAAAGTATTTCTTAGTGCTAGTATTTTTCATGAGAAATATAAACGATTCTAAGGAATATTGGCGATTATTCGGAAAAACGAATAATTTATTCGAATAAAAAATTTTAATTATTCGATTTAAAATGTTTCAATCATAAAAAATACAAGACAATATTCACAAAAATAATAGTTTCATATGATATTACAACGATTAATCGCAAACCCGAATAACCGTCTAAGCGAATAAAACAATATAAGGTAAGAAAATATACAAAAATTGTGTAAAATTTCAAAGCATACCTTAGCACAAAATATGTTCTACGAAATTTAAATTCATCTATTGAAAATATGCGATTATTCGGAAAACCGAATAAAAAATTATTCGAATAATCGAGTAAAAAATTAAAAATCCACAAAAAGTGTGTAGAAGTTATAAATATTTCTTAATCTATAGTTTTTCAGTAATCTATTGAATAATGGCGATTATTCGTAAAACCGAATGAACGAATATTCGATTAATTTAAAAAGAATAGCAAACATAAAGAGTATATGCTAATATGTACAAAATTAACGATTTAAAATAAAATTTTACCGAATAATCGAAAACCCGAACAACCGTTTAAGCGAATAAAACAATATAAAGTGAAAATATATTAAAATAAATTGAGAAAATTTAGAGCATTTCTTAGTTTTAGCATTTTTTATGCGACATTTAATTAATCTATGGAATATTGGCGATTATTCGTAAAACTGAAATAACGATTATTCGATTAATTGAATAAAAAAATGGCGAACACAAAAAATACATGACAATATTCACAAAACTTGTGATTTAAAATTAAATTTTAACGAATAATCGAAAACCCCGAATAACCGTTTATGCGAATAAAACAATATAAAGTAAGAAAATACACAAAAAGTGTGTAGAAATTAAAATTATTTCTTACATCTAGCATTTTTCATGAGAAATTTAAGTAGTTTGTGGAAGATTGGCGATTATTCGTAAAACCGAATGAACGATTATTCTATTATTCGAGTAAAAAAGTTGCAAACACAAAAAATACATGACAATATTCACAATATTTGTGATTTAAAATTAAATTTGAACGAATAATCGAAAAACCGAATAACCGTTTAAGCGAATAAAAAATAAAAATATATTAAAATAAATTGCGAAATTTAAGAGCATTTCTTAGTTTTAGCATTTTTAATGCTACATTTAAGTTATCTATGGAATATTGGCGATTATTCGTAAAGTCGAATGAACGATTATTCGATTAATTGGGAGAAAAATTTTGTAAATACAAAAAATATATGACAATATTCATAAAACTTGTGATTTAAAATTAAATTTTAACGAATAATCGAAAAACCGAATAACCGTTTGAGCGAATAAAACAATATATAATAAGAAAGTATATAAAAAATTTGCTTAATTTCTGTTTGCTTAATTTTTCATGCGAAATTTAAGTAATCTATGGAATATTGGCGATTATTCGTAAAACCAAATGAACTATTATTCGATTAATCGAGTAAAAATGTTGCAAACATAAAAAATACATGACAATATTTACAAAACTGATGATTTCATATAAAATTTAAACGAATAATTAAAAAACCGAATAACCGTTTAAGCGAATAAAACAATATATAATAAGAATATGTATAAAAAATTTGCTTAATTTAAGAGTATGTAATTTTTCATGCAAAATTTAAATTAATCAAATGTTTATTGAGGTTTATTTAGGCAAACTGGATATTTAAGTACATATTAACAAATCAAGCCTAGTTTATGCTACGCGAGATTATTAAAACCGCGTTTACGTAATCGCATTTAAACGTTTAAATGCAGTAGACAGCTCTGCTTAAAATTTTAATCACATTTTTAAATGCATTTCGTACGCACAGTTTTGTCTCTTATTTGGTGGTTAATTTAATACAAGTACTGCAGTACTCTTCTTTCATTTTATTATCACGCTCCACATAAAGTTTTACAATCAATCTGGTAAAAAAAAAATAAAAAATAAACAGAAAACAGAAAAAGTAATAATGCAATAAAAATCTGACACTTCAAACGCACTCGCTTATAATTAAGAACAGATGGGAGCAGAATGAACTGACAAACTTAATGCAATTTTAAAAAAGTCCATACATTTTTGAAGACTGTTTTAAAATTGTTTTCAATTTAAACAAAACTTTCATAACTTAAAAATCTTACATTTTGAGTTATTGCGTTTTTAAAGGCAATAATACAATTTATAAGGTTCCATGTTAAAGCGACAAAGTAGATATGATTGAGTCTAGACGTGTTTTCATTTCCCTTTGACTTTCCAGAATAGCATTACAAATACAGTGTTTGAGTTTAATCGTTCCTATCGACACCAGCATAATTACTTTTCTATCTCTTGCAATGCTTATTTTTTCCCCTTATCTGTTTGCACTGCAATTCGAACAAAGTTGTAAAGTATTAAACAAATACTTAGTGCATGTGTGAATGTAAATATATTGATAATAAATAACATGTGCATTAGACGGGCTTCATTTTTATGGAAGCGACATAATCAGGTCTCCACGTAGCAATTTTTATTGTTAAGCACAAGTAAAAACGTCGGCAGAACAACAGCACAGCACAGCGATTGCTTTAGGTGGAGAAAACTTAAAATTGCTTGTTCACAAATACAAAATTTTCAGCGCGAGAAAAAATTGCGGCTATAAATATTGCTACGTGGAGACCTAGGGTTATACCCTTGCATGCTTAAAGCGTCACTTGTTTGAAAACGTCTTTGAAATGTCAAATTGTATGCCTTTCTTCCTTTGGGAAAGATTATAATGACAGAAACATCCATAAAGGTCAACAGCTGACGCTAGAGAAACTACAATTTAAGCTGACAACAGTGTTTACATATCAGCATTTAAAGTGTAGAAATTTCATAGAAATTCGACTGCTGGTGTTTTTCTTGTTGCATTTTTTGGTTGCATTTTGTCTTGAAGCAGTTCTAGTAGCACTGGTTGACAACTACCGACATTTTTTGCGTTGTACCCTCCCTAATATTTTTGTGCTCCGATGTTAGTGTAGTGGCTTGTATAATAATGCAATCCATGTGCATCATCATCATCATTCCTATGTGCAACGTTCCTACCATCCATCAATTGATACGAGTGCTAGCATGTTTGTTCAACGCACTGCTATGTTGTAGCTTTTATTAGTATTATTTCGCTTATATTTTTTTTCATGTTCTTGTTGCTGCTGTTGTTGTTGTTTTGCATGATTGTGAAATATTGTTTGAATTGTAGCGTATTATTCCATGCATCCATCCAACTATTCATCCAGTTCAGGGATGGAAAAGTTGATACGAATGTACTTTTTTTTGATAATCTATATATATATATATATATATTTAGATTATGTAAATGTATCACGTGAGAACGGCTGGAGCGATTTGGCTGATTTTTTTTTATTCGATTCGAAATTTTCAGGAGATGGTTTGTAAAGAAAAAAAATCAAAAATTCCGGGTAAAACTCTGATTTTTTTTTGAGTCCAGTCAACTGTAATAAAAAAAGCTCCCTAAAGTAGATAGAGTATTTGCAAATAAATAAGAACAGGCTGTTGTATGTGGGTTGGAGAAACTTGAAGAACTAACATTAGTAAATGCTACCGGGCGAAGCTGGGGAGGTCAACTAGTCTATAATAAAGAAAAGTACCATGGTAAGCCCGAGACTCATTTGATACTTTCAAACAATTTTCAGAGCTTTATGTAGAAAGAATAATTTAGAAATTCCTATGGATTTTGTGTTTTCTATACAAAATATTGAATATAATAATATTTTATAAAGAAAATCTATAGTATAATTGTATTTTCTATAGAAAATCTTCACTATAACTGTATGTTCTATAGAAAATTGTAAGTATAACAGTATTTTCTATAAAAAATCTTCAGTATAGCAGTTTGTTCTATAGAAAATAGTCAGTATAACGGTATTTTATATAGAAAATCTTCAGTATAACAGTATTTTCTTCGGAAAATCTTCAGTATAACAGTTTGTTCTATAGAAAATAGTCAGTATAACAGTTTGTTCTATAGAAAATAGTCGGTATAACAGTATTTTCTATAGACAATCTTCCGTATGACAGTATTTTCTATAAAAAAATCTTCAGTATAACAGTATTTTCTTCAGAAAATCTTCCGTATAACGGTATTTTCTATAGAAAATCTTCAGTATAACAGTTTGTTCTGTAGAAAATAGTCAGTATAACAGAATTTTCTATAGAAAATCTTCAGTATAACAGAATTTTCTATAAAAAATCTTCAGTATAACAGTATTTTCTTCAGAAAATCTTCAGTATAACAGTATTTCCTATAGAAAATCTTCAGTATAACAGCATTTTCTTCAGAAAATCTTCAGTATAACGGTATTTCCTACAGAAAAGAAAGTCTTCAGTATAACAGTTTGTTCTATAGAAAATAGTCAGTATAATAGTATTTCCTATAGAAAATCTTCAGTATAACAGTATTTTCTTTGGAAAATCTTCAGTATTACAGTATTTTCTTCAGATAATCTTCAGTATAACAGTTTGTTCTATAGAAAATAGTCAGTATAACAGTATTTCTATAGAAAATCTTCAGTAAACAGTATTTTCTTCAGAAAATCTTCAGTATAACGATATTTCCTATAGAAAATCTTCAGTATAACAGTATTTTCTTCAGATAATCTTCAGTATAAAGGTATTTTCTATAGAAAATCTTCAGTATAACAGTTTGTTCTATAGAAAATAGTCAGTATAACAGTATTTTCTATAGAAAATATTCAGTATAACAGTATTTTCTTAGGAAAATCTTCAGTATAACCGTATTTTCAACAAAAAATCTTCAGTATAACAGTATTTTCTATAGAAAATCTTCAGTATAACTGTGTGTTCTATAAACAATCTTCAGTATAACAGTATTTTCTATAGAAAATTTTCAGTATAACCGTATTTTCAACAAAAAATCTTCAGTATAACAGTATTTTCTTCAGAAAATCTTGAGTATAACAGTTTGTTCTATAGAAAATAGTCAGTATAACAGTATTTTCTATAAAAAATCTTGAGTATAACAGTTTGTTTTATAGAAAATAGTCAGTATAACAGTATTTTCTATAGAAAATCTTCAGTATAACTGTGTTTCCTATAGAAAATTTTCAGTATAACAGTATTTTCTTAGGAAAATCTTCAGTATAACCGTATTTTCAACAAAAAATCTTCACTATAACAGTATTTTCTATAGAAAATCTTCAGTATAACAGTGTGTTGTATAAACAATCTTCAGTATAACAGTATTTTCTATAGACCATCTTCAGTATAACCGTATTTTCAACAAAAAATCTTCAGTATAACAGTATTTCCTATAGAAAATCTTCAGTATAACAGTATTTTCTTCAGAAAATCTTCAGTATTACGGTATTTTCTATAGAAAATCTTCAGTATAACAGTGTGTTGTATAAACAATCTTCAGTATAACAGTATTTTCTATAGAAAATCTTCAGTATAACAGTATTTCCTGTAGAAAATCTTCAGTATAACAGTGTGTTCTATAAACAATCTTCAGTATAACAGTATTTTCTATAGAAAATCTTCAGTATAACAGTTTGTTCTATAGAAAATAGTCAGTATAAGAGTATTTTCTATAGAAAATCTTCAGTATAACAGTATTTCCTATAGAAAATCTTCAGTATAACAGTATTTTCTTAGGAAAATCTTCAGTATAACAGTATTTTCTTCAGAAAATCTTCAGTATAATAGTTTGTTCTATAGAAAATAGTCAGTATAATCGGTCTACAAATGGCTGAGATATTAGGAAAAAACCAGGACAACCTCGATTTTGACCTATATCTGGATTACTAAGTCATTAATATAGACAATATGGATATCTAAAGCTAGATATTTCAATGACCTTTGCAACGACATATATAAGACCATAGTAGGTTGGACCTATAATGGGTAAAAATCGGAAAATATTTTTTAACCCGATTTTTTTTTTTAATTACACATTTTTTTCATTAAATATTAAAAAAAAACTTAAAAAACGAAAATTTTTTTTTTTTAAATTTTAAAAAAAAAATTAAAAATCAAATTCCAAAAAATTAAAAAAATTTTGGAAAAAAAATTTATTTTTTTTACACAAAAATATTTAAAATTTGTATTTTAAAGTATAATTCGGCACAGCCGAATATAGCTTTCTTACTTGTTTCACTATAAGCTTGTTTAATTTAAGTATTTTTATAACGAACACATTTTTTCCTTTTCCATCCCTGATCCAGCCATATACAGCCAGCTGATGAGTGAGTGAGTGACTGACTGAATGACTGAAAGAATGAGTGACTGACTTATTGAATAAGTTTAAAATTTGTTGTGTATTTCAAGTGTTTGCTGCTGCTGTTGTTGTTATTGCATTTATATTTAAATCGGTTTCTTTTTGTTGTTATTTTGTTTGTTGTACAATTATTACATCGATACTTGTGGTGTGGTTTTTGTGTCACACCCATATGTGGTGGCTCTTTGGCTGTTTTTCTTTTTTCAGACTGGCTGTGGATGACTGCCTCGCTGGCAGGCAGGCAGGCAGATGATGGTTATGGTGGTGGTGATGCTATTGATGACAACGACTTCAAACGACGATGATGGCGTTGCTGATGATGATTGCTGTTTATTGAATATTTTTTTTATAAATAACATTAAAAATATTGTGTAAAAAAATACCTATTGTTAGTGCAAAAAAATGAAAATCAAATGTTTCCTGCAATCTGCTGTCTATTAGAGTTGATAATTATTCGATTCGTTTAAACTCTGGGAGGGGATTTTTGAATTTGGAATATCCTGTAATATTTATAGGGAACTAAGGGCACTGCTACACGTTCAATATATATTGTGATATTTGGATCGCGATCCATTTTAATGGATCACGCAAAATTAGGTTATTCTGCAATTTGGATCGCGATCCATCAATACTGCATGCTACACGTTCAATAAATATCGCGATACTGGATCGCGGTCAATATATATTGAACGTGTAGCAGTACCCTAAGAGATACTTTATACAGTTTTATTCGCTTAAGCGATTATTCGGTTTTTTGATTATTCGTTTAAATTCCATATAAAATCATAATTTTTGTAAATATTGTCATATATTTTAGGTGTTAATAACATTTTTGCTTTTTTAATCGATTAATCATTTATTTGGTTTTACGAATAATCTTTAATATTTCACAGTTTTTTTAAAATTTTGCATCAAAATATACATATTCTTAGTTTATATTCGGATTGTTGAGACGGTTATTCGGGTTTTCTATTAATCGTTTAAATTTCTTATGAAATTATTCGTTTTGCTAATATTATCATGTATTCTTTATGTTAGCAAGTTTTTAGTGGATTATTTTTTTAATCGGTTTTACGAATAATCGAAAAAAAATTCATGGATACTACATAGATAGAAGAAATACTTTTAAATTCAGCACATTTTTTGTGAATTTTCTTACGATATGTGGCTTTACTCGCTTAGCCGATTATTTGGTTTTTGGATTATTCGTTTAAATTTCCTATGAAATCATTAGTTTTGTAAATAATGTCATGTATTTGTTTGTGTTTCAAAATATATTTTCTCGATTAATCGAATAATCGTTTATTCGGTTTACGAATAATTGTCAATATTCAATAGATTCATTTACATTTCGCATGCAAACTGTTAGATTTAAGAAATACTTTTAAAATCTGCAAAATTTTTTTATATTTTCTTATATTATATTGTTTTATTCGCTTAAACTGTTATTCGGGTTTTCGATTATTCGTTAAAATTTCATATTAAATAATTAGTTTTAAAAATATTGTCCTTTATTTTTTACGTTTGTCTATTTTTTACTCGATTAATCGATAATCATTTATTCGGTTTTCCGAATAATCGCCAATATTCAATAGATTAATTTAAATTTTGCATTAAAAATGCAAATATTTTTGAATTATGCACAATTCTATCAATTTGATAAGTTTATATTGCTTAACTATTTAGACGGTTATTCGGGTTTCCGATTATTCGTTAAAATTTCATCTAAAATCATTGTTTTTTTTAAATTTGTCTTGTCTTTTTTATGCTACCAACTTTTTTTCTCAATTAATCGAATAATTGTTTACTCGGATTTCCGAATAATCGTCAATATTCCATAGATTAATTAAAATTTCTCAAAACAAATGAAATTGTTTTAAATTGTGCATATTTTTTTATATTTATCTTTTATGTTAGTTTTATTCGAAATCATTGATTTTTTAAAATTTGTCATGCTTTTTTTATGCTGCCAACTTTTTTCCTCGATTAATCGAATAATTTTTTATTCGGTTTGCCGAATAATCGTCGATATTCTATAAATTAATTAAAATTTCGTATGAAAAATGCTAAAATTATAAAATAACTTTAAATTGTGCGCAGTTTTTTATATTTTTCTTTTTATGTTTGTTTTATTCTCTTATACGATTATTCGGGTTTCCGATTATTCGTTAAAATTTCATCTGAAATTCATTGATTTTTTACATATTTTCATGAATTTTTTATGCTACCAACTTTTTTCCTCGATTAATCGAATAATTTTTTATTCGGTTTTCCGAATAATCGCCAATATTCCAGATTAATTAAAATTTTGTATAAAAAATGCTAAAATTATGAAATACTTTTAAATCGGACACAGTTTTTTATATTTTTTTATGTTTGTTTTATTCGATTATTCGGGTTTCCGATTATTCGTTATAATTTCATCTGAAATTATTGTTTGTTTTAGATAATGTCATTAATTTTTTTATTCTACCAACTTTTTTACTCGATTAATCGAATAATCGTTTATTCGGTTTTCCGAATAATCGTCAATATTCAATAGATTAATTGAAATTTCGAATGGAAAATGCTAAAATTATGAAATACTTTTAAATTGTGCACATGTTTTTATATTTTTCTTTTTTATGATTGTTTTATTCGCTTATACGATTATTCGTGTTTCCGATTATTCGTTAAAATTTCATCTGAAATAATTGTTTTTTTTGATATTGTCATGCATTTTGTATGCCAGCAACTTTTTTACTCGATTAATCGAATAATCATTTATTCGGTTTTCCGAATAATCTTCAATATTCAATAGATTAATTCAAAATTCGAATGAAAAATTTTAAAATTTTTCTTTTTCATGTTTGGTTTATTCTATTTATTTTAATTGTTTACTACAATTTTGATAATTCGTTTGACATAAAAAAGATTTTAGCCAGAAGATAATTTTCAAGTTAACATCACTCATGGTTAGAGTAGATGCCGGGGCTACAAAGTATCGCAGTATTAAAGCAATTTACAAATAAGGATGATAATGATGACAATGATGATAAAAACATCAACTAACAACGACTATTATGTGTAAAAGTAATGATACAATATACACAGAGAGAAATAGTCAAATTAATTTGTTCAAATTCTAAACATTTCCTAGGATTGGGACAACATCCGGATATTTTCCGCCCCTGTTGGCTATGAGAGCTGGCTTTGGTTGCAATAACGCAACCATTTTCTCTTCTCTGAGTAATAAACTGTTTTTTTTTGCAGTGTATTCGAATTAGCGATGCTTCAGCAGCTAATGGTGGTTATTGGATCGTTAGTTGGTTGTTTGATGTTGATTGCCTGCCACATTTACCATATAAATTTACAACAAATGATTTTTTTTTTTTCATGTTTAATTTTAAAAATGTGTGATAAAAACACAAAATTAACAACATTTACATACAATACATTAACGACAACACAACACAACACATATGACTAAATTTGATTTTGAGTTTCATTTACAGTTTTTGTAGTATTGTATTTTTTATCTTGTTGTTTGTTTTTTTTTTGTGAATTTTTTACACATGACATTTATTTATACATTTTATGTTTTTTATAAATATTTCACTGCATTTGCCCATATTTGTTTGTGGCTTAAAATACCCACTAACAATGAGAGAAAATCATTCAATGTCTCAGGCTTCATTACACATACGCCCTATTTTATTTATTTTTTCCTCTTTTGGTTGGTTTTATATTTAATCATTGGAAAAAAGGGGGTTGTAATTTTGAATAATAATGATGTAGTATTTGTTATATTTTGTCATATGTGAAATTGTCTCTATAACCCTTTTGTCAATACCAAAGTTTTTAATCAATTATTTTAAGTGTTTTTAGTTCTAGCTCAGTTCTAGTTCAGTTCTAGTTCAGTTCTAGTTCAGTTCTAGTTCAGTTCTAGTTCAGTTCTAGTTCAGTTCTAGTTCAGTTCTAGTTCAGTTCTAGTTCAGTTCTAGTTCAGTTCTAGTTCAGTTCTAGTTCAGTTCTAGTTCAGTTCTAGTTCAGTTCTAGTTCAGTTCTAGTTCAGTTCTAGTTCAGTTCTAGTTCAGTTCTAGTTCAGTTCTAGTTCAGTTCTAGTTCAGTTCTAGTTCAGTTCTAGTTCAGTTCTAGTTCAGTTCTAGTTCAGTTCTAGTTCTAGTTCAGTTCTAGTTCAGTTCTAGTTCAGTTCTAGTTCAGTTCTAGTTCAGTTCTAGTTCTAGTTCAGTTCTAGTTCAGTTCTAGTTCAGTTCTAGTTCAGTTCTAGTTCAGTTCTAGTTCAGTTCTAGTTCAGTTCTAGTTCAGTTCTAGTTCAGTTCTAGTTCAGTTCTAGTTCAGTTCTAGTTCAGTTCTAGTTCAGTTCTAGTTCAGTTCTAGTTCAGTTCTAGTTCAGTTCTAGTTCAGTTCTAGTTCAGTTCTAGTTCAGTTCTAGTTCAGTTCTAGTTCAGTTCTAGTTCAGTTCTAGTTCAGTTCTAGTTCAGTTCTAGTTCAGTTCTAGTTCAGTTCTAGTTCAGTTCTAGTTTAGTTCTAGTTCAGTTCTAGTTCAGTTCTAGTTCAGTTCTAGTTCAGTTCTAGTTCAGTTCTAGTTCAGTTCTAGTTCAGTTCTAGTTCAGTTCTAGTTCAGTTCTAGTTCAGTTCTAGTTCAGTTCTAGTTCAGTTCTAGTTCAGTTCTAGTTCAGTTCTAGTTCAGTTCTAGTTCAGTTCTAGTTCAGTTCTAGTTCAGTTCTAGTTCAGTTCTAGTTCAGTTCTAGTTCAGTTCTAGTTCAGTTCTAGTTCAGTTCTAGTTCAGTTCTAGTTCAGTTCTAGTTCAGTTCTAGTTCAGTTCTAGTTCAGTTCTAGTTCAGTTCTAGTTCAGTTCTAGTTCAGTTCTAGTTCAGTTCTAGTTCAGTTCTAGTTCAGTTCTAGTTCAGTTCTAGTTCAGTTCTAGTTCAGTTCTAGTTCAGTTCTAGTTCAGTTCTAGTTCAGTTCTAGTTCAGTTCTAGTTCAGTTCTAGTTCAGTTCTAGTTCAGTTCTAGTTCAGTTCTAGTTCTGTTCTAGTTCATAAATCTCAAAGCAGAATTAACTAGTAACCCTTGTACTGAAAATTGTAAATTTATACTCTCCAATTCTTAACAAGAAAAACTACCCACCTTTCATGAAACCATGAAAATATAAAAAAAGAAAACAATTAATACCAAAAGGAAACAGTGGAAAACATACATTTGTAGTCCTTTAACGACAACACAGCCATAAAAACAAAATTGTTTGTAATAGAGTAGGTTTTATTTACTGGTTGGTCATCATAAAAAACTTAAATTTTTTAACAGGATTTTTATCTGCCTTTCTACTTTGTTGCTTAAGCAAAGAAGCCATTTATTTAAAAAAATAAAAACAAAAACGAAAACTTTAAAAAATACTACCCGTACGTTTTACCTACTAAAGTTAAATCCAAGACAAAGTGGGTATAACTTTTTTCCAGCCGTTCATATTGTTTTGGTGAACTTGTTCTTTTTTGGCTTTTGACCATCAACAGCAAAAATAACAACAACTAGAACAATAACAAATAGAACAAGTACAACAACTTCTACAACATTTCCAAAACAAGTGAAAACTTTAACAACAAATGTCATGTTCATTCAAACACACGCATGCAGCAGCGGCATGCATCATAGAAGTTGGCTAAAGAACGTACTACCAACCAACCAACCAATTACCGCTTAAAGCCTAGAACAAAAACAAAACTACAACAACGGAGTATTAAACTAGAGGTTGCTGTTGTAGCTGCCTGAACTAACAACAGACGAAAACGGAAATTATCAAGGCTTGACTTTTTGTTATGGTTTTTGTTGCCAACTTTAGTTTAGTTTGTTTGTTTCAAAAAAATACACGCGCGAAAAAGAGTTGATTTTGACTGCCACCCAAATATTCAAAGGATCATATTGATGAATTCGTCCTGATCAGATTGATTAATACCCACCCTAACCCTTCTTCCTGAGGAACTTCGGTTTCTCAATCCCATCCAGTATAGAACCTGTTGATGGTCCCTTCCTTGGTTCTATAATGATGAGTCCAAAAAAGGGGATAGAGTGGGCGGAGGTGTCTACATTCCTGAATTTGGGATAAGTATTTCCTTAAGGCTCCCAAATGGATGTAGTATTCGGTAGGGATATTCGTATATATACTGACAGTAAAGCCGCTTTCAAAACCCTGATAGGTGTTTTTACTACATCAAATACAGTCCAGGAATTCCGGACTTCCTTAAATGAGATGGCGAGACTCTCAACAGTTGTACTCATTTGGGTTCGGGGACACAGGGACAACGAATGCAATTGTATTGCTGATAAACGAGGATGATGTGGCCTGCGTTGGACTGTAAACGCATGTCGTATCTACTTCGCTTACAAAGAATACGACTTAGCAATATGGTGGCGATGATCACCGGCATTGCACTTTCGTTACCCATGCTGTAAGACTTGGGCTGCCTGACCACGACTTCTGCCGGAGTTGACAGAATGAGGAGGAGGAACGGACCACCTAACACTTCTTTTGTAATTGCCAGGTTTTTATTCGAGCGATCCTTTAGTAATCTCTCCGTGTTATCTTGGAAGGAATTAAGGTGCATAAACGCCTTTATTAAGGGAAGCAGGTGGTTGATAAGACCGAGCATCCAAATTGCACCTCTGAATTCTTAAATTCTTCTCTCCTCTAACTTCTCCAATTTCCATCTATATTTTCTCTTGCTAACTATACTCTCACTGAACCTACAGATTTCCCTCTTCTTTTACTTCTTTCCTTTATCTTATATTTCCTCAGGGACCACAAAGTGAGCAATCAATGGAGCCAAGTGAGCTGTACGAAGCGAACGATTTTGTTCTAGTTCTGTTCTAGTTCTGTTCTAGTTCTGTTCTAGTTCTGTTCTAGTTCTGTTCTAGTTCTGTTCTAGTTCTGTTCTAGTTCTGTTCTAGTTCTGTTCTAGTTCTGTTCTAGTTCTGTTCTAGTTCTGTTCTAGTTCTGTTCTAGTTCTGTTCTAGTTCTGTTCTAGTTCTGTTCTAGTTCTGTTCTAGTTCTGTTCTAGTTCTGTTCTAGTTCTGTTCTAGTTCTGTTCTAGTTCTGTTCTAGTTCTGTTCTAGTTCTGTTCTAGTTCTGTTCTAGTTCTGTTCTAGTTCTGTTCTAGTTCTGTTCTAGTTCTGTTCTGTTCTAGTTCTGTTCTAGTTCTGTTCTAGTTCTGTTCTAGTTCTGTTCTAGTTCTGTTCTAGTTCTGTTCTAGTTCTGTTCTAGTTCTGTTCTAGTTCTGTTCTAGTTCTGTTCTAGTTCTGTTCTAGTTCTGTTCTAGTTCTGTTCTAGTTCTGTTCTAGTTCTGTTCTAGTTCTGTTCTGTTCTAGTTCTGTTCTAGTTCTGTTCTAGTTCTGTTCTAGTTCTGTTCTAGTTCTGTTCTAGTTCTGTTCTAGTTCTGTTCTAGTTCTGTTCTAGTTCTGTTCTAGTTCTGTTCTAGTTCTGTTCTAGTTCTGTTCTAGTTCTGTTCTAGTTCTGTTCTAGTTCTGTTCTAGTTCTGTTCTAGTTCTGTTCTAGTTCTGTTCTAGTTCTGTTCTAGTTCTGTTCTAGTTCTGTTCTAGTTCTGTTCTAGTTCTGTTCTAGTTCTGTTCTAGTTCTGTTCTAGTTCTGTTCTAGTTCTGTTCTAGTTCTGTTCTAGTTCTGTTCTAGTTCTGTTCTAGTTCTGTTCTAGTTCTGTTCTAGTTCTGTTCTAGTTCTGTTCTAGTTCTGTTCTAGTTCTGTTCTAGTTCTGTTCTAGTTCTGTTCTAGTTCTGTTCTAGTTCTGTTCTAGTTCTGTTCTAGTTCTGTTCTAGTTCTGTTCTAGTTCTGTTCTAGTTCTGTTCTGTTCTAGTTCTGTTCTAGTTCTGTTCTAGTTCTGTTCTAGTTCTGTTCTAGTTCTGTTCTAGTTCTGTTCTAGTTCTGTTCTAGTTCTGTTCTAGTTCTGTTCTAGTTCTGTTCTAGTTCTGTTCTAGTTCTGTTCTAGTTCTGTTCTAGTTCTGTTCTAGTTCTGTTCTAGTTCTGTTCTAGTTCTGTTCTAGTTCTGTTCTAGTTCTGTTCTAGTTCTGTTCTAGTTCTGTTCTAGTTCTGTTCTGTTCTAGTTCTGTTCTAGTTCTGTTCTAGTTCTGTTCTAGTTCTGTTCTAGTTCTGTTCTAGTTCTGTTCTAGTTCTGTTCTAGTTCTGTTCTAGTTCTGTTCTAGTTCTGTTCTAGTTCTGTTCTAGTTCTGTTCTAGTTCTGTTCTAGTTCTGTTCTAGTTCTGTTCTAGTTCTGTTCTAGTTCTGTTCTAGTTCTGTTCTAGTTCTGTTCTAGTTCTGTTCTAGTTCTGTTCTAGTTCTGTTCTAGTTCTGTTCTAGTTCTGTTCTAGTTCTGTTCTAGTTCTGTTCTAGTTCTGTTCTGTTCTAGTTCTGTTCTAGTTCTGTTCTAGTTCTGTTCTAGTTCTGTTCTAGTTCTGTTCTAGTTCTGTTCTAGTTCTGTTCTAGTTCTGTTCTAGTTCTGTTCTAGTTCTGTTCTAGTTCTGTTCTAGTTCTGTTCTAGTTCTGTTCTAGTTCTGTTCTAGTTCTGTTCTAGTTCTGTTCTAGTTCTGTTCTAGTTCTGTTCTAGTTCTGTTCTAGTTCTGTTCTAGTTCTGTTCTAGTTCTGTTCTAGTTCTGTTCTAGTTCTGTTCTAGTTCTGTTCTAGTTCTGTTCTAGTTCTGTTCTAGTTCTGTTCTAGTTCTGTTCTAGTTCTGTTCTAGTTCTGTTCTAGTTCTGTTCTAGTTCTGTTCTAGTTCTGTTCTAGTTCTGTTCTAGTTCTGTTCTAGTTCTGTTCTAGTTCTGTTCTAGTTCTGTTCTAGTTCTGTTCTAGTTCTGTTCTAGTTCTGTTCTAGTTCTGTTCTAGTTCTGTTCTAGTTCTGTTCTAGTTCTGTTCTGTTCTAGTTCTGTTCTAGTTCTGTTCTAGTTCTGTTCTAGTTCTGTTCTAGTTCTGTTCTGTTCTAGTTCTGTTCTAGTTCTGTTCTAGTTCTGTTCTAGTTCTGTTCTAGTTCTGTTCTAGTTCTGTTCTAGTTCTGTTCTAGTTCTGTTCTAGTTCTGTTCTAGTTCTGTTCTAGTTCTGTTCTAGTTCTGTTCTAGTTCTGTTCTAGTTCTGTTCTAGTTCTGTTCTAGTTCTGTTCTAGTTCTGTTCTAGTTCTGTTCTAGTTCTGTTCTAGTTCTGTTCTAGTTCTGTTCTAGTTCTGTTCTAGTTCTGTTCTAGTTCTGTTCTAGTTCTGTTCTAGTTCTGTTCTAGTTCTGTTCTAGTTCTGTTCTAGTTCTGTTCTGTTCTAGTTCTGTTCTAGTTCTGTTCTAGTTCTGTTCTAGTTCTGTTCTAGTTCTGTTCTAGTTCTGTTCTAGTTCTGTTCTAGTTCTGTTCTAGTTCTGTTCTAGTTCTGTTCTAGTTCTGTTCTAGTTCTGTTCTAGTTCTGTTCTAGTTCTGTTCTAGTTCTGTTCTAGTTCTGTTCTAGTTCTGTTCTAGTTCTGTTCTAGTTCTGTTCTAGTTCTGTTCTAGTTCTGTTCTAGTTCTGTTCTAGTTCTGTTCTAGTTCTGTTCTAGTTATGTTCTAGTTCTGTTCTAGTTCTGTTCTAGTTCTGTTCTAGTTCTGTTCTAGTTCTGTTCTAGTTCTGTTCTAGTTCTGTTCTAGTTCTGTTCTAGTTCTGTTCTAGTTCTGTTCTAGTTCTGTTCTAGTTCTGTTCTAGTTCTGTTCTAGTTCTGTTCTAGTTCTGTTCTAGTTCTGTTCTAGTTCTGTTCTAGTTCTGTTCTAGTTCTGTTCTAGTTCTGTTCTAGTTCTGTTCTAGTTCTGTTCTAGTTCTGTTCTAGTTCTGTTCTAGTTCTGTTCTAGTTCTGTTCTAGTTCTGTTCTAGTTCTGTTCTAGTTCTGTTCTAGTTCTGTTCTAGTTCTGTTCTAGTTCTGTTCTAGTTCTGTTCTAGTTCTGTTCTAGTTCTGTTCTATTTCTGTTCTAGTTCTGTTCTAGTTCTGTTCTAGTTCTGTTCTAGTTCTGTTCTAGTTCTGTTCTAGTTCTGTTCTAGTTCTGTTCTAGTTCTGTTCTAGTTCTGTTCTAGTTCTGTTCTAGTTCTGTTCTAGTTCTGTTCTAGTTCTGTTCTAGTTCTATTCCTGTTCTAGTTCTATTCCTGTTCTAGTTCTGTTCGAAGCAATTATAATTATTACCATTTCAATTTAATTTCCGGTGAAATTTATTTATCACTTTTCTATTAGTTCGCATTCTTGTAAAACGAAAAACAACAACATTCTTTCATTTATTTATCGTTGTTGTTCCTTTCTAAACAATGACATGTTTACAATGATTTCATGGTTAAAAATTCCTTGTTTATCATTTCAGAAACCATCATCATTTAACAGAGACCGAAACACACATACAGTAGTTCAAATAGTTTATGAAAATATCTCATGTGTGATTGTTTTTGAGTTGCATTATAGGGGCACTTTGCCATAAAAATAGTTG
The DNA here is from genome assembly GCF_958450345.1 of Calliphora vicina. Taxonomy (NCBI): domain Eukaryota; kingdom Metazoa; phylum Arthropoda; class Insecta; order Diptera; family Calliphoridae; genus Calliphora; species Calliphora vicina. The sequence continues at coordinate 57,176,294 of NC_088783.1, read as the reverse complement.
TTGATTTTTTTCTTTTTTATTTTTAAATTTTTTTTATATTTTTCTGTTGGCAAATTGTTTCATTCAATAGTTGAATTTATTCTCTTACATGCGAGTACATTGCTGTTTTTCTGTGCTGCCATTATTGTACAAGGTCAGTGTTGTACGACAGTTCAAATACCTTTTTTATCAGGAAAACATGTTGTACTAGAACTTTTGGTTGGTCAAGTTGGATTTGGAAAGCCCTACAATTGGTATTTGCCTCAGATATGCAAGCATATCTCAAGGAATGAGACTGGTTAGTCCTCCTCTCATTGACAGAACTTAGTGAGAAAGTAATTTTAAATATATCTGGTTTAAACTAGGTTTAACTTTAATTTTGAACTTAATGACGAACTTAATTTCTAATATTCTTTTTTTTATTTCTTTTCAGGTAAGTCTCTCTCCTCTTAATTTGAATTTAAATAGTAAGTACTTTTAAAAAACATTTCAAAGCAAAATGTTTCTCTAAGTGTTGCTGGTTAACTTAACCACTAACGTTTAATTGTTATTATTTTTTATATTTTTTAAGTTTAATATTTGTTTGCTGTTCTTTTAAAAAACAAAGACTATAATGTTCTTGATTTTACTATTTATTTCTTTGAGTCACTTGTATTTGCTTTTGTTTTATTCTTTTTTTATTTTCCATTTGAATTTTTTTGCTGTTAGTTGGTATTTTTGTCGCTTGCCGACAAACATTTTTATTATTTGTTCTTTTTGGTCGTCGTCAGTCAGTCAGTTCGTGTATCATGTGTCATTTTACCTTCAAGTTTGTTGTTGGTTGGGAATTACTCATGGTTTTATTGTTCTAACAAACAAGAAAATCATATCATACCTCCTTCTTAACTATTGCAAAATCTTGTGTTTGGTGGGTTCTTCTAATGTTTCACAAGTTGACATCATTATGAATAATTTGTTTGTGGCCATGTTTGGTTTGGTTGTAGTTTGTTTCTAAAGTTTGCTTTGGTCTTTGACAGAAATAAGATTGAGCAAGTTTGTAGTTGAAATGACTGAGTGCTAAGTTGTAAGGAAGGGGTAGTAAATCTTATAATGAAGAGCTTATAATTGTATGAGAACAAATTGCATAACAATTGCATAAAGAAGGGTTAAAGGGAGTTGTTTATTATGTACTTTTACGGGACTTTGAAATACTTAATTATGTGTAAATACAGAGAAAGCATATTTCTAGTGACTTACAGGGTGTAAAGGTATCGGTTCAGTTTTAGTACAGTTCCAGTTTTGTTATATTTCAGTTCTAGTTCAGTTCTAGTTCAGTTCTAGTTCAGTTCTAGTTCAGTTCTAGTTCAGTTCTAGTTCAGTTCTAGTTCAGTTCTAGTTCAGTTCTAGTTCAGTTCTAGTTCAGTTCTAGTTCAGTTCTAGTTCAGTTCTAGTTCAGTTCTAGTTCAGTTCTATTTCAGTTCTATTTCAGTTCTAGTTCAGTTCTAGTTCAGTTCTATTTCAGTTCTAGTTCAGTTCCAGTTCTGTTCTAGTTCAGTTCTAGTTCAGTTCTATTTCAGCTCTAGTTCAGTTCTAGTTCAGTTCTATTTCAGTTCTATTTCAGTTCTAGTTCAGTTCTAGTTCAGTTCTATTTCAGTTCTATTTCAGTTCTAGTTCTGTTCTAGTTCAGTTCTAGTTCAGTTCTAGTTCAGTTCTATTTCAGTTCTAGTTCAGTTCTATTTCAGTTCTAGTTCAGTTTTATTTCAGTTCTAGTTCAGTTCTATTTCAGTTCTAGTTCAGTTCTATTTCAGTTCCAGTTATGTTCTAGTTCAGTTCTATTTCAGTTCTAGTTCAGTTCCAGTTCTGTTCTAGTTCAGTTCTATTTCAGTTATATTTCAGTTCTATTTCAGTTCTATATCAGTTCTAGTTCAGTTCTAGTTCAGTTCTATTTCAGTTCTATTTCAGTTCTAGTTCAGTTCTATTTCAGTTCTAGTTCAGTTCTATTTCAGTTATATTTCAGTTCTATTTCAGTTCTAGTTCTGTTCTAGTTCAGTTCTAGTTCAGTTCTATTTCAGTTATATTTCAGTTCTATTTCAGTTCCAGTTCTGTTCTAGTTCAGTTCTATTTCAGTTATATTTCAGTTCTATTTCAGTTCTATATCAGTTCTAGTTCAGTTCTAGTTCAGTTCTATTTCAGTTCTATTTCAGTTCTAGTTCAGTTCTATTTCAGTTCTAGTTCAGTTCTATTTCAGTTATATTTCAGTTCTATTTCAGTTCTATATCAGTTCTAGTTCAGTTCTAGTTCAGTTCTATTTCAGTTCTATTTCAGTTCTAGTTCAGTTCTATTTCAGTTCTAGTTCAGTTCTAGTTCAGTTCTAGTTCAGTTCTATTTCAGTTCTAGTTCAGTTCCAGTTCTGTTCTAGTTCAGTTCTAGTTCAGTTCTAGTTCAGTTCTATTTCAGTTCTATTTCAGTTATATTTCAGTTCTATTTCAGTTCTAGTTCAGTTCTATATCAGTTCTATTTCAGTTCTATTTCAGTTATATTTCAGTTCTATTTCAGTTCTAGTTCAGTTCTATATCAGTTCTATTTCAGTTCTATTTCAGTTCTAGTTCAGTTCTAGTTCAGTTCTATTTCAGTTCTAGTTCAGTTCTATTTCAGTTCTAGTTCAGTTCTATTTCAGTTATATTTCAGTTCTATTTCAGTTCTAGTTCTGTTCTAGTTCAGTTCTAGTTCAGTTCTATTTCAGTTATATTTCAGTTCTATTTCAGTTCCAGTTCTGTTCTAGTTCAGTTCTAGTTCAGTTCTATTTCAGTTCTAGTTCAGTTCTATTTCAGTTATATTTCAGTTCTATTTCAGTTCTATATCAGTTCTAGTTCAGTTCTAGTTCAGTTCTATTTCAGTTCTATTTCAGTTCTAGTTCAGTTCTATTTCAGTTCTAGTTCAGTTCTAGTTCAGTTCTAGTTCAGTTCTATTTCAGTTCTAGTTCAGTTCCAGTTCTGTTCTAGTTCAGTTCTAGTTCAGTTCTATTTCAGTTCTATTTCAGTTATATTTCAGTTCTATTTCAGTTCTAGTTCAGTTCTATATCAGTTCTATTTCAGTTCTATTTCAGTTATATTTCAGTTCTATTTCAGTTCTAGTTCAGTTCTATATCAGTTCTATTTCAGTTCTATTTCAGTTATATTTCAGTTCTATTTCAGTTCTAGTTCAGTTCTATTTCAGTTCTAGTTCAGTTCTAGTTCAGTTCTATTTCAGTTCTATTTCAGTTCTATTTCAGTTATATTTCAGTTCTATTTCAGTTCTAGTTCAGTTCTATATCAGTTCTATTTCAGTTCTATTTCAGTTATATTTCAGTTCTATTTCAGTTCTAGTTCAGTTCTATATCAGTTCTATTTCAGTTCTATTTCAGTTCTAGTTCAGTTCTAGTTCAGTTCTATTTCAGTTCTATTTCAGTTCTATTTCAGTTCTAGTTCTGTTCTAGTTCAGTTCTAGTTCAGTTCTGTTTCAGTTCTATTTCAGTTCTAGTTCAGTTCTAGTTCAGTTCTATTTCAGTTCAATTTCAGTTCTAGTTCAGTTCTAGTTCAGTTCTAGTTCAGTTCTAGTTCAGTTCTATTTCAGTTCTGTTTCAGTTCTATTTCAGTTCTAGTTCAGTTCTAGTTCAGTTCTATTTCAGTTCAATTTCAGTTCTAGTTCAGTTCTAGTTCAGTTCTATTTCAGTTCTAGTTCAGTTCTAGTTCAGTTCTGTTTCAGTTCTATTTCAGTTCTAGTTCAGTTCTAGTTCAGTTCTATTTCAGTTCAATTTCAGTTCTAGTTCAGTTCTAGTTCAGTTCCAGTTCTGTTCTAGTTCAGTTCTAGTTCAGTTCTATTTCAGTTCTAGTTCAGTTCCAGTTCTGTTCTAGTTCAGTTCTAGTTCAGTTCTATTTCAGTTCTAGTTCAGTTCTATTTCAGTTCTAGTTCAGTTCTATTTCAGTTCTAGTTCAGTTCTATTTTAGTTCTATTTCAGTTCTAGTTCAGTTCTATTTCAGTTCTAGTTCAGTTCTATTTCAGTTCTAGTTCAGTTCCAGTTCTGTTCTAGTTCAGTTCTAGTTCAGTTCTATTTCAGTTCTAGTTCAGTTCTATTTCAGTTCTAGTTCAGTTCTATTTCAGTTCTAGTTCAGTTCTATTTTAGTTCTATTTCAGTTCTAGTTCAGTTCTATTTCAGTTCTAGTTCAGTTCTATTTCAGTTCTAGTTCAGTTCCAGTTCTGTTCTAGTTCAGTTCTAGTTCAGTTCTAGTTCAGTTCTAGTTCAGTTCTAGTTCAGTTCTAGTTCAGTTCTAGTTCAGTTCTAGTTCAGTTCTAGTTCAGTTCTATTTTAGTTCTATTTCAGTTCTAGTTCAGTTCTATTTCAGTTCTAGTTCAGTTCTGTTTCAGTTCTATTTCAGTTCTATTTCAGTTCTGTTTCAGTTCTATTTCAGTTCTAGTTCAGTTCTAGTTCAGTTCTAGTTCAGTTCTAGTTCAGTTCTAGTTCAGTTCTAGTTCAGTTCTAGTTCAGTTCTAGTTCAGTTCTAGTTCAGTTCTAGTTCAGTTCTAGTTCAGATAGAATTCGTTAAACTAGTCAAACATGGCAGAGTACTTCAATCCCAATTATCGAGGAGCGCTGATTTACACACTTCGTATCAAGAACGTCAAACCTTCCGAAGCTGATGTCAAATTTGATGTATCTAAATTGCCCTTTTCCATATCTCAAGAATTAAGTGGTAACCCTTGTAGTTTCTTCGGAAACCCAGACCATTTTCTCTGAATAAACTCATGACAAATTTCTGCTTGTTAAAATTTGTCACATTGCTAGAATATTGCAAAAACAGTATAACAAGTGCGTATTGTGAATTACTCACAGTTCTAAGAGATTAATAGTTATTTTAACTCTCTATTTTACCTCTCCAGCTCTCAGTTAAATAATTTGTGTTGTTCCTAGTTATATTTATTTACACTTCCTTTAGGTTTTTGCTTAACCATATGTATGGCTCTCTCTAATGCTCGTTTTTCTATCATCTTAAAATAGCAATACAAATCTTTTGAAATTCATTATTCATATTAATTTCCGGACCTGTATGGGTGTTTTTTCTGTCCTATGTTGGTGCTCTGAGAGAGCAAAAATCAGGTTTCTTTTTACTACATACATATTTGCAAAACAAAAACATTTATACATAATTTGTTTTTCCTTTTTCCAACAACTCATTCAATTAAAGTTTTTTAATAGCATTTGAATTTAAATTGCACGTTGTTGTCTTTCCCCTCCCCACTCCTTCTATCATTGTCTCTCTCTACCTGTAACACCGTCTTCTTTACTTTACATGCCCCATTCATGTTTTTCTCGCTCCCTACTCAGCACACTTGATTTTTTAAAAACAAAAACCAGCTGGATTTTCCTGTTTTTCTTTATTATTGTTTTGTTTTTTTTGCAAAGTTTGTCATTCAACAAACAAGACTTCAAAATACAACTCAGTGTGGCGCTGCGTCTCTCTCTATCTCTCTTTGTTTCTATCTCGCTCTTTGTCTTCCTTGTTCATTCTATCATTGTTTTGTTTGACTTACTTCTTGGCCAATTTGTTCAAAAAGAGTCGTTTTGCTCCATTGAAATGTTTGTTTGTTTTTTTTGGAGCTGGTTTGATTTGTTTAAGTTTGTGGTACGAGTATGATGTTGTCTGTCTATTTATGCAATTGTTCGTTACACTTAAATATTTTGACAACAACAATAAGCTCACCTCCTCACACTGACACATGCTGTTTGTGCTGTTTTGTGTTGGTGTGCTAGGGTCTACAACATGTGTCCGTTACTGGTTTGATGTCGGTCTCTGCATACATTTGTTTCTATTTCATTTTGTTTCCCCAGTTACTATGACATTAATGGAAACAGTGAAGCTGAAAACAATGGTTGTTCCATAGCAATTTCTAGCTATATTTTTCCTAATAGAAAGGGTAACGGTTTCCTGGATGATAAAGGTTCTTCTATCAACGATTGAAAGCTTGACAATAGACAATCATTTGCGTCAAGGACGAACATTTTTTGGGAAATGAACTAGAACAGAACTAGAACAGAACTAGAACAGAACTAGAACAGAACTAGAACAGAACTAGAACAGAACTAGAACAGAACTAGAACAGAACTAGAACAGAACTAGAACAGAACTAGAACAGAACTAGAACAGAACTAGAACAGAACTAGAACAGAACTATAACAGAACTAGAACAGAACTAGAACAGAACTAGAACAGAACTAGAACAGAACTAGAACAGAACTAGAACAGAACTAGAACAGAACTAGAACAGAACTAGAACAGAACTAGAACAGAACTAGAACAGAACTAGAACAGAACTAGAACAGAACTAGAACAGAACTAGAACAGAACTAGAACAGAACTAGAACAGAACTAGAACAGAACTAGAACAGAACTAGAACAGAACTAGAACAGAACTAGAACAGAACTAGAACAGAACTAGAACAGAACTAGAACAGAACTAGAACAGAACTAGAACAGAACTAGAACAGAACTAGAACAGAACTAGAACAGAACTAGAACAGAACTAGAACAGAACTAGAACAGAACTAGAACAGAACTAGAACAGAACTAGAACAGAACTAGAACAGAACTAGAACAGAACTAGAACAGAACTAGAACAGAACTAGAACAGAACTAGAACAGAACTAGAACAGAACTAGAACTGAACTAGAACTGAACTAGAACTGAACTAGAACTGAACTAGAACTGAACTAGAACTGAACTAGAACTGAACTAGAACTGAACTAGAACTGAACTAGAACTGAACTAGAACTGAACTAGAACTGAACTAGAACTGAACTAGAACTGAACTAGAACTGAACTAGAACTGAACTAGAACTGAACTAGAACTGAACTAGAACTGAACTAGAACTGAACTAGAACTGAACTAGAACTGAACTAGAACTGAACTAGAACTGAACTAGAACTGAACTAGAACTGAACTAGAACTGAACTGGAACTGAACTAGAACTGAACTAGAACTGAACTAGAACTGAACTAGAACTGAACTAGAACTGAACTAGAACTGAACTAGAACTGAACTAGAACTGAACTAGAACTGAACTAGAACTGAACTAGAACTGAACTAGAACTGAACTAGAACTGAACTAGAACTGAACTAGAACTGAACTAGAACTGAACTAGAACTGAACTAGAACTGAACTAGAACTGAACTAGAACTGAACTAGAACTGAACTAGAACTGAACTAGAACTGAACTAAACTAGAACTAAACTGGAACTAGAACTGAACTATACAGTTATACCACCACGAGGATCTCTTTTCACAAGGTCTCTGGAACTATTCCGGATGCCGGGTCATTCTGGTGTGCGGACAGCAGCAATTTTATGGGTTTGCTCAGACCAAATGGTCTACTTTAAGCCGGCATGGAGCTCTCACGGGGCCGGCTACGGGTTCTGGTAGACGTATTGGAGGAGATAGAATCCCAATTGAATTCGCAAAATCTCCGAAAATTAACGTCTAGTGATTGTGCTTTATCGACAGAAATCGAGACAAGTTAATTTGTTTTGAAAACCATCAAAATGTACTACTACCTCAATTTTCCCAAGATAAATTATTCTTCAAGTCTCTGTAAGCAGAAGAGCTTTTAACACATTTAGCAATTTAAAAAAGGAAATTAATAGGTGAATATGTATAGATTCTCCTAAAAAAATGTTGTTCTCTATATTTTCCACCTCCACTGTATCTCAAATGGATGCACATACTAAATGTGCAGTGTGCAATTATTTGTTTTTGTTTTGGAATGAACATTTTTACACAACGTGCCCTGGCAAAACATGTTTAAATCTTGAAACAGGTTTGTTTCACTCTCAATCGCTCTCTCTCCTCATCTCGATTTTGCGTAGCTCTTTCAGCTTTGGTCGTCTCTTCACCCAACTCCAAAATGTTTGATTATCTATCGGGTTCCTCTCTCCATAAAGCGGCAACAATTTAATAGTAAAATGTGTAAAAGAAAATATCTAAACATACGATTACATGATTTTTCTATTTTGGGGAGTGGGTTTTTTAAAAAACACAAACAACAGAAAAAATCAGCAACAAACAATAATAACAAGAATAACAACAACAACATTGTTGAAGTAATACTACTTGTTTTGTTTTGTCTTAAACACACTCCTACACACCCACCCAGCCAGCAATGTTTACATTGTGAACAAAAAACCGTAAACCTGTTAATGTTTAAGAGTAGTAGAGAAATAGATGATAGCAAGAGAGAAGGAGAGCTGGTTTATTTCCCTAAACTTTATTTAGGAGGATTTGTTTTGTTATTGTTTTCTTTTCCTTTAGCTGCTGCTTCCTTTAGCTTTAAATGTTTATAAGGCGCATGCTCTTCATTTGTTGCTTTTTATTTAGCACGATTTAACACGATTTAAGCATGTTTTTTTGTTGTTATTATTATCGTTGTGGGGGCATTTTGTTTTCTGTCTGTATTTCCCTTTTTGATATTTTTCTTTTTTATCGTGAATATGAAAACCAGTGAATACATGCCCCAGGAGTAAAATATTTATTGTGATTATTTTATCCACGTTTTTTTCTTTTAAGGTACTACATGTGTATAGCTGGATGTTTATATGTTGTTTTTATGTATTGTGTTGCTTGTTTTGTTTTGATTTGTTATTCCATTTTACATGTTATACAGACTTAATGATAATATTCCACATACGGGTACTTTTTTCTCTCTGGTGTCTGCTCCTACTTGTAATATTCCTTTTTCCGAAGTACTATTTTGAATTTTCTTGAATTTTTTTTTCCATTTTTAGCTGAAAATCATGTGTGTATGTATCCATCCACATTTATTCCCAAGTATTTGAATTCTACGTCGTATTAAGTTTTCTTACTACGTTGTTGCAATTTGTTGTAGGACGAGGTTAGTAAGAAAAGGTTTTTGTCATTTGTCAGGTCTGTTTAAAAAATCAATGAATTTCACTGCAGGTTTCAAATGATTACTCAAACTCTTCAGTAAATTCTTTATGGATAGTAATACGTTCCATTGGAGTGAGTCAAATTCGTTGGGAAAGATAGTAGTTAAACAATAGTAGTTAGACAGTAATTAATCGGAACTTCTAAGGAACTCCATTTGTTTTGAGATTTTGGGCACTTGGCTCTAAACTCTACCACCAAATAAGTTCTAATTTCCTTAATCTTTGAAATAGAAAACAGTTTCGGAATCGAATTTGAAGTACCAAATCGTAATAGAACGCTAGCTTTCTTCTATATTCGCAAGGACAGATCGTGACTACTTGTGGATGTACAAGGAGTTTAGATAGGACGTAGATAAATAAGAATGGCGAAACTACCCCTTTACGCGCATTTCTCCTTTGAATCTAGGAAAGACTGGCGACTAATCAGATAATTCACGAACCATCTCTTCACTTTTTTTGGCATTATAGACTGTGGGATGTCCTGGAAATGTTTGACGTGGCAGACAACGTCGAAGGCTTTCGAAAACTTTATTGTCACTAGAAGCGTCCTTTCTCAACTTCTTCGCAATCTTTGGAGCCAATGTGGTCCCATTCGTCCGTTTATGAAATCACTTCCACTATTTGTAGATGAGCAAGGAGTTTAGATAGGACGTAGATAAGAATGGCGAAACTACCCCTCCCTGAGAGTCACGTTGTTTAACTCTGCGGGCATTTCTCCTTTGAATCTAGGAACGGCTGGCGACTCTTCACGTTATTTGGCATTGTGGACTGTGGGAAGTCCTGGAAATGTTTGACGTGTCAGACAACGTCGAAGGCTTTCGAAAACTTTATTGTCACTAGGAGCGTCCTTGAGAGACTCATTGTTTAACGGGTAGTTCTACTTTGAATCTAGGAACGACTGGCAACTACTCAGATAATTCACGATCCATCTCTTCACGATATTTAGCATTGTGGACTGTGGGATGTCCTGGAAATGTTTGACGTGGCTGACAATCGCCACTAGGAACGTCCTTTCACAACTTCTATGATGCTCGTTGTTTATCTCTTTGGACATTTCTGCTTTGAATCTAGGAACGACTGGCAACTACTCAGATAACTCAGGATCATCACGATATTTGGCATTGTAGACTGTGGGATGTCCTGGAAATGTTTGACGTGGCTGATAACTTAGAAAGCTTTCGACAAGTTTATCGTCACTAAGAGCGTCCTTTCATAACTTCTGAGAAACTCGTTGTTTAACTATACGGCCGTTTCTCTTTTGGATCTGGGAACGACTGGCGACTAATCAGATAATTCTCGATCCATCTTTTCACGTTATTTGGCATTGTAGACTGTGGGATGTCCTGGAAATGTTTGACGTGGCTGACAATCGCCACTAGGAACGTCCTTTCACAACTTCTATGATACTCGTTGTTTATCTCTTCGGGCATTTCTCCTTTGAATCTAGGAACGACTGGCAACTACTCAGATAATTCACGATCCATTTCTTCACGATATTTGGCATAGTAGACTGTGGGATGGCCTCGAAATGTTTGACGTGGCTGACAACGTCGTCGTCACTAGGAGCGTCCTTTCACAACTTATCTGCAATATTTGGAACCAGTGTGATCCCATCAATGGCGCAGTCATCCGTTAATGAAATCACTTCCACTAATTGTGGATGTACAAGGAGTTTAGATAGGACGTAGATAAATAAGAATGGCAATACTACCCCACACTGAGAGACTCGTTGTTTAAATTTACGGTCACATCTCCTTTGAATCTAGAAACGACATTGAATCTAGAAACGACTCAGATAAAACACTATCCATCTCTTCACGTTATTTTGTAGACTGTGGGATGTGCTGGTAATGTTCGACGTGGCTGACAACGTCGAAGTCTTTCGACAAGTTTATAGGCACTAGCAGCGTCCATTCACAACTTCTCCGCTGTTTTAAGCCCTGTAAGATCTGGGTGGTTATTCGAATTAAAGCTCGCATTGTTGAGATAGAAACATGTTTCAGTTTATCGTCAGTCAGAAAGGACGCTCTTTCACAACATCTCCACTTGTTAAAGCCCTGCAATATCGGGGTGGGTATTCGAGTTGATCTGTTAACTGTGCTTGAATTCAATTAGGTCTATTCAAAGTTTTTTATTCTCAAAAAATCACTTGTTCGACCTTACCCGTTTGAATTGGCATTGTTGAGTTGGAAACATGTTCAGTTTGCCCAAATTTGCTGCGTTTCCTTCGATATAATTCCAGTGGAATAACCTGTGTTGGATGATAAAGATCCATACGGTTTCGTTTGTACACAATATGGCCCCTTATATCCAGTTTACCACAATGCTAACATAGTTTGTTTCCCTAGTTCGTTTTGAGATGTATATTACAAATCAACTTTATCTCAGAACCTTGAATACTCAAATAAGGATGACACGTGATTCCTTTTTCTTGATCTCCTTCATTTCTTTTTCTTTTAAAGGAAATAAGATCCAAATACATTCCATATCCTATTATAGTTCAGTGCATTCACATAAAAAGTGATAGCTATCCTCGATAGCTTCCCCGCTCCATCTTCAAGTTTCATCGTCAATAATTCTTAATCTTGAGATGTCATAGATTTGAAAAAACCATTGATTGTTATACAATGGTTTTTCCATGGTTTTCAAGAAAGACTGCTTCGTCGTCGTGAGAATGTCGTTTTTAATCCAGATACTTCCACTATTACAGCATGGTATTCGGTTCGTTCCAGAGCGAAGATCCAATTGTTGTGAGAACATGAATAATTTGGCATTGTCTATTTTTAACAATTTAATTAATGTACTACAAAATTCTCTCCTCTTTCCATTCCAAGTAAAATTAAATTGGTTTATTTTCACAGTTTATCTCTTTTAAAGATTGATAAAATAATACTGCATCACCAATAAACCTAAAAGGTCTCCCAATATTCGTAGTACTCCAAAGTTGGCCAGGTTACTTTAATATTTTTTTTGGGGGGGTTTCATACGCTCTCTCTACGCAATAGCCTTCCTTGTGGTTATTGTTATGTTGCTTCCTTGTTTCCTTTACCTAAAAGTCTTAATGTGTGACTTATTTTTTTTTGTTCCTTTATTCCTTCTTTATACTGAGTCGTGTATAAAATTTCAAGCAAAACTGTAAGTGTTCTTGGGATTTTGCACAAGGAAGAAACATGTAAACACCAATAACAGGAATATGTTGTAGTATACTCGTACTCTTTTTTTTTTGGAGGACTACAAGTACATATTTATTATTTAGTTAGTTTGTTGCTGCTGGGTTTTCTGGGAAATATCAAAGGTTATATAAGGTTAACATATACAAAATTTTCTTGTATTCTATATTTTTTCATAAATAAATTTGTTTATTTTCCATATATTGGTTATAATCTATTGGTGGTGTCAACGTTAATGGTGGTCTGCTAATCAATCAAAAATGTTATCAAAAACATGAGTAATAAATGAGTAAATGCTATTAAGAAAGCAAATCTTTTTAGAAAAGAACCTTGAACTTTAAGGTTGGGTTACAGTTAAGTGTGTGAGTTTGCAAGACAGCATTCATCTTCTTCGAGAAATGAATGGATTTACAGTGACATTGTTCGTTTTCGTAATCATCTAAGTTTCATCAAAGAGTTTGACATATTCTGAGCTTCCAGAACAATATGAGATAAGTAGGAATAAGGACTTCTGTCAATGAGCTCTTCTTGGACTTATGATCCTATCTCCAAGTGGTGTAGTTAGGGTCGCCAAACTAACGGATATTAACTTATTTATCGTCATTGGTATGTTTATCTTGCAAAAAGACTCGAACATCCTTCCAACAATCTTTGTAGCAGCAGTAATTCATGCCGAACCTATGGCTATACAGATAGCCGTGATTCAAATTCACTATCAGGAGATATCCACATATTTCCTGAGAGCAAAGAGGGCATTAGATTCCTCGAAATGTTTCTATCACATCGAGGACTGTTCATTAAATGCGGAATTCTTTGAAGGAGATATTGAGTCATTCATCGGTTATCTTTATATGGGTTCCTGGATATGATGTTTGAGGTTAGCTGCTGAGCTGACATATATGTGTCTCTTGAAATCCCATTCAATGGGGTTAAACAGCAAATTTCACATAAATTGTACCTCTTTGCCAAAGGAATTTGGAAGAAAGAGTCCACTTTCATGGAGACCAGAAAAATTTAGTCCATTATGGATATGCAAATGGCACGACTTGCGCTAAATCTGCCTAGACTCCACCTAACAAACATTATAGTGCTTCTAATTAGTGGCCTTTAGATGCACCCTTTCCAACGCTGTGACTCCCTTTCAACGAATTTTGTAGAAGCGGTAAAGATGTTTTTAAAACAGTATTGTACAGAATGACATTGAAATCAAGGATCGTTATTATCCAGTGCAGATAAGAAGCTTTTAGTCTCTTGGCTTCTATGTGACTTCGCAAAGTAAGGCGTCTATCCACGTGAATGCTAAGTTATGTAACATGATCAGACTGTGGAATTTTAACGTTGTTAAGTGTGTCGGGTGGACAGTACCATTGTCTGAGAGCTAAGGTAGCGTATTAACTGTTGAGTTCGTTTACTCGTATTCACCTGTTATACAATTACGTCTTAGATAGATATCTAATTCTAAGCTGTCACGCTTGAACTCAAAATGGCACTAAGATCTGGAATTGGAGAATTGGTTAAACCATCACTCATTGGTAAATCAGAGTCTATATCAAGTTAAGCGTTGGTCCATGTAGATCACCAATATTCATAGTCTCTTTTAATTTACCTAAGACCCCTTTCACACTAGGCAATTTAGTTGCGCAAGTCTGTTGTGTTTGTAGATGCCAGAGGTAATGTCGGGTTAAGGAGAAGAAAAATTTACATGCTGTTTTGTTGTTGGGCAAGAGACTTGCGCAACTAAATTGCCTAGTGTGAAAGGGGTTTAAAACAAACGGTGCGATAAGTAAGACTCTAGTAATATATGAGAAGAAGACAACTGAGTGTCTTCTCTGTTATTGTCGGGCATTTGGGCACTTGTTTCTCGGAAGGAGATTTGGGCAGAATCGAGACCTTCAGTAGAACAAGAAGATGGCTGGGGAACGAAGGTGACCAAGAACCATAGAAGGTTAATTACAAGGCTCTAAACAAACGGTCCGGTAAGTCAGACGCTAGAAGAATGAGACAACTGAGTGTCTTCTCTGAAGGAGATTTGGGCAGAATCGACTCGACACCTTCAGTAGAACAACAATATGGCTAGGAAATTATGGTTGCCAAGAAATCTATCCTAAGCTAACTGTTATTTTTAACCTTAGAAACATTCTCACGATTTGCTCCTCCCAGAATTTTGAAATTTCTCCCATACAGTTCACCTTGATGACTCATTATTTCCACACTCTTTTGAGCAACAATTCCAAACTGCCAGTAGCCAACAAATTTAGCTATGTAGTGGGCAGCTAATAATGAAATCAAGCCTCAAGAAGTTCCTTCTCCATGAATTTTGCATTAAAACTCTTTAAAACTCACCTTAATGAATCAATATTCCCAGCCGAACCTTTTGTTATTTTTAGGATATTGATCCACAATGTAAATGCATTGATCTTTTGTATAGCCCTTTAGTTTGAATCTCTTTTTTACAAACTAATAATAAGAAGAAGTTTTTTGTGGAACTTCTAGTCAAAAATATATCAATTGGTCCCCTAATATGCAAACACAACTATTTTTAGAAAGGAGAAAACTCCGGTAATGCTCGCAGAAGTAGCAACACATGAGATAGTTTAATCTAAATGCAAATGTAGAAGTAGGAGTATAGCCCAATGGTGCTGAACAGATACCAAAATAAATTCAAATGTATCATTATGTAGGAAATATTTACACTTTCGGAGTGAGAATAGTACGACACAAGAAGGAGAGTTTCATGAAAATGCTGAGCTAGTTCCAGAACAATAATAATAGGACCATAAGACCTTTTAGATTTCGTTGATTTCAAGAAAGAAAAGGAGTACCCCAGAAAATAACTCGAATCATCAGAGTTATGTACGAGGTTCACACAAAGTTAACCATTTCACACAAACGCTGGAGTAAAACAAGGATGCCTCCTATCACCCCTGCTATTCACTATAGTGTTGGATGACATCATGAGCGAAGTCTGTTTTCAGAGAAGAAGAATCACATGTAGCCTGTCACTCCAATTCGATGATTTTGATTATGTCTACTCTCGCACAAGATCTCCAACATTCAAGCTAAAGTAGTAGATTTGGCTTGAGATAAATATCAAGAAATCCAAAGCTATGAGAATCAACAACGTTAGCACCGATAACATCCTGCTACAAGGCCAACCAGTTGAATACGTAAAAAGCTTCTGCTATCTAGGCAGTACAGTATCAACGAATGCAGGCGCTGAAACAGACGTAAATAACAGGCTCAATAAAGAGAGAACGGTATTAGGAAGACTACATTCAGTATGGAGAAACTCACAAAATATCCAGACGAACAAAGCTTAGAATATTCAAAGCATGTGTAAAGTCTGCTTTGTTGTACCAAAGTGAAACATGATTAGTATCGAACACCATCAGACAACAGCTATATGTATTCGTCAACAAGTGCCTCAAAATCATATGCAGAATATTTTGACCTAACAACATCAGCAACACGTATCTCTGGAACCTTACCAACGAGCAACCCATACTGACAAAAATAAAATGTATTAAATGGAGATGGATATCCATCAGAAAGAATCCTTACAGTCGGGGTTGTCATGGAATCCAATCATTGTCGGAAACGGTTTTGAAAAGGACAGTAAAAGTACTTTGGTCTCGTGAAATCGAAAGTTATCGGTTTTATATTAGATCTAGAATTAAATTCTTTATAAATTAAACAAAAAATTAAATTAGATTTCATAAGTCAGATGTACCTTTTTTGTTGTTTTCAAAACCGATTCCGACAATAATTGGATCATATGACAACCCCGAGTATAACAAGGATGGCGCTAGAGTGGAACGCTGAAGGCTCAAGTAGGATGCTCCAAGAACTAGGACAGTGCAATATTACATGGGAAGAAGCGAAAACAACTGCAACAAATCGTGTAAGATGGAGTTGCTTTGTGGAACCCATATGCTCCCGAGGGGAGTAATGGAGAAAAAAATAAGAGAATCAGATAAAAACTGTTTCACATGCGACTGGTGCTATATTAAAACAAGTTTTGTATTCTGGAAAATAGCATACTATGAAAGAAAAGAACAATATTTTTAGTATAAACAGCGACAATAGAGTGTAAAATATATCAATTAGTCAAGACTATGACAACGACATCCAACTCACATAAGATGGTCGGAAATGGTATCGTTTCGGATCTATTGGAATTTGATAAAGTCGCTCAGAAAAAAGTTTTTGGGGTTAACGGGAATTGTCACTTATCCAACACTATGAAAAAAGCTACTAAGGCAATATATGGGGCTTAAAACCGAAGATTTATTACAGTGATAAGGCCAATAATTACATATGCCGTCTTGGTAAGGTGGAATAATGTGGAAGAGATACTGCGAGATCATTACTTGAAAAGGTCTATAGCCTCATCCTTATTTATATTACTAGGTACATGAGGACCTTCTCACTCATGCTCTGGGTGCAATACTACACATCCCACCCTTACAAATATTGATAATGCAGGAAGACTATATGAGTGCATTCAGATTACCGGCGATATACCGTGTAATGCCGGGTTATTTGGACGGGCACATGCGTACTCTAGGCATCTTTGGGAATGATCCTAGTATGGCAGTATCAGACTATATGTCATTAACTTTGGTGTTGCATAGGAAGTTTAGGTTTCTTATACCTGAAAGAGATGAGTGAATAAATCAGATATGGTGTAGGATAATGCCGATTAAGTGTGGTTTACCGATGCTTCCAATGAGGCTAACGGTGACACTGGGGTTGGTATTTATGGGCCCAATTTTCTATGGGGTATTCCAATTCCCACAAATATTTCATGCGGAGATTTACGCCGTTCTTATATGCTCTAATGAATGCTTAAGAAGGAGATTAGGGAGTATTAGGATATTTGTTATGTCGTATAGCCAGGCTGCTCTTAGAGTCTTATTGTCATATGAAGTGAGGTCTGGTGTTGTTATGGACTGCTGCACAGTGGGGCAGAATCAAATTTTTTTGGAAATAAATCTTTTCATTTGACATGGGAGTAGCCAAGGAGTATTCGATTTTAACTTATTGTAATGAGTCCTACAAATGATCCAGGGGCGGCGCTATGGGGGCTCAAAGTAGGGTACCAGCGGTATGTAAAATTTTTAAACACGTGCAATTTTTTTTCTTTTTTTTCTATTCGATTTCAAAGATTTTTATATTTCGGAAAGCGCTCCTCTAGGTCTTGAAAAGACATGCTTGCGTGTGCTATTTATCTCTTATAATTTCCGAGTTATAGACATTTCAAAATTTAAATTTTAAAATTTTGCCATACCTTGTTCCGCTTTTTTAAAAATATAGGATTGTTGGTTAGACAACTAAATTGTTAATAACATACAAAAGATTTCAGAGCAATATCAATTATGGATCCAAAAATAAACGATTTAAGTATTCAAAAAATAGTTGATTTTTGCTGTTTTTTGGTCGAAAAGGTGACTTAATCTTTTTTTTATTAAAAATAAACTTTCTTTAAGAACATATAACAATTTTATATTTTTCTGTAAGATATCTTTACGAAGAACATTTCGGTATATAAAATACGTCCTACTTTTCTAGTATGTCCCCCCTACGTCCTTCGGAATGTAACCCATTTTTTTTATCAAAATTTCACCTTTAGGCCACATGTTCTAAAATCCCAAAGCTGGGATCAAAAAACGCGAAGCAGTTTAAGAAAACATGGTATGTTCCCATTTATACCCAAAGTATTTTCCCAGCCCCGAAGGAAATGTGGACCCTATGGGCAAAATTGTAAAAAATACAATTTTTGGGATTTTTTTCCCTTTGACCTTTTGACCTGTTTTTTTTACATTTTGTTATTTAGAATGACAAATTTAAAAAACGTTGAAAATTTCACTTAGTTTTGTTGATAAATAATGGTTTTATTTAAAACTCCCTGGGAGTTTTTTGACTTTTCTCATTTTTCCTATTCAAATTCTATGTTAAAAAAACGAAAACGAAATTTACCAGGACTTTGACAGGCTAAATGGTTTATCTCTATGTCTAAACATTGGTCTCAACTGTTGCTATAGCTCAGAAAGGGTGACTTGAGAATACTTACTGAATTATTCACTGGACACTAAACGCTATATAAAGTAAAGCAAGTTGCAAAACTTTCCATTCATAAAAATGTTTGTTATTTATCTCGAGTTTCGATTGGATCGTATTGAAACCATAACATTCTGTATTCTGAAACTACATCATAAAATTTCCATATGAAATCACCTCCTCTTCTGGGTAATTACAATTATCTAACAACTCTTATCACAAACTAGTTTGAAACTCTATTAAAACCTTTCAAACTTTTCATTATATTGTATGTACTACATTAGATTTCCTGTATTTCTTTGGCTTTTCCTGGATGTTTTCTTAACAGGTATGAAAATAATGTTCACATTGTTGTTTCTTTCCCAATAGTATCAAAATATATCAACATTTTTACTTTGTCGTACGATACGATGAAATGCATACATGATTCATGTTAAATAAAATACGTGGTACTTTTGTTCCAACTCATACGATGGATGGATGGATTATTTTTAAAATAAAACCCTCATTTCTTCCACATCAGTATGTTGTTTTGTTTGTTTCGTTATTATTATTATTATCCTACTCTCTCTGTTCATTCATTCTCTGCTCTATTCATTCTATATTTTTCTTCTCCAAACATTTACTTCCTACACCCCATAATGTGGGTATGTTTGAGTGTTGGAGGTTTCTGTTTTTTTCTCATTTTATTTTCATTTCTGTTTTGCATGCAGCATTTTACAATCAGCCATTGACATTTTGATTACAACATGTGTTTATTATATTCGCGTTCTCTATCTCTCTCTATATCTGCTTGCATTTTACAAGACAAACTAAACTAACTCTCTTATCTCTCAGTATGTAATTGTACTTGTTTGTGCTCATGTTGTTTTCAATTTTCTGCATACTTTTTCTCTATAAATATCCATCAGTGTTGTTTACATTTATTTCCTTTTTTTCTTCGTGATTTTCTTTTATCTTGGTTGTCGTTCTTGTTGTTTTACTTTGGGGTTCGTTGTATTAATGTCATGCGTTTCATTATCACAACGTGGACGACAGACGACAACAACCTACAAATAATTGCGGATTTTGTTTTTTTTTTTGTTGTTATTTGTAAATTTTGCTTCTCATTTAAACAGTTTTCTTTACAATTACATTTGTGTGGGTAAAAAAATATTTGTTGTTATTGTTTTTTCTTATTACTGTGCCTGTGTTTTAATATTTTGATCCTTTTTATCACAAATATTCGCAAAATGGTTAAAAAAAGCTGCTGTGTTATGGTTATGGTGGGCCAAAACAACATTTTGTTTTTGTTTTTTTTTTTCTAAAACTTGTTTATTGTTGTTGTTTTTTTTCAAACATCAGGGACCCACCAGTAAAATAACTAAACATTTTATATCTATACATTTGTTTTTAAAGCCAAAAACAAGTTGCATTCCCACTTTATTCCTGTTCACTGTTCAGCTAAAATTTGTCTATAAATACTTTTAGTTCAGTGCGATTATTAGGGAGATAAAAAGATAATAATTTTGTAGGTATAGTGTTGGATTTTTGTGTTGTTTGTTTTGTGGCTAAATGGTAATTTAATATTCTACTAGTTTGGCTCTACTTCTTGTTGTTCTTGTTCTTCGTTTTTAAACACCTACACACCCTTAACTGCTGAACTTTTTCTTGGGGGTTTAATGAGTTTTCTTGTTTTTTTTAAATGTTACTGATAAACGAAATAATTGTTTAGGTATTTTAAAGCCTCGCCCCTTAAATAATAGTGATATGAAGCTGATATATAAAGGTAATAGGTCCTATTTAGAAGTTCCCTTGTATTATTCCCACTTGATTTGTAATAAAGGGACTTCCGAACTTTGACAGTTGATAACGGCCTTATTATTGAAGCTACATCTGTCAAATTAGCTGTCATTTATTCACCGATATAGCGTTAAACAACACATGCAAATGATAACCTGTTCGGTTAACGTTCCGCCCATTTTCCGGTGAGGTCCATTTCTGAATGAATGCGAGCGTTAACAAACAAATTTGTCGAATTTATGACGATACCAAGCCACATGAGGTCCAATACCGTCGAATGCATCCCTAAAAATTTACTGTTTGGTGTGGAGTTTGGACTGGCGGTGTCATCGATTTGTGGGCATGGTCATCTCACTTGGAGGTGATGTGGACTGGCCACCGAGATCGTGTGATTTATACTTTTTTTTGAAGGAAAATCGTAGGTCTTTACATAGTCAGAATTTAGCTTCAATCGTAGGTCTTTATATATCTCATTATTAGATTCAATCGTAGGTCTTCATATAGTCAGAATTTAGCTTCAATCGTAGGGCTTTACAACATCTTCTAAATATTTGTTGGCCATTTGAAGCATTGATTTGTCTGACACAAGGATGCGAACTAACAGCAAATGTCCACTATGTTAAGAACAGCTGGAAGAAACATTACCTCTTTCGTCATCCAAGATGACATCGATAGCGCATCTCAGAATTTTATCTCCAACCTCATTCTATCCGTCCGATATCATAATCAGTGCCTATCATATTGACGGTTACTAGAGATCTTGTCGAACTTCCAGTGTTAAGTGATTCAATAGGTCCAAAAGTTAAAAGTCCTTCCAGAATCCTGATTGCATCTTACACATATTTCATATTTGGAAAAGATCTCTACCACCACAACCATGAAGCTTTGGTTACTTCTACTTTGTATACCCTTCACCATGAGTTTGTAATTTCCACATTTTTCATTTGCGACCCCATAAAGTATATATATTCTGGATCGTTATAGATAGCGGAATCGATATAGCCATGTCCGTCTGTCCGTCTGTGTGTTGAAATCAACTTTCCGAAGCCCCGAAAATAACTTACATACACGATTCATACATCAATATCTCCGAAATTCTTCCGGCTCGGTCGCTATTTAAAATCAAGAAAATCGGTCCACAAATGGCTGAGATATAAGGAAAAAACTATACTATATAGACAATATGGATATCTAATGATAGATATTTCAAAGACCTTTGCAACGACGTATATAAGACCATAGTAAGTCGGGCATACAATGGGTCAAAATCGGAAAAAAATATTTTTTAACCCGATTTTTTTTTTCATCAAAAAATTTTTTTATCATAAATTCTTTTTCCAAAAAAATTAATTAAAGAAATTTAAAAAAACTTTTTTTAAAAAAAATTAAAAAACAATTTGGAAAAAAAAAATTTTTTTTAAAAAAATTTTAAAACATTAAAAAAAAAATTTTGATTTTGTTTAAATAAAAATATTTAAAAAAAAATATTTTTAAGTATAATTTGGTGAAGAGTATATAAAATTCGGCACAGCCGAATATAGCTCTCTTACTTGTTTCATTTGAAATTGACATCAGTAATTGATCTTTAATACTTTTAAGATTGATCTGGATCTTCAATTAAGGTGATTATTATTAATAAGCTGCCTCTACACTTTTTGCGTTATCATCCGAGTTGAATCTTTAAAAGGCGACTTAAAATCAGATTCGAATGGACTCTTTATCTGACAAGCTTTCTTTGAATATACTGATGTCCGAACAAGACTTAACTCAGATGAGAACCCAGCTACTGTAAAGGGAACGAAACGAATGTATATTTATCACAATACTTAATAATACAAAAACCTTTGTCTGATCAGTTGGATTGCTCGATAAGATCGGTGACGAAAAAATTTCAATATATCGAACAAAGAAGGTATCTCTTCTGTTTCTTTAGGATATATACGACATAATTCAAGATTATTAAGTTGTAAAGGAAAAAAACAATAAAAAAAACTTGCTAATCCATCAAAATAATACATCTGAGTAGTAGTAATGACGTTAATTAATGACTATTGCTCCAACTATCTTCTCATTCATAGTTAGTTCTCTACTACAGTTTCTACATCTGAAGAAATGCTTTGTTAAAAAGGATATTGCTCAATAAGGAGATCATTGCTGAATGAATTTGGTAAATCTTATTATTCAGAAGGGATAACTATATCGAAAGAAGAGCTAATAAAACATTGTGTTGGTAAATAATTTGAGGTTAAAAGGAACCAGATAGTGAATCCATGGGAGCTGCGACTGATAATTTTACTTCAGACGCAGAAGCTGCAGCGAATACTCATTGAACTGGTGATCTATATAGATTGGCAAAGGAGATATTTGGTAACACCGATCCACAGCTTATCCCCTGAAGGACCCGATGTATGTTATTACTTCATGTGTGAACCGGCAATTGGGAATATGGTCCGACTACTTCGTCATCATATTGTCGATAACGTAAATACGGCCCGCCCAGAAGAGGCGGAAATAGTTAATACTATAAAAGCAGTCAAGAATGTTAAAGCATCATGCATAGACAACATTAACCCATAATTGCTTAAAGCTGAGCCCCATCTTGGAGCTAGAATTATAAGGCTAGACTTCTGGACTTTACTTTCCCCAGAGTTCAATATTGGGGTAATAACTTTAGTTAACAAAGCAGGTTGACCTTACAGAATGTCGAAATTTGAGGGGAATAACCTTCTTGCTAATGATTAACAAATTACTAGCCCATATCCTTCATGACAGATTATCCTTACTGTCTTTCCAACTTCGATTTGAGCAGGCTGGTTTTAGGACACACTACTCATGCACGGATCATGTGAATAGCCTTCGTATTATTGTCGAACAATCGATGGAATGGCGATACCCTCTATATTGCATATTTATAGACGTTGCTAAAGCCTTTGATACCCTTCACCAGCAGGCTATTTGGCAAGCGCTACAGTGCAAAGGTGTCCCACATGAATTGCTAGATCTAATCCATGTATTATGCCGGTATTCACCATGTATGGTGCTACATCAGGCTCGGATCCAGATGGGGGAAGCTGGAAATTTCCTCCCAAACCCGAAGTGTTTTAATATAAAAAAGGAAAAAAATAAAACTGTAAAATAAATTTTACTTTATTTTCCCCCTCCAAACGGTTGGCCAGGATTCGTGCCTGTGCTACATGAACACAATCTGGTCTACGACAAAGCAGGGTTTTATCTCCATTGCAATTAAATATAGCACTTGGGGCCTAAGTAAACGCCCGAAGATTTCCATTATGCCGACGACATATGCCTGCTAGCCCAACCATCAACGATATGGCAGCCAAACTCGGGGCTATACAGACCACGGCAAGTGATGCTGGTTAACATGTTAACATAGCAAAGACCAAGGTGTTGCGTTTAAATTCCATCAATTCTTAAAATAACCAAATAGACAACAAAGATATTAAAGATGTCCCATCGTTTATATACCTGGGTAGAGTCATATCAGCACATGATATGATACGCATCAAAAAGTCAAACCAAGCATTTGAGGCACTGCTAAAAGTAGGGAAATTAACCCAAATTCAGCTGAGGACCAAGCTCACCCTCTTTTCATCGAACGTGCGTTCCGTGTTGTTTTGTGGCTGTGAATCCTGGAACACCACAGCTAGCGACTTGCAATCCTTGCAGGTATTCATTATTCGCTCGTTACGAAAACTGCGGAGAGACCTGTGGGGAAAGAGCAGGTGAAACACCAATACGTTTGCATATGATCAATCGTAAATGGAGTTGGATTGGCCATGGTTTCAGATGCACCATCGACAACGTAGCCAAGATGGCAATTGAATGGAATCCCCAAGGTAGTAGAAGAAGAGATAGACCTGCTAACACCTGGAGGTGTTAGGAGCTCAAACTCAACTGGAAAGTCTTGTGAAGCTGATATCACAGGGTAGATCACAATAGAAAAAGTTCAACCTTGGTACCAGAGAAATCAATTTTTGAATATTTTTTAGAAAAATTGTTCACATTTATTTTAAAATAATCTAGCTACATATATTCATTATTCCATCAAAATAGAGGAACTTATTAATGTCCTTAAAATATACATCGCTTAAGGAGTATTTGTTACAAATCCTTTTCTACTCAACAATGTAATTATACCATGAGTGGCAAGGGTATAGGTTGGTATTCCGTTTGTAATTTCTACATTTTTTCGAAACTGAATAGCTGCGCAAAAGGGCGAGACTTCGTGTGACAAAGTGCTGAGGCCTGAAAAATCTCTGCACGAGCAACGCCTCCGAGCTCTTGCTGCTCCTCGGGGTAGCAAAAGCTTTCGGTCATTCGTTAAAAGAATAAAGGACAATGCTAGTTCCCCAATTCCTACTCTTTTAATGGATTCAATGACCCGGTTGATAAAGCTAACCTTTCGGCTGAATTATTTGCAAATAATTCGAATTTACAGGAAAGCAATCAACCACTACCCGAGCTTGAAAGAGTATCAGTAAATATGCCGAATATATTCTTTCACGCTCGCGCAGTTAAAAAGGTTTTAGCGGATCTCAATATAAACAAGTCTCCTGGATCGGATGGTATACCAGCACTGGTCTTGAAGCAGTGTTCTTCGACGCTAGGCCGTCCGTTAGCAAACCTTTTCAGCATATTATACCGTGTCGGAAAATTTCCTATATGGCGAAAGTAAAGTGGTGGCTCTGGATATTTCTAAGCCGTTCGATAGGGTTTGGCATGGTGCGCTCTTATCGAAACTTATTGCTTTTGGTGTCGGTAACGACTACTCTCGATTTATATCGAGCTTTCTCAAAGATCGCACTATACGAGTTGTTGTAGATGGGATGAGTTCAAGATTAATTCAGGGGTACCGCAAGGCTCCGTTCTTTCTCCTACTTTATTCCATATTTTTCTAAATGACCTTCTAAGTCGAACTTCCAACCCTATCCATTCTTTTGCAGATGACAGCAACATTTGCCATTCATATTCATTCAGCTATAGGCCAAGCCTTTCGGAGATTGGGGAAAATGAGGCAAAACATGAATGATACACTTAACCAAGATCTTGTGACAATATCTGAATGGGGTTATGCGAACAGAGATGATTTTAATGCACGTAAGACTCAATGTTGTATGTTAACACACAAACGAATGACGATCATGTTGCTTCATCTGTTTCTATGGGTGGAGTAAATATTAAGGAATCAGAAGCTCTCGATGTTCTAGGCATGAGAATTCAGTT
The DNA here is from genome assembly GCF_958450345.1 of Calliphora vicina. Classification (NCBI taxonomy): domain Eukaryota; kingdom Metazoa; phylum Arthropoda; class Insecta; order Diptera; family Calliphoridae; genus Calliphora; species Calliphora vicina. The sequence continues at coordinate 57,151,104 of NC_088783.1, read as the reverse complement.
CGCTGGACAAAGCACATTTTTCAAGTGTCGAAAGAAGCATTCAAGTGCCTCGGTTTTGTAAGACAGTGTAAGAAATACTTCACTCCATCTGATCTCCTTACTATTTACACCACTTACATATATCCGACCTAAAATGGAATACAATTCTCATGTATGGGCCGGTGCTTCGAAGTCTATTTTGGAGTTACTCGACCGCTTACAGGAGAGCTCGAAGGTGCTTATCGGTGACAATAGGGTATCCAACTCTATTTATTCTCTGGAGCATCGTCGCAATGTGGATTGTGTTTCACTGTTCTATCGATACTACAATGGAATGTGTTCTGAAGAAATTAGGGAACTTGTTCCCGATACCCGTAGTTTCACACGAAATACGCGTTCATCAGCGAGGGCTCATCCATTCGTGTTCGATTGGTCAGTGGATAGCACAACACACTACAGAGAAAATTCGTTTTTCAGCCGTACCGTTCGTATGTGGAATAAACTTCCTGTCGAAGTATTTCCTGTCCCTTTCAATGCAGGAAAATTCAAATCAAATGTCCACAAACACTACTCCCTCTATACTCCTTCCAATAACCTATTTTCCTAGTTCCAACACAATGCATTGCATAATTAGGGGTCATCCGCTGAGTGCTGGTCCAAGCAAAAACAAAAATATGTCGGAAATTCTTCCGGCTCGGTTGCTATTTAAAATCGGCCCACAAATGGCTGAGATATAAAGAAAAACCCGGGAAAACCTCGATTTTTGGCCTATTTTTTATCTATATCTTGATTACGAAGTCATTAATATAGACAATATGGATATCTAATGATAGATATTTTAAAGTATATTGCAACGATATATATAAGTTGGACCTACAATGGGTAAAAATCGGGAAAAATATTTTTAATCCGATTTTTTTTTATCAACAATTTTTTTTTGTCATAAATTATTTTTCCAAAAAAAAAAAAATTTAAATAAAAAAAAAAGAATTTCAAAAAATTAAAAAAAAAATATTTAGAAAAAACTTTTTTAAAAAACAATTTCGAAAAGAAAAATAATTAAAAAATCTTTTTATAAAAAAAAAATTTCGAAAAAAAAAATTTTAATTTTGTTTACCTAAAAATATTTAAAAAAAAATTATTTCGAAGTAGGTATAATTTGGTGAAGGGTATCTAAGATTTGGCACAGCCGAATATTGCTCTCTTGTTTGTTATTACATATTACAACCTACAGCTAAGAATTTGTTAATAAAATTTTAATTATGACGCTTTTAAAAAGGTATTTGTTACATTTTTCAACTCTCTTTATTTGCAATTTTTTTTTTGTAATTGACAAAGAAAAAGTACTTTTGTTTCATTTGTATACACAAATTGTTTGTGATTGCTTGTGTTACTTACATACGTCTACTCTTCATTTAATATTCAACTACAAATTATTCAAAGATTTCCGCTATAGACCACAACAGACGCCCACTTGAAAAATTTTGATTTTTTTCCGACAAGAAACTTCCTTAAAACCGACCGAACGACACACACAAACACAAAAAACACTCACTTAAAAAACAACCCTTTTTAATTTATGCCCTTTTTTCTTAACGCTGCTTTATGAAGAAGAAGCAGAAAAAGTGACAAAAAAACTCCCCGTAAAAATATTGCTGCTATTTTGGTTTGTACTTGACAAATATACACACACACATGTCATGTCACGTACAAAATACCTGAGAGTTGCTCGCCTGAGAACTTTTGAAAATATTAAATAGAAGAAGAAGAAAATAACACAACAACTACTACAGCAACAATAACAAAAGACCACTTGAAAAATCACAACAATAATTTTAGCTTGTTCTTGATGTTCTCTGCTTCAGCTTCTTCTTCGACTTTGATTAATACCGACTTTTGACGGGGCAAGAATTTTTCAAACAGCAGCAGCAGCAGCAAACAGGATTACGAGAGCACAATAAATAAGAAACGAAGACATAAACACAACAAACTGGAACTGAAACAGAAACATTTCTTGTTTGTATTTGTTTTTGTTTTCTAATTGGACTTTAAATCTAATTTGTTGTTTTTCCTTTTGTGTTATTTTCTTATCTAATCCTTTTTTTCTTGTTTATGTTTTTTGTTATTGTTTCAAGTGTAGTATTTCATAAGAGAGTGTGTGTGTGTCTTTATTTTTATCAAAACAAACCTTGTTTTTGTTTTTGTCTTTTTGTTTTATTTATTTCGGCAATTTTAGCGATTAGTGGAGTGTGTTTATCTCTCTATTTTTAACAGTTTATGTTAAATAAACACTAAAATAGGGGCATAAGGAAAAAAACATAAGGCACGTACATATGTATAAAGTTTAAGGAAAAAAAAAACAATAACAAATCCAGTTTGTACATCCAATAGATGTGTGCGACACTGTGTGTGGAAGTTGCTCCATAGATACAGAAATCCAGTAGAAACTGAAGAAAAAATATATCCTACTCACATATTTTTCTTGATGATAATGATGATAAATAAAACATGTATCCTCTTTGTTTACAAAAACACAATGTGTGTATATGAAAATAAAACAAGTATTCAACTTTGCTATAATTAGGGCTGCCAATTGATTACCTAATTTGAATGTTGGTTATTTTAACAGCAGGCTCAAATATTCCTTCTAACCCAACCCTAACTATTTATATTTGGAAACAGACCAAATTAGGGGACTTGAGAACGAAACAATTTTATTCGCCATCACCAAAATCAAATAATCCTAGTGATTGCTCGTCCAATCCTCAGAAAAGAGACAGAAATTCCAAAGAAGTCATTTGTGTCGGTTCCGATGGCAGCATTCAGGCAGTTATTAATAAGGATTTTACACTGATCAGTTTGTCGCATTTTCTTTTATTGGGTGTATGACTTAAAAATGCGAGTTTTTTTTCCAATTTGTATAATATAAATTTATTTAAAGTACTGGCCATTATTAGCTATGACCTTTTTCCACCTTTCTGGCAACACATGGATCCCGTGCCATCTTTTAAGGCCAACAACGAATCAAGCCAATATCGGATCCTCTGTTCCAAAAGTGAAGCGTATCCCAGAGCGTATCCCAGAGAGAGCATTCTGCGAGTGATTGATCCAAATAGTAGTAGAATGGGGCAAGGTCTGGACTATGAAGCGGGTAAGGCAAAACTTCCCAACCAATTCATTCAAAATAGTTTTAAACAGGTATTGCAACATGTGGCCTACCGTTGTCATGATGGAATATTACGGTTTCATGTCAGTTGCCTTCGGTACAGGTTCCCTGTGATAGACTGGTTAGATTTCAGAAGCTCATAATAGATGGCACACTTTTGTTCCCACCAAATATAGAGAATTACATTACCGCCATGGATATTTGGCTTTGGTATCGATTCGGCTGGTTGACCGGGCTTCACATACCATCTCTTACGCATCGGGTTATTGTAATGGATCAATTTCTCATTTATAGTGATCAAGCAGCGTTTCGGACATACAAAATCGTCTTACTAGGTCTCTCGGCTTCAATTCGTATGGTACCCAATTTTCCTCCTTTTGGATGAAACAAACATTTTTAAATTGCTGCTTGAGTAGCTACCAATGATTTTGCAAGCACTTGCTAAGTTTGACTCAATCTTCATGGAGTAATTCCTTCAATTCGTGGTCTTCAAACTTTTTTTTAGCTACCCTGAACGATCTTTGTCTTCCGTGTCAAAATCACCACTTTTGAAATGAACAAACCATCTCTGGCACATTGAAACCAATTCAACACATTCACCATAAGCATTGGTGAGCAATCGGTGTGCTTCAGCGGCGCACTTTTTTTTCAAATTAAAGAAGTAAAGCAAAACTTCGGAACATCCCTAATGGTGCATTGTTTCTTTTGAATGATATTTGCTGGAATTGCTTCATTTGGGCAAGCTGAGAGTACGCTCCACGAAGTGGTTGGTTATATAGAACATGGCTTACGACATAGTCCAACGTAGAGTGGTCGTGTTCTGAGACAACGACTCAAAATTTAGGAATGAAGGAGATACAAGGTAGAGAGCTTTGATATGACGAAAATCTGAGGATTGAAGCTGAAACTTAACACCCAGATAAGACTCAAAAAAGAACTTAACGCCTATCATGGAATTTGAAGGTGAAGAATTGAGGGCTGTGACAAATTACACATCGGTTAACATGTTGGTGTTGTAAAAGTTCTCCTGTCGTCGAAAGTCCTTCTCTAGTTGATACAGCTGGCTTTGTGTCAAGCAAGACTTGGGTCGTTTCGAAGCGAAGATTCAATTGTACTGGGACTCTTTATGTCCTGGGAAAGATACTCATTAAAGTCCAGGTGACATTGGCAGAACACACAGAACACTTTGGATATCATTCTATACATACTACTTATTGAGTTATATTAGCAGCTAGAGTGTCGAGTCAAATGCACGAAGATTCTGAACGGAATTGGGTGTTCCATCAACAGCTTTCCCTGAAAGGGAAGACTCGCTAGGATCTGTTAGATCATTTTCAGGGTCACAGTATTCCCTGACTGATCTAAAATTAATATCAGGTATTGATATTCAGTTGCCATTTAGACTTCCCAACGCATTCGGTGTTTTCCAAACTTAGATCTTGGTGGTCGTGAAAGTCTTGGAATTGAAAATAGCACACGAATAGATGTGGCTGCTTTAGTCCACAGTTATGCGGAGCTGAAAATTTGGAAGAGCCATGTCAACTCCAAGATAGTGGGAAAGTAAGAGACTCTACATTAGGACTATAACTTTTTACATTTCTTGCAAATATCAAAATGGCAAAGTCGAATACACCATTGAAAGTTATTTAAAAAAATTGTATTACTTTTTCGCGGTTGTCAAAGAAGTTCACCCACAAAACGCGGTAAAGTGTGGAGATAATTATTTTTATTTTTTTTTTATCCAAAAAACGCAAATATTTTTTTTAATTAATACATCAACCTGGCTCGAAAATCCTATAAAAAAAAATAAAAAAGTAATAAAAATTATGATTATGGGAGTGATGGAACAATGGCAGTCCAAATTTTTGTAGGATATGCGCGAATGTCGAGGAGATTGTAACAATGGATCCTAATGGTAAAAAACAAATCTAAATCACTTGATTTGGAGAGGAATACTTTACTTACGGTCGGTTAAGGAAATTGGTTTCGCAAACTTTATTATACCAACAACACAGTTGCATTGAAATCATAGACAACAAATACGGTTGCTATTACGAAACTGTTTTCTCTGTGTAGAGAAGTGTATGTATATCACATCGAAATTGTCTACGACTGACGGAAGTCTCTTGAGGAAATAGTAAGACATTCATCGGTCACCTGCATATGGGAACATTGAAGGTATGTAATTGTCTGGTTTTCGAAGGCTACAATCCCGCTCGATCGGATTGAAAACATATGCGATAAGAGAGAGTAATGTAATGAAGCCCATATCATCTAATGCAAATAAAATATGTTACAATTAGGAGCAGAAGGAGACAACGGAACATCTTCTGTTCCACTGACCAGACTTTTGGCGACTTAACATAGAAACTCATCAATCACCAAACACTCTGATAATATCTGTCTCACCACTGGTGATTTCGGAATGATCCACTCTTTAATAAGAATAATAATGTTGGTTAACGAAATGAATACCGAACCTTGAACGTGGACGTATGGTGTAATTTAAGCTTATGGTATAATAATTGCAGATAGCGATAGAGTAAAGAAACTACCTTTTATTTATTTCGGAACGGATGTAATTGGATCGCATTGTAAAAATATGCGATAATAGAGAGTAATGTAATGAGAGAGCAACATCTGCAACAATTAGGAACAGAAGGATACAACGGAACATCTTCTATCCCATTGCCCAGACTTAGAAACTTTTCAACCACCGAATACTCTGATAAGATCTGTTTGGGATTTCGAAATGATCCACTCTTTAATAAGAATAATAAGGTTGGTTACGGAAATGGATACCGAGCCTTGAACATGGACGTATGGTATAATAATGGGACCTACTGTTGGACCCAAGTCAGCTTTGATTCAGGCGACTGCCGAATCAACTTTGCCTAGTGCAAGCTTTAACTAATGTTATGACAAAATTAAAGATCCATCCTTTATTTATTTCATATAAGGCAAAGCATCAATAAACATTTTGTGGGGATTTCCCCAAAATCAAATAAAAAGGAAACTTGGTTGGTATCCCTAAAGACTAGACTTCGAAGTGTAAAAAGCATACAATGCAAACAAGTACATATGAAAAACAAGTGATAATAAAACAAAAATAACAAAAGAAGATATTCAATAGAGAGAGAAAATCCCCCATAATAATAAGAGAAAGAGAGGCGACAAAGCGATAAAGAGAATTTATAACAAAACGCCCCAACGTGCAATTCCCGATAATACAATAACACAATAACAAAAGCAACAACAGTTTAACAATTATTTATTATTTTTATAACAACAAAGAGAGAAATCGAGAGAGAGAGTGTATAAAAGTTTTTGATTAAAAAAAATGTGCGGGTTTATTTGCATGTGTTTGAGGGAGAGTCATGTGCCAACGACTGGACTGGATGACTGATTTTTTTTTTATAATTTTTTTAGAAGTGAACAAAGGCAACAAGAAAATATTGTATTAAAAAAAGCAACCAAAAAGCAAAGACAATCATAACCAGGGTTGTAAAAGTAGGTACTAGTACATATAATAATGACGACAATGACGATTTTAAAGATGATAATGAAGATGTGGAACATGATAATGATGATTAATACAAAAGAATAAAGTTTATATAAAAAAAAGAATAAATAATTGAATAAGCTGAGTATGAGTATGAAAAAATTATGTATTTTGATAATACAATAACAAAATTAATCAACAACAAACACACAGTTACAAAATCAACCACAGTGAGAGCAAAGCCAACCAACCAGCCAGCAAGGTTGCCAATTTAGCCATTTTCCGGCTAGATCTAGCGATTTTATTTACATTTAGCCATAAAAAAATGGCTAGATTTAATCTAGCCGGAAGATCTAGCCATTTTATTTTGTCCTAGCCTTTTTTATTTTAAACTTTTCGTGAATTTTTTTTAAAAATAAGACATTATTTTTCATCAAATGACAAAGAAACAGTCTTTTTTTAAAAAAAATCTTATGTAGAGGATTTGATGAGAACAGGCTGCGAAATTGTTTCCAAAGCAAACACATCAATCATATTCAAAAATCTATTTTACATTTATTTAAGGGATCCGATTTGGTTTATAAGTGCCCAGAAATTCGTTTAATTTATCAAAAAGGAACCAATTTTTATTGATATTACAATTTTTTAATCTGCTAAGAAATGTAATATTTTATACAAGGTGGCGCAAAAGTAATCCTCCTATCAGAAAATGCTATAAATTTTGCGATTGGCCCCTAATGTCAGTTCTGTTTTGACATTTGTGTAGTAAACACATGCGAAATTCACGTTAATAAACAATGTTACGCTACACTGCTCCAGAACGCGGAATATTGCTGACTATTTATTTGACCAATCGGTCGGTGACTTCATCAAAAATAATCATGAGTGATGAGGCCCATTTCCATCTTAGCGGGTACGAAAATAAGCAAAATTTACGCTTCTGGGGCACTGAAAATCCGCGTGTAACCCACGAAGAGCCATTACACCCGCTCAAAGTCACTGTATAATGTACTGTTTTCGCTGGAGGAGTCATCGGACCTTTTTTCTTCGAATACGTTGCGGGCCAAACGGTTACTGTGAATGGTGAACGCTACAGAGCAATGATAAACGAGTTCTTTTTGCCGCTACTTGATGAATTGGGATTGGAAAACATGTGGTTCAACAGGACGGTGCAACGGCACACACTGCACGTGCCACAACCGATATGCTGAATGATGTATTTCCCGGGCGCCTAATCTCCCGTTTTGGCGATTTGCACTGACCAGCAAGATCGCCTGATTTGACCGCTCCAGACTTCTTTTTGTGGGACTTTTTGAAGTCGCGGGCTTATTTCAACAAGCCTCAGACTCTTGCAGTTCTTAAAGACAATATCCGTCAAGAATGTGAGGACCTTACGCCGGAAGTTTTGGCCAAAGTGATGGAAAATGCCATAAAAAGGGCTCAAATGACAATCAACTGTGGCGGCGGCCATTTACATGACATCATATTCTCGACTTGATGTAAAAAAAATTAAAAGACCAAATAAAAATAATCCACAAGAAGAATCAAAAAACATCGGAAGTTTACTTTTGCGCCACCTTGTATACTAACTAGCTGACCCGACAGACGTTGTCCTGTCCAAGCAACAACAGCATACATGAAAACCAATGTACACATTTTTTATACAGATCGAGAAAATTTATCATTCCATCACATATCAAAAAATCTGGTCAATGTTGTAGATGGCGGTCGATCAACCATTTTAATAAAAAATAGCCAAATCGGTCCAGGCGTTCAGCGATTTTAGATATATCGAAAAAAAGTGGGCGTGGTAAATTTTTCTTACGAATTTTACTACGAACATTTAAAAACAAATTAGCCAAATAGCCGTTTTCCGATTTTAGATAAATCGAAAAACTTAAATTGGATACGAACATTTAAGCAAAATATTGGCCAAATATAAATCAAAAAAAGTGGGCTTGGTCAATTTTTCATTCCGTAAAAACCTATGTTGGACTATGACCATGATTTTTATTTATATAGATAATGTCGATCTCACTAAATAAAAAGGCAATATTTATGAATTTGTATTCAGTTATTTTGGGTTTTAGCCATTTCTAGCCATTTTAAATTCTAAATCTAGCCATTTTCTGAGCTGAAGAGTTGGCAACCTTGCCAGCCAGTCATTTACTCACTCATTAATAAAAAGAGAGCGCGAGTTTTTTTCTTAGCTGTATTCGTGGTGGTGTTGTTGTTGTTGTTATTATTGCTTTTGTTATGTACTACACTCGTATGGTGTCATTGTAATATTTTTTCAATGCTTGGTTTTTCATATTCAGTTGCGTTTTTGACGCTGCACAGTTTGCATCACGTGAGAATAGCAAAAAACAAAAATTCATAAAATAATTAAATACATAAGCAAAAAAAAAATAGACCTTTGGATATAAATATAAAAATACATATAAATTACTGAAGAAAAATAAAAATAATTTCTGTGTTATAATCAAAGAAAATCTTTTGTGGAAAAACGTAACAACGTCTAATGAAAAAAAGGTGTGTGTGAGTGAGTGTGCTAAATACCAACAAAATCTTTTATTTTTTTAAATAAAAATTTTAAAAAAAAGTTTGAAAACAAAAAAAGAAATTTAATTGTTTGAAACAATTAAATTAACTTCTTACAAAACAACGTATGATACAGAGAAATAAAAAATACCTTAAAAATTTATTATTTTACTAGTTATTTTTTGTGTTTAGTGGCACAAAGAAGTGAAAAAAATTAAATAAATTAAAGAAAGAAAAAAAGTTTAAAGTGCCAACATCACCAATATTTACATACAACATCGTAGTCGTCGTCATCCACACACAGCCATCAACCAACGAACCATTCATTTTTTATTTTTTTTTTCTTGAAATTTTTTCAGTTCAGTTTAGTTTTCAGTTCAAGCAAACAACAGCAACAGAAAAGCAGCAGCAAGAAAAAAAAAAAAACAAAATCAAACCAAACCAACACTACAACAACCAACAACAAGTCAGTAGTATGTCTGTCTGTCTGTTTGTCAGCCAAACAACAGTCATCCATCTATACAATATTCATCCATTTATATACATTTATACATAAATACATCTATCTATCTGTACATATGTATGTATGTATATTTAAGTTTGTCTTTTGTGTGTTGTATTTTCAACCAAAATTTATATAAAAAATTATCTCAACGTTTTGTGTAAAGCTCTCTGGTTTTGCCTTAATACTTGTTTTATACGCATTATTAAACTTGTATAAAACGTACAATTTTTTTCTCTTTTTTCTGTGTTTTATATTTTTTTTTTAAATGGGGGGTTTTTGCAAATCTCTCTTTTGTATTGCTCTCCCTATTCATTTGCCCTCACTCTCTCCCCCTGCCTCTGCCTCTCGCAAAACACTAGCTCTCACGCCCTAAAGTTTAATATATACAATTACACAAAATTAGTGTAGAAGAAAGAAGCTAACGAAGAAGAAGAAAAAAACAACGGTTTACTTGTAAAAAGGTTTCGAAAACCTCGCTCTTAATGTAAAAAATAAAATAACACTTCATTGAAAAAAAAAATAAAAAAGTTCCATAATTATAGAACAGTGGGCGATAAAAGTTGACGCCTTGCGAAATTAAGTGAAGAGAAATATGTAGACATCTCATAACTACAATTTATACGGTCTTTAAAAGTCCAGAAGTGGAATATTCGAGATGGAATATGGAGCTGTGCTTCAGAGTTAATTTTAAAGAAATTCTCCCTGTTTCAGAGATAATTCATTTTCCTCAACTGACAAAGTCTTAATCAATTATTGGAATTGCTCTGCTCGTTTTAATAACATTTCTGTTGCCTTCACGAACCTTTTTTCCCCGGTGAAACATTGTTCAGCAGATTTTGGAGAACTTGTTTCTGATACCTTAAAAGCAGAACTCATCCATCTGTGATCGATTCGCCAGTGGATAACACAACATATTCCAGGCGTTCCCACGACAATTGGCTATATGTTCCGGAACAACCCGATAATGGCAAGCTGAGTTGCCTTAGCGAATCATTTTCCCTGTAAAACATTGTTATATTGATACTACAATGCAATTTGAAAACTTGTTACTGATATCATAAAAGTATAGCTCATGCATATGTGATCGTTTCGCTGGTGAATATAACTACACCTATCAATCGTTCCCACGACAATTGGATCTACGCTGCGGAACGACCCAAGTTTCACTCGGCCAAAGATAGTCAAACCAGCTATTTCAACCGAAAGTTTTTTGTCCCTAGGAAAGAACTCTAGACAACAACTACCCGAGTATTACTCGGCCGAGGACTGCTAACCCAGATACTGCTGTATCAACCGAAAGTTGTTTCCCCTGGAATGAACTCTAGACAACAACTACCCGAGTACCACTCGGCCAAAGACTGTCAACCCAGTGACAGGCTGTATCAGGAAAGAACTCTCTACTTCATATTGTCCAATGTGGAATAGAATTTCTGCTTTAACGGCGTTAACGAGTATCACTCTGCCAAAGATTGTTAAAGTTTTTTTCCCAGGAAAGAGCTCTAGACGACAACGACCCGAGTCTCGCACGACCAAGGTCTGTCAACCCAGATACAGCTGTATCAACCGAAAGTTTTTCCCCAGGAAAGAACTTTACTTCAGCCATATTGTCCAACGTGGAATAGACTGCTTTATTGTTGTTAACGAGTATCACTCTGCCAAAAATTGTTAAAGTTTTTTCCCCAGGAAAGAGCTCTGGACGACAACTGGTTTTCCAAATGAAACAAATTATGAACTCATTGGAGGAAACAAATATATTTAGTATGAGACATTTTCACATTTATCGACTACTATATACTAATAGCAGGCGCGTATCCTGGTCAATCTGTTCTACATTTTTCTTATTCCTTTTTTATGTGAAAACTTTTCGGTTTTTGGGGGGATTTCCTAGTTCACCCTCTGGATCCGCGCCTGACTAATAGAATAGTTTCTTGTTGGCAATAACCTCTTTGATGAAACTAATTATCCTTTCATGGATTCCATTTTTCAAATCATGATATAATCCCAGAGAGTTTTAATTATTCCCCTTCTTGGAGACCAACTTCAAAGAAGGTCCAGCAATTACTGCAATATTAAAGCCAAATCTCCTTCAAACAAAGCGTTTTCTGAAGTTTAAAAACAGAAAATTAACTGCAAAAAACTAATTGTCGAAAATAATAAAAAGAAAATAACTAAGAATTCGACTAGGAATTGTCTAGACAAAAGAGCTCTTTGTTGTGTGAATGAGGAATATTCATCTATCTCCTCCTTGTTACAGCTTAATTCGAGCATTGTCCATATGAAAGATATCTTTGTTGTTCAAATGAGTAATTTCCACGCTTATACAGCTCTCCGGCGCTTTACTATGATGACAACTTCTTAGACCTATTGAAAATATGGAATCGTTTAAGCAATTAATTCAATGTTGAAGCCAAATCTCCTCATTGTTAAAGCTGAATCTCCATTCCATTGATAAATTTGTCAGGTTTGAAAGCAAGAAATAATACCAAGTAGTTTTATATAAGGAATATTGTGAATTGTTTATATTTGGATTATACATTTGTGTGCCCATGAATTGCTTTACTTAAGAGACCAATTTCAAAGAGTTATTGACCAATTGTAGTGGTTTCAGTGAATGACCTCATTGTTGAAGACAAATCTCTTTCCAACCATTCAGGTTTTCAAATTTAAAAACAAGAAATATTTGCAATGTGAAGCGATTATATATTTCTATGTGGAGGATGTGAGTATTCTTAGCCAAATGTGATTGATTGAACAGAGGTAAATCTTCTCTTCAATAACTTCAGAGAAATGGTGTATTTTATCACTCACTAGATCAGGATCTCTGATATTTGCTGAAGTTGGAAAGCATTGGTCTTACTATAAGGAATATGGTGGATTGGATGTCTTCAATTGAATTAAACACTAGTTTACCAGTACAATGCTTTAACAGAACTGTAAATTCTTAACCGAATGCGTTTCATTGTTTTTCTCTTTAAAGATTAGTCTTCTCATCAACGACTTCTGCATAAGTTGTGATAATAAGGACGCTAAAAACAAAAATATAGCAGTCTTTTGTCACTCTAGAAGATCTGCTAGGACCAGACCCTGGGGGATTGTAGAGTATTACTGCCAGATTTATGGGAGATGGATCTCAGAAAGTTAGTGGCAAACTGATTTGGTCCAAACACTTTTATGTTCAGTTTAAAGGAAAATCTTTGCATGAATGACATATGACACGGTTGTCAGAATGATAATGTCACGTAAATATTCACTTCTCCACAACTGCCACTACAAACCCTCCTTTATTGGAGGGACATTTCAGGAGGATAACTGTGTATTTTTGTTCGACGAACTTCTTTGGTTTAGATCCTGCTATGGTCCGATTAAGAATGAATCCTATCCTGCCACTATAAACCCTTCAATACCCATAGAAAAGTACTTCATTGCTTCATTGGAGATGAATTCCACTGAATGAAATATGTTTATTTAAGGAGGATATACTTTATGCCCCAACCGCAATTCTCTATCATTAGGGCGGACCTCCTAGCAGAATGAGTTGGAGTTGGATATCAAAAGAACTGATTCGGTTAGAACATACTATAATCATTTATAATATTACACTTTGCTCTCTTTATGACTGCGTTCGGCAATCCCAAAGGGGTTTGTAATTGACTCTAAAACTACTAACCAGCCAGCCAGTCAAAGTTGAATTTATGACACATGAGCTCTAAAAATTCTGCCGATTTGATTTCATTATACCCTTCACCTTCGTGAGAAGGATATATATAAGTTTGTCATTCCGTTTGTAATTTCTACATTTAACATTTCCGACCCTATAAAGTACTATATATCCTGGATCCTTATAGATATCGAAGTCAATTAAGCCATGTCCGTCTGTCTGTCTGTTGAATTCAATTTTCTGAAGACCCCAGATATCTTCGGGATCCAAATCTTCAATAATTATGTCAGACATGCTTTCGAGAAGTTTGTTATTTAAAATCAGCAAAATCGGTCCACAAATGGCTGAGATACGATATTTTAGGATTCTCTTTGATAAAACTATGCAATGAAGATAAAAAAGTGGAGGCAATATTATGGAACTGTGTTTGCTTCGTTCGGATTCAACCCGTCCTCACCGTTTCAGAAACGAGATTACGATTGCGAAACGTCATTCGACTTTATTGCTGTAAAACGTTTCCAAACGATTGTCTACTGAAACATCTCGAAGAGACAATATTTGTTGTAGGCTGTGTTAAAGCGTTAACCACATTTTACACATTATTCTCTTGTTCAAATATACTTGAATGGGTGTATTGGCCACTGCGTAGTTTACCTTCACAATGTTTTATATTGCTAACAAAGGAATAAATGCTGCCAGGCTATTTATAATTTTGTAATTCCGTTTGTAATTTCCACAATATAATTTTCCGACCCTATAAAGTATATATAGTCTGGATCGTTATAGATAGCGGAATCGATATAGCCATGTCCGTCTGTCCATCTGTGTGTTGAAATCAACTTTCCGAAACCCCCAAATAACTTACATACACGATTCATATATCAATATCTCCGGAATTCCACCATTGGCTGAGATATAAGGAAAAAACCAGAACAACCTAAATTTTTGACCTATATCTGGATTACTAAGTCATTAATATAGACAATATGGATTTCTAATGATAGATATTTCAAAGACCTTTGCAACGACGTAGATAAGACCGTAGTAAGTTAGACCTGCAATGGGTCAAAATCGGAAAAAATATTTTTTAACCCGAATATTTTTTTTCATCAAAAGTTTTTTTTCGCTAAATATTAAAATATTAAATTAAAAAAAAAAAACAATTTAAAAAAAAAATTTTCCAAAAAATAAAAAAAAAAACAAATTTTTGTTTATCTAAAAATATTTAAAATTTTAATTTTGAATTATAATTTGGTGAAGGGTATTTAAGATTCGGCATAGCTCTCTTACTTGTTTTTCTAACAAATTAGCAAAAGAATTTTCCTAGAATTTTTTTAATGTTTGAATATTATTTCAACATTAAAGGGTCACCTTTAAATCTGCAAAAATATGCCCCCCCATCAAAAACAATACGAAAAAATCTCACATTTGTTCACTTGTATGACGCACTGTATGTGTATTACTGTGTTGTTTTGTGTGCATTTTTTTCATTGGTAAGAGAGAGAGAGAGATGAAATTAAATGAGAGCTGAAAAAACAATGAGTAAAATTTTTTAAAAAAAACTCGTAAACATACATAGAGTTTAACTGTTTTTGGAGCCGGATTGTGCATGCTTTTTTGTTTGTTTTTGTTATGTAGGAAAAACGCCCTGATTGCGCATGTTGAAGATTTGTTTATTGTATCTCTCACAGTTTGCAGCCCCTTTCTCTGCATTCACTCTGTGAAAACATGCTCCCCCTCCCCCTCAACTCTGTAAATATAACAGAACGTGTGATTGTTGTGTTTTTAAACTCGTGCTAAAGTGTCGTGTTTACAAAAAAAAAAAAGAAAGAAGAAATTGAAGAAGAAGAGGAAAAAAACAGTATTTTCTTGTTTTTCTTGTAGTTGTTGCTGTTGCTGATGATGTTGTTTACTCTTCCCGACTCCCCAATTTGTGTATTACTAGTTATTTTGTTGTTTTTGTTTGTTTTGTGTTTTTAGGTCTTCCTCTTCTTTGGCTCTATAGCTTCATCTTGTTCTTCTTGCTGTTGTTATTTCATTATTGTTATTGTTGCTGTTGCTGCTGTTGTTGTGCACATTACGTGGTTTGTTGGTTTTTGTGTCGTGGTCGTTGCCGTCGTCGTTATTTCTGGTGCGTTTCGAAAAGTTGCGTCAGTCTCACATTTACAGTCGGTTTAAAATTTCACATCACTGAAAAACAAGAAATAAAATTACGGAAAAAAAATCTCCACACAAACACTGAAAATAATTAAATGAAAAAAACTAATTATAACCAAAAATTTCAATTAAAAATTGCAATTAAAGGAAATCTTTTCATTAATGTGATATTTATTAAAAATTTTATATAAAAAAAAGAAAAATTATTTATAAAAAATAAAAGAATTTAAAGAAAATTTATTAAAATTTCTGTTTTTTTCCTTAAAAGTTTTAGTGCATTTTAAAGCAGTGTCTCTCTATCTTCGTGTGTAACTACGTGCTTGTGTTTAACAATAAATAATAAATTGTGTGATTAATTTTGCTTTTTTTTAATACAAATACTTACAACAATTTTCCAATGTATTAGCAAATTTTATAGGCTTCATGAAAAATTAACAATTTTGTGTTGCTCTTCTAAGAAAAAAATAAATTACAACCAACCAACCAACCAGGTAATTATTTATTTATACATTATTTAAACTAGTTTGTTAGATTTTTCAACAGGAAAAAAATCTCCTTCCGCCTTGGCTTAAAATAAAATAAAAAATTCTCTTCTTTGCTAAATGTCTTTGTCCTTTTATGTCCTTTAGCAATGTGCTTGTTGGAAACAAAAAAAAACAAAAAAAACACCAACATCTTTTTCTGTGATTTATTTTCGCAATTGTGGGTGCCCTTTTTCCACTATTTGCTTTTACAGCTTTTTTTTCATTCTTTCTTTCTTGTTTCCTTTTTTAAGTTCTCTTGCAGAACAGTTTCATTTCAATCAAAGTGTGTGTGTTAAACAGTGATGTTCAAAAATAAAAATGAAGATGTATTGGTGAGAGAGCTACCCAGCAAACATAATGTCAAACACTTTAAATAAGTACAAAATAAAGAATGTTTAGATTTAGAATTTTTGCCAGATATAACCAATTTATTAAATGAATGTAATATAAATTTTAAGGAAATGAAAGAATATACGTTATACGGTCTAAATTCTCTCAAATTGTTTATTTATTTTTGACTTTGTCTTTTTTGTGTTCAATCGTAATTGAAACGCGTGTGTTTGCTATGCTTCATCCAAAAGCCAACCAACAACAATGCTTAATGAATTTCTTTTAAAAAAGAGGAATTTGTTACGCTCTTTAAAAGAGCGTAACAAATGTGTGTACATTTTTTAAACAATTGTTGTATGGGGTGAACATCACTGGTGTTAAATCAAGTTTTGCTTTTACTGTTGTCTCTATTACTCTCTCTCTCTATCTCTTTATATTTAAACTACTCTCTGTGTATTCTTTATTTATGCTTTTGCTAAATGTCCTGTTTGAGTGGATGTGTGCGTGCGTGTGTGTGTATCAGGATTATTATTTTTAGTGTAATTTATTTTATTTTTGGCCGGGGCAAAATGCTAGTGATTAATTTCCATATTTATGATCATAGACAGAAAAAGAATTTTATATATATGTACCTACACATAAAAGAAATATTTATGGGGAATTAACACACTCATTACAGAGCTGGCAAAGTATATGAATATGTTTATTTGTGGAGGTCAAAGTGTTAATATCAAATTTCTTGCAAATTTTCAAAATTTTTTTTACTCCCTTATTTGATTTTTAACTCACTTAATTTCTTTTAGAGACATTTTTCAAGTAGGGCAGAAGGGGGATCATTCGCCATAGGGGCACATCTGCCAACATCGAATAACTTAAAAACCGAGTAACCGATTGTGTTACATTATCATGTTATGTTTTCGTTTAACAATTATTTATTCCTGAAAGTTGAAAAGTTTAAAATATTTCGGGGTGTGAATTTTTTGTGCTAACTTCATTAGTTTTTGTGATACAAAATAGATAATGGTTGGTGATAGAATATCAATAATAGTGAACAATAAGTGACAATAGTTTTTTAGATCATTTAATTTGAAGTACGAAAAAAATTTATATTAAACCTCAAAACTCCCTCTGGGGCACATTCGCCAGATACAAGGAATCCCTGTCATGTATAGCAAAATATTGATAAAATATAGAAAAAAATTAGTCACAATTTGTTAAATTATGTGAAATAAACAATAAATATGTACTTTGTTTTGTGAATTTTTGTTTTATTTTACAAATGACAAATCTAGAAAAAATCAGTCACAATTTGTTAAAATTTTTTTTTGTTAAATTATGTGAAATAAACAATAAATATGTTGTTTATTATACTTTGTTTTGTGAATTTTTGTTTTATTTTACAAATGACAAATCTACCCCATCCATTTGGCGTATTTACCCCATGGGTGGGGTGGTTTCGCCGTTTTTGGTCAGTCTATAAATGTTAAAAAAAATATGTTTATTAAGATGAGATAGGCAAGATTGAAATTAATAAAACTAAAGCCAACATATCGAAGTATCCGAAACAAAATGAATTTAAGAATACGTATTGTGATTTTGATTTGAGATCGCCTCAAAAAAAAGTGGCGTATGGTCCCCCTTCTACCCTAATTGTATGGGAATATTTTTAAACATAAAAAAATGAATTGAATCTATAATTTTTTTGAGAGCCAGGGACTCACATTTACATGTTTTGCAGACTATACAAATTTAGTTTCAAGTTTTCAGTTCATAATCGTTGGGTCAATGAAATTATTGCAAATTTAGCACTGCGGAATTCAGGAAATTCTAGTGGTCTTTAAGATCACTTTTTTGACATTCTCTGAACTCAATTTCTGTTCTATTCATGTCCTAATGTTTCCACACATAGTTTTACCCAGACCCTGAAGTCCTTGGGTTTTATTGTTTCTTGTGCAGTGAAATTATTGACCAGTCTTATCGACTCTTTTGACATTCTCCCAACTTAAGTTCTGTTCATATTCCTTGAGGAAATTATGGACCAGTCATTATGAATCGACATAAATATTTGTCTTTTATTAAATTTTTAACGTTAATATATAAAAAAATTTGGGATGTGCAATAGATGGCGAATATTTTTAATAATTTATATAACATTTTGAAGGGTACATAACTGTCATTTATTCTCCCTCAGTTATTCAACATTATAGTGTAAATAACAAAGTTTTTTTTGCTTCGAAAATGTCGAATTTTGTGCCAACAAAGCGTCATATGCGGGAAGTTTTGCTTTACTTCTTTAATATGAAAAAAGGGCCGTCGAAGCAAAGCGAATGCTTTCTGAAACTTATGGTGAATGTGTTCCATTGGTTTTAACATGCGAAAGATGGTTTGTTGGCATCAGAAGTGATGATTTTCACTCGCAAGACAAAGATCGCCCAGGCCAGCGATTGGAGGCCAAGAATTGGAGGCATTGCTCCATGAAGATTGTTGTCAAACTCAACAAGAACTTGAAAAATCATTGGGATCTACTCAATCAGCAATTTCAAACAGTTTGCGAGCTGCAGTATTCATTCAAATGCAGGGAAATTGGCCACCATACGAATAGAAGCCGACAGACCTTGAAAGACGATTTTGTATGTCTAAAATGCTGCTTGAACGCTATAAAAGAAAATCATTTTTAAACCGAATAATTACTTGTGATGAAAAATGGATTCATTACTATAATCCGAAGCGTAAGAGATCGTATGTGAAGCCCGGACAATCAGCCGAATCGACACCAAAGCCAAATATCCATGGCGCTAAGGGTAATGCTCTGTATTTGGTGGGACCAAAAGGGTCCTATCTATTATGAGCTGCTGAAATCTAAACATATTATCACAGAGAATCTGTACCGAATGCAACTTATTCGTTTGAAGGAAGCATTGGCCGAAAAACACCCAGAATATGAGGCCAACCGTAATATTCCATCATGACAACGCTCGAACACTTGTTGCAATACCGGTTAAAAAGTATTCAGAATGAAGTGGTTGGAAAGTTTTGCCTCACCCGTTTTATAGTGCAGACCTTGCCCCGTTCGACTACTATTTGTTTCGATCGAAACAGAACGCTATCTTTAGGATACGCTTCACTTTGGAACTGGCTTCATTCCTTCTTGGCCTCAATAAATGAACAGTTCTTTTGGCTCGTTTAATATGTGATACGCACCTGTGTGTTATATCTGCTATCTATCATATCATTATCTACAATTTTATACCTTTTCCTTACCAAAACATTTCTATTGTTCAAGCAATTGGAGACTCTTCCGTCCTTATTCTAACTCTGTCTATCAATGTTTACAAAGCAACAGATACCAGCCAGTAGTAGAATTTATGACTGATGGTCATTTCATTCACAAATTTTCTATAGATCGCTGCTGAAATATCTTACCCAAAGTATGAATCCATGAGAGTTTTGAATTTGGTAAAGAGTGCTGGCGTAGCTCCATAAAATCTCCACAGTTTATTTAAAATTAAAATCTTCTACATCTCCTAAGCTAGTTTTGTAACTAATGGAAGTTCGGGATTGAATTCAATGGTATGATATTGTCAGACCTCAGTACTATAGACATGAGACGAAAGGTTAGGTGACTACTCCGTAAATTTATTTCACTGCGGATCTTGTTCGCACCCCTATATGATGATCCGAATAGAAGTCAAGAGCCATATACTGCAAGACTTCTGCTTTTGTGATCTGTTGCGGATTGATGACTGAGAAATGTAATTCTGAGCGGACCTTAAACGCAGAGGTGCGTTTAACTGAATTATTAGCATGTTATGTATGTAAAGGAAACGATTTATCGATCAGTGGTTAATTATTTTTAAATGTATGCAAGGAGACGTCTGCTACACATTTAAGTAATACAACATTCATATACAGTTCCATCTGCATAGTTATCAAAAGTACAAAACTAAGGAGTGATGGAAGCCACTCCACTCTCGTCAGATTCCCATCTACATTATCCGTTAATGCAGATGGGAATCTGATGAGAGTGGAGTGGCATCAGTTGTGGGAGTTTATATCTCGATATAGATTCACTTGCATTCCATGTTGATATATTGAGTGTTTGCTGGAATACTTGAAGTTTCAAAGGAGTGGACAACGATTGAAATGGTCTTCACATCATTTCCCATTTGTCTACTACATATGTCTTAATGTTGCATGGCTTTGAAGGACTCTGTAGTTCAAGAAAGAAAATTCAAATACTCTCTAAAAGAATTTACGAACCATATTCATCTAAATCACTTTAATTGTTGGCGGCTGTTTAGAGAGTTTTGGAAGATCTAAAAAGGTCGGTCAGATCTAGTGAGATCACAGTCCTGGGAAACTAGTTTTTAGACTCTGAAGAGTATTATCTGAAATTCAACCAACGCACAGAGGGGCCAAACATACTAATTTTGCGGATTAATTGAAAAAACAAATTTCAAGTATCGTGAAAACTGAAAGTGCCAGCTTAAAGAGCACAAAATTCTACATCAGCATGCAAAATATTAATGTGAAATATTAAAAGGTATTTTTATAGTCACGTGTTGAAATTACATATTGTGAGAAAAAAACCTAAAAAATTGATAAAAAAAAAATAAAAAATTGCGCAAATAAATACTATTTGTGATAGGTAATTTAAAAAAATTAACAAATCTAATTATGCAATCATCAAGTTCAGGTGTTTATTGATATGTTTTGGTTAAATTTAAATTTGAATTATTTGTGGAAGTGGCTTTGATATTAGTTTTTATATTGGAAGTGCAAAAAAAATGGATTTTGTCAGTTCAAATGGACATAAAGTTATTAGCTGGGCAGAGAATTTAATATAATTTAAAAGCTTGGATAGTTAGGCGTTGTTTCAGAAAAAATTAGGTTGCGCATCACTGCGCCTCATAAGTTATATGTAAATTAGTAAAAGCTTCACCCTTTAAGTCTACCATCAAAAAGCACTTTGCGATATTTTGTCGTTGTTGTTGTTATTGTCATTGTTTTTTTTTTTTTGTTTTATAAGAGGTGTTGTGATTAATAATACGAGAGTCACGTGTGAGTCAGGCTTGGACGTGGCTATATTCTTGTATTATAATGAGATAAACATTAATAAACTTTTAACAATTACTTTTCTTTATTTCAGTTTAGTTTTCCATCCATTGATTTTCTAATCGTGAATGAATAGCACACGGAATTTTAACAATTTAATTCTCATGCACTCACGCTTGTATATGCTCGTTTAAACGTATTTTTTTTGTGATTAATTCGAAGTTTTTTCTTGTGGTTAATACGAAGTTATCCGATTCACAACAGGCAATTTAGCTTAACAAAAAAATCATGTTAGTGAGCGCGATCGCGAGAATTTTAAAGTTTTATATCGGGAGCCAGTTATCACTCACGTTCAGATCTCTAGTTTTTATATTGTCTCATTTCAAATATTGTGTTGTATAAATTTCAAAGCAGTGCACTTAAACTTTGCAAATCTTTTAGTGGCAGGAGTTGGGAAAGTTCTCTATTATTCAACCTCCCATTACTAGTTAATATAATGATATCATCTTAAAACAATATGGTAGTTTTTTTATCAATAAAATGCATAAATTTAGTGTATCTCACTGATGTAGTTCTATAGATATAGGAGAATTAATAATTCATTTGTATGGGGGGAACCCGATTCCACCCACGTATACCCTTCCGATTTCGGCGGAACGTGTAGTTTGTTTTTAGAGTTACCCGCAGCAAATTTAGTGTAGTTCTATAGATATACCACAGTTAATAATTATTTTATATGGTGGGTAATTGAGTTCCCCCTCCTATATCTCAAAAATTTTGTTACAATATGCGCATTGGTCTAAGGCCTACCCACGTAAAATTTTGCGAGCGTCGCTATTACTGTTGTTGAGATATTAATAAATCCGTAAAAAAGGGGCATTTGACCCCACTGTGCAACGACTGGAGGATATAAAAGTGATTTTTTAACATATCTTCCGGGCATTTGTGCACCAACAGTGTTAAATTCCTTGATCAGGTCAAGCGACTTAAGGGGTGTTCTTTTGTAAGGTTTCCTTACTACTAGTATGGCGCACAGTGGGAGAAAACCCTAATTTAGTGGAACTAAATTCGTATCTTCTAAACGCTTGGCTAAATTAATTTCATTTATATGGAAATATTGCAGGCAAGGAGGTAAGCTAATAAAGTAATGCAAAATGGGTACTGCTACCTTAGCAGAATGAGCGGGAGAGGCTGCTAAACTACACTACCTCGGAAGAAATTCTATACTATTTTCAATTGTAAGAAATTATTTTAATATATCTTTCAAAAAATTTAAATTATATAAGTAATTTTATTTATAGCAAGTAACTATTGCCGGCATAGGTCGAAATATTCATATAAAATTAAACTTTTTTTAGTTTTATTAATAAGTTTATTTTTAAAAACGAATAACAATTATTAGTTATGAAATGATTTTATTTCATTATTATAAATAATTTAGTTATAATTAAACAATGAAATAAAGAGTAATTAAGCTAACTAACACTTGTTACAATTTTGTGAATTTTTATTATGAGATTTTTAAAATTTATTTAAATTAGTCGACTTCAGAGACTGATGAATCACTAGGAAGTAATGGATCCAACAAAAGTTGCCTAACATCTTTCGATACCGGTTCCACTTTTTTATAGCTTGCAGATGAAACTAGAGATGCTAATCGGGACTGATTTTTGAAAATCCCGGGGTTCGGGATTTGGTAAAGAATCCCGAAATCCCGTCCCGGGGTTTCAGGATTTTCGGAAAATCTAAAATCCCGAAAATTATAAGAAAGAAACGTACATAATTATTTCTTTACAATTGAAAGAAAATTTTTTATTTAGCAATTAATTTTTATTAGACACCAAAAAGCTTAAAATACTTGCATGAGTACATTATATAAGAACAAATAACAATAAAGTATGTACATTACGGTGGGTCGATTTTTTTGACGAAAAAAAAATCAAGAAACGATAGGTCTAAAATCAAATCTTTTATCCAATGATATTTCAGTATTTTTTTATTGGATAAAAGGCGAAATACGCAAATGTTATATTTTTAATCTAAATAAAGCACTACCATATTTAAAAGGACTCATAATTTTAAGGCAAATTTGGTATATGGGCATTTGTTTTTAGCAACTTGTAAGAAGTTAGAATTACATAAATTTCATTTTTATACAATGTAATTACCAACAACACTTCTATATACAATCTTAAAAAAATAAGGAACAAATTTAGTACGAGATTTTACATCGTCCCAACGATAATAATTTCTTAAAAAAATTATATAAATTCACCTCGCACTTTTTCGCAGCTAAATTTTTTACCATATGTAGTCTATAATATGGCCTTGATATTGGTAAAAAAATTAGGACTGCATCTCACAGCATTAGTAACTGGCAACCTTCCGAAAATTCAAAAAGTAAAAAAAATAAAATTCTATAAGAATATGGCCATTGATTATCACAAATAGCGGAAAATATATTTTTATTTTTCTGATTTACCAAGGCTCATATTCCATCTACATAAAAAAAAGTAAAAATACAACTTAAAGAAAACCTTGTACTATCCAGCTTAATAACAACTTTGAAACCAATTCTTCATAAAAAAAATTTCTGAAATATTTTTTACATTTAAATAGTTGTCAATACCAAACCACTGAAGTTATTAATAAATGTTAAATATTTTTAAGTACAGCAACAACTATAGATTGAAACTACATAACAATAAATCAAATATGGGAAAGTTTTTTTTTTTTTATTTTGCGCCACTAAATTGTTGATTTCTCCCACAGTGTGGCGGTCTGAACGTGTGGCACATTTGTGAGTTTGTAAATACTGAAAGAGCCGAGTGATCAAGGAGGACTATGTTGACTGCAACTTGGTGTTAGATAATCCAGGAACAATACATATCTCTATATGATTGTAAATCAGGGGTTGTCATAAAGAGAACTTGTAACATTTGTGAGTTCACAATGAAATACAACTTAGCTTGATTGAAAATATTTTCAAAACATGAGACTTGTTACTGCATAGTTGAAGGCTAAAAAATACTTTTAATCACAAGAAAAATGCATGTAGATCCTATCCCACAGATATTTTTGTAACACGATATTGAATTTTTTATGATCTTATAGAATCCTAACACAGAATTGTCTAATACTTTAAATCTTTCACAGCTGGAATATCCGGATTAATTCAATGATTAAGATTAAAACTATATACTGGAATATAATACGAAATATTTATAAAAATATTCCCATACCACAGCAGTCTCACATAAGTGGTTAATAAGTCCTTTTATAACACTATTATTTCTTAATATTTATGCTTCTCAAAGCACAATAAGAAAAGAAACGAAGGCACTTACAAAAGTAGAAAAAAAACATAAAAGAAAAATTAAATTTTTCTTTCTTTTTTTGTATGTAAGAGAGATTTTCTTTCAATTCCCTTGACATTTAACAGCAACAATAATAGTAATAATAACAATAAATCTTAGTTAAGTTTTATGTTACTACTATTATGCTTTTAGCTCTCGCTCTCACTCTCTATTTCACTCCCTTTAATCATATGAATGTGAGAGTTTAACTAACACATGTCCAAAATGAGTAGAGTATCCTTTCACATTTTGAACAAATCAATTTAAGGTTTTTTTTTTTGTTCTTTACTTTTATCAAAATCCATAAAAATTTCTTAAGGATTCTTTTCAGGGTTTCTTTATTGTTAGAGTGATCAATGAATGTATGTGTGTATGTGTAATTATTTCCATTTAATTAAGCAAAAATGCAAATTCTTTCTTAAATTTAATACTTTGACTGTGATGTGATGTGTAGCTGCTTGTTTTTTATTGTTCAGTTGAGTTCTGTGGGGTTGTCTGTCTGGATATCTGTCTGTCAGTCAGTTCTTTTATGTAAATGGAGTATGTTTGATGGCCAACAACAATGAAATGAGTATGATTCAACACTAAGGACTCAATTCTGAAGGCTAACTCTAGCAAGGAATAGCGATAAAAGCAACTTCTTGCTGAGATTTCTTACTTAAACAAAATCCTCAATTTGAAAAGAGGAAAAACACAACAGAAAATCTACTATAAATTGGAAAAAAAAATTCGTTGCGTTAATGAAATGTACAATAATTTCATTGAAAAAGTCACGTTCCATGTTAAATACCTCGTACTACTACTCTCTAGGATGTGGGTCTTTTAACTAACATTCATGTTGTATTTAGATGTTTACGGCTGTGGTATGATGTTGATTTGTATGCCGCCATAACATTTAATACAAATAGGAATTTTGCTCCATAAGCATTAAGGACGCACACACAAATGCTCCCTCTCTCACTTATACACAATGATGTCCATGAGTGTTTTGTTATAATCAATTCCTTTAGAGAAGTCGGTCACACTCTACTGATTCAGACATAGAAAATATGATTTGTAGAAAGGGTATCAACTGTTGTTAACGGTTTGGTAAATAAAAAATGTTGGTTGGAAGGACACATTTTTATTAGTTTTTGAAGGTTGGTTGGTGTAACCTAACTAAGGTTGAGAATTAGTTTTATACCAACAGGATTTGGAAGAATGATTAATGGAAAACAATTTTCAGTAGATTTAAAGATATTTCAATGGCTCTGCTTACTTTTTTGGTACCAATAAAAAAATAGAAAAGAATTAAATTTTTGAAAAAAAAACGTGGAAAATTTCTGAAAATCGATATTTTTTTTTTAAAGATTTGTTCGAAATTATTTATTTTGAAAGAAATTGTAAAATTTTATGAAATTTTGTTTAATTTTGTTTGTATACACCAAATTTTCCATTTTCGAAAATTCGAAATTAACTTCGAAAATTATGAAATTCCCAAAAAAGTAAATAAATCAATATTGTTTACCTTGTTAACATAAATTTAACAAAATTTTTATTGTTTGTGTAAAATATTAGATTTTCGAAAATTCGATATTAACTTCGAATTTTTCAAAATTCCACGAAATTTCAATTTTTACTTAGCTATACATAAATTTAACTATTTTTATTCTATTGTGACCAATTTTTTTATTTTGTCATGAATTTCGAAAATTCGAAATTAACTTCGAAAATTTTCGAAATTCCCAAAAAAATTAAAAAATCAATATTTTTACTTTGTTCAATTTAAATTCAACAAAATTTTTATTGTTTTTGTAAAATTTTAGATTTTCGAAAATTCGATATTAAGTTCGAATTTTTCGAAATTAAACAAAATCTCAATTTTTACTTAGCTATACATAAATTTAACTATTTTTTGGTTTTGTCATCAATTTCGAAATTCGAAATTTAGATCGTAATTTTCGAAATTCTAAGAGATTAAAAACTCTTAATTAATTAAGTTAGAATTTTTCGAAATTCCTCTAAAAAAATTTTATTCATATTTTGGAAATTCTTTTCAATTAAGGTTTTCGAAGATTCGAAATTATTTTCCAATTTTTCGAAGTACATGTAAATTTAAGTTTTTGACTCTGCAACATATAATTTTAATAAAAATTTTGTTATTTTAGAATATTGAAAATTCAAAATTTTTTATTTTAGAATTTCGAAAATTTAAAATTATGTTTTTTTTTTGAATTTTGGAATATATTCTCGTAATTTGGATTTTTGAAAATTCGAAATTATAAGAAAAAATAATTTTTTACTCTTATTAATTTGCAGATTTGTCTCTTAATTTAGATTTTCAATATTTCGAAATTAAGTTCGAATTTTTCGAAAATCTAAGAAAAATCAATTTTCTCAAAATTTAAAAAAATTTTGTAAATATTCATGTAATCATTGTTTTACTCTGCTATTTATGAATTGAACAAAATTTATATTATAATTGTAGGTTTCCTCTTTATTTAGATTTTCGAAATTAGTTCGAATTTTTCGAAATTCCAAAAATATATATTTTTACTCTGCTACATATAAATTTAACAAAATTTAGCTTATTTTCGTAAATATTCTGGTAATTTAGATTTTCGAAATTAAGTTAGTATTTTTCGAAAATCTAAAAATATAAAACAAAATTTTTTTTATATTTTTGTAAATATTCTCGTAATTTGGATTTTCGAAAATTCCAAATTAAGTTCGAATTTTTCGAAGTTCATGAAAAATATATTATTTTACACAGCTACATAAAAATTTATTAAAATGTTGTTTAAATTTAAATATATTGTAGAAATTTTGATTTTAAATTGAAATTATGTTCGAATTTTTAAAATTTCACAAAATTAAATTTTTTATTCTTCTAATATAAACTGAAAAAAATATCGATAAAGTTAACAAAATTTAGCTTATTGTTCTGCTAATTTGGATTTTCAAAAATTCGAAATTAAGTTCGAATTTTTCGAAATTGATGAAAAATCTATTTTTTTCTCTGCTACATATAATTAACAAAATTTTGGTTATTTTCGTAAATATTCTCGTAATTTGGATTTTCGAAATTTCGAAATTAAATTCGAATTTTTCTAAATTCTAAGAAAAACCTATTTTTCAAATTTCACAAAATTTAATTTTTTACTCTTCTTATATAAACTGAAAAAAATATCGATATGTCTCATAATATAGGTTTTCGAAAATTCGAAATTCGAAGTTCGAATTTTTCGAAGTTCATGAAAAAACAATATTTTTTTAGTCTAACTAGCTAAATATATGCAAATTAACTGAAAAAATTTCAAATATTCCTAAAATTTAGATTTTCGAAAATTCGAAATTAAGTTCGAATTTTTTAAATTTCAAGTAAAAGTAAATTTTTTATTCTACTGCATAGAAATTTAACAAATATTTGGTTTTTTTGTAAATATTGTCGTAATTTAGAATTTCGAATATTCGAAATTCCTCAAAAATCTATTGTGTTGTTCTGCTACATGTAAATTTAACAAAATTTTTGTTATTTTTCAAAATATTTTCGTAATTTAGAACTTTGAATACACAAAATTTAAAGTTTCAATTACATTTTTTCTATGAAGTGAATTTTTTAATTCCAACAATATATTTAATGGACTTTAATTAATTTCCATTGGTAATTTGACCATTTAGTTCCTACCCCATTTTGAAGCTTATTTTCGAAGTTGTAAATATTTAAGCATCTCAGTGTGAACAGAAAGAGGGGAGTAATTTTCAATTGTTTTCATAATTTTTTATATACAATTTTATTATGCCGTCTTGAAAACATTTTAATGCTGAACACAACTAATTTTTTCTTGATATTTCTTTCTATATATTTCCATAAGACTCTTTAAAGTTTGAACAAGATTTGTTGTTCTTGCTCATTTCACTACAAATTAGTTTTTCACCATTTCTTATTTCTTTTTTTTTTTAGTTCTTAAGACTGTTGCTGCTGTTTTCTTTTTTTCCTTCTTCTGCTTTTTAATTTTCCTCATAATTATAGAGTTATGAAGCTGAAAATTGTTGTTATTATTATTGCATTTAAGTTGTTTTTTTGTTGTTCTAATAAGACTTTTTTTCCAACTCTCCATCTTGACTTTGTTTTTCTCATACACCATAATTCCAAGTATTATTCAACAACACACCAACAGTATTTTAATTCAAACTCTATAATTTTGATTTTAAAAGAATTTTCTTCATTCTCTGGATAATTTCTCTAGTATGTTTCTGAAGTATTTTTTTTTTGTCCATCATTAGGTTTTATTTAAGTGAGTGTGTGTTGTGTGTGTGTATGAGCTGAAAGTGGTGTTAAATGTTTTTTTGTCTTTGTGTCTTGTTGTTGCATGAAGCTGCATGTTTTGAATAGACTTAATTTTGTGTGACTTGAAAAATGTGTCTGGCAACAAAAGGGGGGGAAAATTATCTAAATAAAAGTGGTAGAAACAAAAAAAATAATAAAATAAAAAGAAAAGACATAGAATGCATAAATAAAATTGTAATAAAATTAATAGTGTTGAAATAATTACAAAGAAATGTTTGTAATTTAAGTAAAATTCAAGATGTAAGATGAATGTACTACAAAAACAAGTGTTTAAAGAAACAATTTAAAGATTTCTTTCTTTAAATTTTTTAAAACAAGAAACATTTTATAAAGTTTATGTTGTATATGTGAATTTTGAATGTTTGGAATAGTTTTGAAAATTCGAAATTAAGTTCGAATTTTTTTAATTACATAAAAATTCAATATTTTAATCTTCGATATGTAAATGTAACTTTAAATATGAAAATTTACGAAAAATTTTAAAATTTACCTAAAATTTGGATTTTCGAAAATTCGAAATTAAGTTCGAATTTTTCAAAATCCACAAAAAATCAATTCCTTGACTTTTTTATATATAAATTAATCAACATTTTTCTTATATTTGTATAAATCATCATAATTTAGATTTTCGAAAATTCGAAATTAAGTTCGAATTTTTCGAACTACTAAAAATCGTTTTCTTTAGTCTTCTACATGTAAAATCAACAACATTTTCATTATATTTATTTATATTCCTTTAATTAAGATTTTCGAAAATTCGAAATTAAGTTCGAATTTTTTGAAATCTACAAAAAATCAATTCCTTAGCTTTTTTACATTAAATTAATCAACATTTTTCTTATATTTGTATAAATCATCATAATTTATATTTTCGAAAATTCGAAATTAAGTTCGAATTTTTCGAACTCCTAAAAATAATTTTCTTTAGTCTTCTACATGTAAAATTAACAACATTTTCATTATATTTATTTATATTCCTTTAATTAAGATTTTCGAAAATTCGAAATTAAGTTCGAATTTTTCGAAATCCCCCAAAAATCTAATTTTGATTCTACTATATAAATAATTTGACAAAACTTTCCTTATATTTGTGTAAATTCACGTTATTTTATGATTTTCGAAAATTCGAAATTAAGTTCGAATTTTTCGAAATCGCCTAAAAATTTATTTTTGAATCTACTAGATAAATAATTTGACAAAACTTTCCTTATATTTGTGTAAATTCTCGTAATTTTGATATTCGAAAATTCAGAATTAAGTTCGAATTTTTCGAAAATAACCAAAAATCCATTCTTTTCTCCCCAGTATATAACTTTAATAATAATGAGCTTTTTATTTTTAAAGATTCTCGTAATTTTGATTTTCGAAAATTCAAAATGAAAGTTCGAATTTTTCGAAATCCATAAAAATCCATTTTTTAGCCTTCTACTTATAAATTTAACAAAATTTTCGTTATATTTATTTATATTCCTTAAATTAAGATTTTCGAAAATTCGAAATTAAGTTCGAATTTTTCGAAATCCCCTAAAAATTTATTTTTGATTCTACTATATAAATAATTTGACAAAACTTTCCTTATATTTGTGTAAATTCACGCCGTTTTGATTTTCGAAAATTCGAAATTAAGTTCGAATTTTTCGAAATCCCATAAAAGTTTTCTTTTGATTCTACTAGATAAATAATTTGACAAAACTTTCCTTTTATTTGTGTAAATTCTAGTAATTTTGATATTCGAAAATTCAGAATTAAGTTCGAATTTTTCGAAAATAACCAAAAATCCATTATTTTCTGTCCAGTATATAACTTTAATAATAATGAGCTTTTTATTTTTAACGATTCTCGTAATTTAGATTTTCGAAAATTCAAAATTAATCTTCGAATTTTTCGAACTCCATGAAAATCTATTTTTTTAGCCTTCTACTTATAAATTTAACAAAATTTTCATTATATTTTTTATATTCTTGTATTTAAGATTTTCGAAAATTCGAAATTAAGTTCGAATTTTTCGAAATCCCCTAAAAATATATTTTTGATTCTACTTTATAAATAATATGACAAAACTTTCCTTATATTTGTGTAAATTCACCTCATTTTGATTTTCGAAAATTCAAAATTAAATTCGAATTTTTCGAAATCCCATAAAAGTTTACTTTTGATTCTACTAGATAAATAATTTGACAAAACTTTCCTTATATTTGTGCAAATTCACGTAATTTTGATATTCGAAAATTCAGAATTAAGTTCGAAATTCAAAATTAATCTTCGAATTTTTCGAACTCCATAAAAATCTATATTTTTAGCCTTCTACATATAAATTTAACATAATTTTCATTATATTTCTTTATATTCATGTAATTAAGATTTTCGAAATTAAGTTCGAATATTTCGAATTACATTAAAAATCAATCTTCAATCTACCACATGTCAGTTTAACTAAATATATGCAAATTAACTGGAAAAATACCAAATATTCCCAAAATTTAGATTTTCGAAAATTCGAATATTTCGAATTACATACACTAAAAATAAATCTTTTAATATACCACATGTACATTTAACGAAATATAAGCAAATTAACTGGAAAAATTCTAAATATTCCCAAAATTTAGATTTTCTAAAATTCGAAATTAAGTTCGAATTTTGTGAACTCCATAAAAATCGATTTTTTAGTCTTTTACTTATAAATTTAACAAAATTTTCATTATATTTTTTATATTCATGTATTTAAGATTTTCGAAAATTCGAAATTAAGTTCGAATTTTTCGAAATCCCCTAAAAATATATTTTTGATTCTACTTTATAAATAATATGACAAAACTTTCCTTATATTTGTATAAATTCTTGTAATTTAGATTTTTGAAAATTCGAAATTAAGTTCGAATTTTTCGAAATCCCATAAAAGTTTTCTTTTGATTCTACTAGATAAATAATTTGACAAAACTTTCCTTATATTTGTGTAAATTCACGTAATTTTGATTTTCGAAAATTCAGAATTAAGTTCGAAATTCAAAATTAATCTACGAATTTTTCGAACTCCATAAAAATCAATTTTTTTAGCCTTCTACATATAAATTTAACATAATTTTCATTATATTTTTTTATATTCATGTAATTAAGATTTTCGAAAATTCGAAATTAAGTTCGAGTATTTCGAATTACATTAAAAATCAATCTTCAATCTACCACATGTCAGTTTAACTAAATATATGCAAATTAACTGGAGAAATACCAAATATTCCCAAAATTTAGATTTTCGAAAATTCGAAATTAATTTCGAATATTTCGAATTACATACACTAAAAATAAATCTTTTAATATACCACATGTACATTTAACGAAATATAAGCAAATTAACTGGAAAAATTCTAAATATTCCCAAAATTTAGATTTTCGAAAATTCGAAATTAAGTTCGCATTTTGTGAACTCCATAAAAATCGATTTTTTAGTCTTTTACATATAAATTTGACAACATTTTTCGTTATATTTCTGTAATTAAGATTTTCGAAAATTCGAAATTAAGTTCGAATTTTTCGAAAATCATAAAAAAACAAGTTTTTTACACTTCTAGTTTCAATTTAACAACATTTTTGTTATATTTCTTTATATTCTCGTAATTTAGATTTTCGAAAATTTAAAAATCAAGTTCGAATTTTTCAAATATTCTCTTTTACCTCAAAATTTTTATTATATTTGTATATATTCTAGTAATTAAGATATTTGAAAATTCGAAATTAACTTCAAAAACAAAATGTTCCTTTTCGAAAATTCGAAATCAATATCGAATTTTTCGAAATTCATAAAAAAATATATTTTTTAGTATTGTATAATTTATTTATTATATAGTCACCCTATTATTACACTAATTGCTGTCGATTCTCATCTAGCTATAGCTTTTAAACTCCCCAGGAATCTTTATTATAAAACAAATTCTAACACCTTGTCAATTTGTCTGGCCCATTGTTTGTTTTTAATTGTGAGAAATTTAAACTGTTGTTGTGTTGTTTTTATAGTTTTGACAATAGAAACGAAGCATGAAATGAAATTTCTAGTTTTTTTTTAAGGTAATAAAACAATTTTATGCATTTAAAAAAAAAATTACATTAAAATTCTTATGTAAAAAGTCTAACAAAATAAACACACAAAAATAACAGGATATTAAATTGTTTAGTGTGATGACGACGGTCTTTTTTCTTTTTATTATCAAAAAAGGTGTTAATGAAAGAAAATAAAGTTACTCATAATAAAACATGAATAACGCAAAGGAAAAAGGGTTCTAAATTAAATTGCCGACTATTGTGATAGAATTTTAGAGAAGTTGTTTAGTACAATATTATTTCAAAAGGTTTGCTCTGTAAAAAATTCATGATGTAAAAAAAAATTTGAACACTATTTTAACAATTTAACAAATATTTAAGGAACACTATAGCTGAAATTATAAACGATAAAATCCATCTCGATAACGTGGCAAATTTATTAAAAATTTATAAGAAATCAATTTAATTTATTAGAATTTAGGTTTTTTTGTTTTTATTTTTTCGCTGTTGTTCTCCAGTTACAATGAAATTAAGTGCAAAAGTTATTTTTATATCTGATAAATAGTATTTTTCTTACTTTGATTTTTGAAATGTTGTTTTCGTTTTGAGGGCAGTCGTTTGGTTGGGTATTGTTTTTCTGTATGTTTGTGAAATTTGAGCAATTTACTAAATGGAAAATAAATATTTATTTATAAAAACCAGAAGAAAACAAATAAACACTTTTACAGCAAGTATTTGGTATAAAACGAAACTCAAATACCCTTTAAAACGAAATGGAATTTTTGCAATAATTTCCAAAATTCGAAAAAATTTAGTTCTACATGAAAATTAAGTCAAAAATATTCAAATTTACCCGTAATTTAGATTTTCGAAAATTCGAAAAAATGTAAATTTCAAGTTTCTGTAAATTTAACTAAGTATGTATATGAAAATTATACGACAAATTTACGAACCCATTACTTATATTTTTGAAAATTCGAAATTAAGTTCGAAGTTTTACACAAAAAATCTAATCTTCAATCTTTGAAATTGAGTTCGAATTTTTCGAATCAAATTTTTAAGCTTTTACATGTAAATTTTACTAAATATATGAAAAATAACCGAAAATTTTATAAATTCATCCATAGTTTAGATTTTCGAAAATTCGAAATTAAGTTCGAATTTCAAAAAATCTAATTTTCAATCTTCTACATGTAAATTTAACTAAATATGTGAAAGTTAAGCGAAAAATAAACAAATTTGCCCAAAATTTAGATTTTCGAAATTTCGAAATTAATTTCTACATTTTTCGAAATTCATGAAAAATCAAATTTTCAAGATTATACATGTAAATTTAACTAAATATATGAAAATGAACCGAAAAATATACAAATTTACCCAAAATTTTGGATTTTTGAAAATTGGAAATTAAGTTCGAAATTTTCTAATTACACAAAAAATATAATTTTCAAGCTTCACAGGTAAATTTATCTAAATATATAAAAATAAACCAAAAAATTTACAAATTTACCCATAATTTAGATTTTCGAAAATTCGAAATTAAGTTCGAATTTGTTGAATTAAACAAAAAAAATCTTTCAAGCTTCTACATGTAAGTTTATTTAAATGTATGAAAATTAACCGAAAAATGTACAAATTTACCCATAATTTAGATTATTGAAAATTCGAAATTAAGTTCGAAATTTTCTAATTACACAAAAAATATAATTTTCAAGCTTCACAGGTAAATTTATCTAAATATATAAAAATAAACCAAAAAATTTACAAATTTACCCATAATTTAGATTTTCGAAAATTCGAAATTAAGTTCGAATTTGTTGAATTAAACAAAAAAAATCTAATTTTCAAGCTTCTACATGTAAGTTTATTTAAATGTATGAAAATTAACCGAAAAATTTACAAATTTACCCATAATTTAGATTATTGAAAATTCGAAATTAAGTTCGAATTTTTCGAAATTCATGAAAAAATTATTTTTCGATATTCTACATGTAAATTTATCTAAATATGTGAAAGTTATGCGAAAAATATACAAATTTACTTATAATTTAGAATTTCGAAAATTCGAAATTAAGTTCGAATTTTTCGAATCACGCCGAAAATCAATTTTTCAAGCCTCTACATGTAAGTTTATTTAAATATATGAAAATTAACCGACAAATTTAAAAATTAAATATTTAGATTATTGAAAATTCGAAATTAATTTTTTTTTCGAAATTCATAAAAAAAATATTTTTCGATCTTCTACATGTAAATTTATCTAAATATGTGAAAGTTAAGCGAAAAATATAAAAATTTACTTATAATTTAGAATTTCGAAAATTCGAAATTAAGTTCGAATCATGCCGAAAATCAATTTTTCAAGTTTCTACATGTAAGTTTATTTAAATATATGAAAATTAACCGAAAAATTCACAAATTTACCCATAATTTAGATTATTGAAAATTCGAAATTAAGTTCGAATTTTTCGAAATTCATGAAAAAATTATTTTTCGATATTCTACATGTAAATTTAACTAAGCATATGAAAACCAATCGAAAAATTTACAAATTTAGATTTTCGAAAATTCGAAATTAAGTTCGAATTTTTTTAATTACACAAAAATCTAATTTTTATTACACAAAAATCTAAATTTACCTAAATATATGAAAATTTACCAAGAAATTAACAAATTTACACATGATTTAGATTTTCGAAAATTCCAAATTAAGTTTGAATTTTTTGAATTACACAAAAAATTAAAATTTTCAGGCTTTCACATGTAAATTACGGACAAATTTAAAAATTTTTACATAATTTAGATTTTCGAAAATTCGAAATTAAGTTCGAATTTTTTGAATTACACAAAAAATCCAATTTTCAAGCTTCTACATGTAAATTTAACTAAATAAATGAAAATGAACCGAAAAATGTACAAATTTACACAAAATTTAGATTTTCGAAAATTCGAAATTAAGTTCGAATTTTTCGAAATTCACCAAAAACTAGTTTTTTATTCTTCTACATATAAATTTAATAATATTTTCGTTTTATTTGAATAAATTCTTGTAATTTGGATGTTCGAAAATTTCAAAATTAACCTCGAATTTTTCGAAATTAACAAAAAAAGTAATGTAGAAATGGCAAACGGAATGAAAAACTTATATGTACCCTTGCCACTCAAGGTAAAGGGTATAAAAACTCTGTAGTAAGTTCAAAAAATACTTTAGTACTAAACACATGACAGTATTGCATGAGAGTTTTTAATTGCTGACACAATTAAAGGTTTATTGTTTTGATAGAAAGGTATTTCTGTAACCATATTTTCCTATTAATCATAAATAAGTAAAATTTATTTTGAAATTTCTCTTGAATATCTTTCTAATCTTCTTTTTATATTTTCTTTGTTTGCTTATGTTTCTGGCACACTGTACGCATGCATACGCATGCATATATGTAAATATATGTATTTAGAGTAAGATAATTAGGTTCGCTCCACAATTAACACGTTTTGATGTATTATGGCCCCAGAAATGGTACTCTATTTCTCACACATCTTCACTCATATTTATGTTAATATAGGTACAAAGAAGAATACATATTAAAACTAATTGGCAACGCATGAAGTAACTAGAAAATACTCACTCTTCTCATTTATATGCAGCCTCACTCACACATAATTAGTTCAAAGTAACCGGGAAGTGGGCTCTTGTATTGTTTTTTTTTTATCTGCAAGACACTTCAATGAATGACTGACTGCGTTACTTGTCTGTCTGCCTGTACACGTAATAATTAACAGATCAGTTTTCGATAAAATAGCTAGAGCTATGTGGCATTAACAATAGCAAAATATGTATTAGAATTATTTATGTGGCATAGAAACAACACATCCAAGCAGACTTGGTCTATGAGTCACTCTATCTTTAGCGGTATTTAAAACAAATTAAAAAGAAATACACCTGGCTTGTCAAAAAAAAATAATTATAGAACAAGCTACGTTATAGATAATAGTTTGACCTGTATTATATTGTATAAAAATAATAATTCAAACAAAGCAAATTATGAAATATGAGTCTGTTGACTTTGACAGTTTAAACAAAAAAAAATTAAATATTGTTTAGCAAAAGGAAGGAAATTCCCTTATAGACAAACGCCAACAAATAATACAAACAAAATAACCTTGTATTTACTCTAATATTTCATTATAATGTTTTATACTCAGTGCTGATAATTGTAGGTACACTTTAGTTTTTATACTTTGCACCTCAACAGTGGAGAAACCAAATAAAACTTTAACAAAAACAAGTAAGAGAGCTATATTCGGCCGTGACGAATCTGACCCTTCACCACATTATACTTCAAAAACATATTTTAAATAATTTTAGGTAAACAAAAAAAATGTTTTTTTCAAAGTTGTTTTTTTAATTTTTAGAAAAAAAAAAAATTTTCGTATTGTTATTTTAAATTTTTTAAATTTAAAAATTTTTAAAAAAAAATTTTGGTTTTTTAAATTTATTGTTTTTTTGTGAAAAAAAATTTGTTTTTTTAAATTTTTTGTTTTTGGTGAAAAAAAATTCGATTTAAAAAATATTTTTTTCGATTTTGACCCATTGTAGGTCCAACTTACTATGGTCTTATATCCGTCGTTGCAAAGGTCTTTGAAATATCTATCATTAGATATCCATATTGTCTATATTAATGACTTAATAATCCAGCTATAGATCAAAAATCGAGGTTGTCCTCGTTTTTTCCTCATATCTCGGCCATTTGTTGACCGATTTTGCTGATTTTAAATAGGAAACTTTTCGAAAGCATGTCTGACAGAATTATTGAAGATTTGGATCCCGAAGATATCTGGGGTCTTCAGAAAATTGATTTCAACAGACAGACGGACATGGCTTAATCGACTCCGCTATCTATAAGGATCCAGAATATATATACTTGTAGGGTCGGAAAATTATATTGTGGAAATTACATACGGAATGATATATATATACCCTTCTCACGAAATAAATTACGAGACTTAATTTAAGGACGATTGATTCATAATTGCTTCTATATAAGGCCCACGTATCTTCAGTGGCTTTATTATGTTTCATTTAGTTTTTTTTTTTTTTTTTCTTCGAAAATGTCGAATTTTGTACCAACGAAGCGTCAAATGCGGGAAGTTTTGCTTTACTTCTTTAATTTGAACAAAAGTGCCGCTGAAGCACACGAAACCTTATGATGAATGTGTTTAATCGTGCGAGAGATGGTTTGTTCGGTTCAAAAGTGGTGATTTTGACACGGAAGGCAAAGATCGCCTAGATCAGCCAAAAAGGTTTGATGACCATGAATTGGAGGCATTACTCCATGAAGATTGTTGTAAAACTCAACAAGACCTTGCAAAATCATTCCAAAAGCGGGGAAATTGGGCAACATGCAAATTGAAGCAGAGAGACCTTGAAATACGATTTTGCTAACCGAAATGCTGCTTCATTTTTAAACCGAATCATTACTTGCTATGAAAAATGGATCCTTTTCGATAACCCGAAGCATTAGAGATCGTATGTGAAGGCCGGCCAATCAACCGAATCGACACCAAAGCCAAATATCGATGGAGCTAATGTAATTTTCTGCATTTGGTGGGAGCAAAAGGGTCCTATATATTATGAGCCGCTGAAATCTGGCCAGACCATCACAGGGAAACTGTATCGAACGCAACTGATCTGTTTGAAGCGAGCATTTGCCGAAAAATTAACGTGTTCAATCGGATGGTTTTTGCGGTTCAGAAGTGGTTATTTTGACACGGAAGACAAAGATCGCCTAGGCTAGCCAAAAAGGTTTGAAGACTATGAATTGGAGGCATTACTCCATGAAGATTGTTGTAAAACTCAACAAGAGCTTGCAAAATCATTGGGAGCTACTCAAGCAGCAATTTCAGATGCAGTATTTATCCAAAATCAGGAAAATTGGGTAGCCATACGAATTGAAGCCGAGAGACCTTGAAACACGAGTTTGAGAAATGGATCCATTACGATAACCCGAAGCATAGGATATCGTATGTGAAGACCGACCAACCAGCCGAATCGACACCAAAGCCAAATATCTTTGGCGCTAAGATAATGCTCTGTATTTGGTGGGAGCAAAAGGGTTCTATCTATTATGAGCTGCTAAAATCTGACCAGACCATCACAGGGAACCTGTACCGAACGCAACTGATTTGGTTAAAGAGAGCATTGACCGAAAAATTAATGTGTTCCATCGGTTTTAACTTAAAAGAAATGGTTTCTGCGGTTCAGAAGTGCTGATTTTGACACGGAAGGCCAGCCAAAAAAGTTTGACGATCAAAAATTGGAGGCATTACTCCGTGAAGATTGTTGGCAAACTCAACAAGAGCAGCTAATTCAAAAAGTAAGATTGATCCAAAATTGAAATCGGGAAATTGGGTTCCATTAAAATTGAAGCCTAGAGACCTTTAAAGACGATGATAGTTGAACGCTATAAAAGAAAATCATTTTTAAACCGAATCATTCCTTCGATGAAATATGGATCCATTATGATAACCAGAAGCGTAAGAGATCGTATGTGAAGCCCGGCCAACCAACCGAATCGATATTAAACCAAATATACATAGCGCTAAATTGTGAATTGGGCATATGTATTTAGAATGAAGTGTTTGGGAAGTTTTGCTTCACCAGCCTTATAGTCCAGACCTTGCCCCGTCCGACTACTAATTATTTCGATCGATGCAGAACGCTCTCTCTGGGATACGCTTCACTTTGGTAGCAGAGTATCCGATATTGGCTTGATTCGTTGTTGGCCTCAAAAGATGAGCAGTTTTCTTGCCTCGCAATCATCCTTATGTTGCCAGAAAGATGGGAAAAGTTCATAGCTAACAATGGCCAATACTTTGAATGAATTTATATTGTACAACCCAATATTTTTTCCGATTTTAAACCATTGTTTTAGATAGACCTTTCCAAAGACGTAGAGGTAGTTGTGATTTTTTGCCGATTTTTCCGAATTTAAGTAGCAATCGATCGGACTCTAGGCGATATATTGATGTATCAATCATGAATGTATTTTATTTGGAGGCTTCGTAAACTTGATTTCAACAGACAGACGGACTCCGCTATCTATAACGATCCAGTTCTAAGAAAGGCAGATTTAGTACCTTCTGATGCCTGGTAGAATTTTGTAAAGTCCTCATAT
Organism: Calliphora vicina; assembly: GCF_958450345.1. Classification (NCBI taxonomy): domain Eukaryota; kingdom Metazoa; phylum Arthropoda; class Insecta; order Diptera; family Calliphoridae; genus Calliphora; species Calliphora vicina. The sequence goes on along the minus strand of NC_088783.1, from coordinate 57,110,791 downwards.
TATTATAAACCAGAGTGTATTAGATAGTAAATTGCCATTTCATTCATTTTATTTCTGAAAAACAAAAAAATTATATAGAAAACAGGCAACAACACGAACAATTCTAAGAATTGCAAATGTTTGACTGACCGTGTAAAACCTAAAGACAGACGGACGGAAGGACGGACAGCAATACAGAAAAAAACAAATAGATAAAACTCTTGGAAAATAAAGATAGCTAAAAAACAAACATTTAAAAAATTCATTCATTTTTTTTTGGTTTCAACTACAACAGAGACAGTATGTCTATGTTGTTACTTATTGCAACATTTGAGATAATTATGAATAAAAATGAATGTGTTGTAGGAAATTCATTGCGGCAACTTGAGACACATTCACACATTATTCTTTAGTTATGATCACTGACATTGTGGCCATTTATAGAAACAACCTTTTTTCAGCTACTTTTTCTTTCTACTCCTTAAAAAACGATCGTGCTTCTCTCTTTAAAGTCAATATTTTAAGTGATCATTAGATTACATGGTTTCTTTATGTCCTAGTGTACTTACTACTTGTTTTTTTCCTTTCTTTCAGCAAAACAAAAGAAGAAAACAAACCCTTAGTAAATGTTTTAGGTAAAATAGTAGAATAGAATAGTTCAGGTTCTGTTGTTATTGTGGTACGTGTTTGTTTTAACCCTGTGTTTGAATTACTGACTTTGTAGAAGTTTTTTCTATTGAACAGCTGCTAATAGCTAGAGATCGCCATCAGCTGCTTAATTATTTTGCTTTTTGGTTTAAATTACACATAAATATTAATATTTTTATAGGAGACAAGTTAAATTTATTAGGGTTTTTATTTAATAAGACAATTTATATACATGTTTTAGGTATGTAAAGGTAAAGGTTTGGGTGGAGAGGTAAAGGAAAGGGAAGTTATTAATTTAAATATTAAAATAAACAAATATTTCTAGAGATTCTTTAATAACAAATAAATAAGGTTTTATTTGGGTTTTTGGAAGAGAAATTTTATGCAAATTTGGGTGAGGATCAGTTACTTTTGAAGGTAAATTTAAGATGCCGATGGTAACAAATAAATTAAATTGTTCGACCCGTTGCTATGAGGCCTTAAGATGATGAAGATCATGTAATTATCAAGATCATCAAATGTTGGGTATTTGGGACACATTTTAAACAAATTTAGCTGAGGATCAGTTACTTTTGAAGGCAAATTTAAGATGTCGATGGTAACAAATAAATGAAATTGTTCGACCCATTGCTAAGAGGCCTTAAGATGATGAAGACATGTAATGATCGAGATCATCAAATGTAGGGTATTTGAGACAAATTTTAAACAAATTCGGGTGAGGATCAGTTACTTTTGAAGGTAAATTTAAGATGTCGATGGTAACAAATAAATGTAATTGTTCGACCCATTGCTATGATGAAGATCATCTAATGATCAAGATCATCAAATGTTTTATATTTGGGTCAAATTTTAAACAAATTTAGCTGAGGATCAGTAACTTTTGAAGGTAAATTTTAGATGCCGATAGTAACAAATAAATGCAATTGTTCGACCCTTTGCTAAGAAGCCTTAAGATGATGAAGATCATCTAATGATCGAGATTATCAAATGTTGGATATTTGGAACAAATTTTAAACAAATTTAGCTGAGGATCAGTAACTTTTGAAGGTAAATTTAAGATCCTTTGACGATGGTAACAATTAAATAAAATTCTTCGGCCAATTGCTAAGTGGCCTTAAGATTATGAAGATCATCTAATGATCAAGATCCTCAAATGTCATTGTTCGAACCTTCGCAAGTTTCCATAAGATGATGATAATTATTTTTATTATTTTATTAATTTTCATAATTAGAATTTTCATTTTAATAATTCTAATCCTTTTTCCTCTCTCTCTCTCTCTCATTACAGATCCACCAAAAAAAAATATTTAACAAACAAAAAAAAGTAAATTTCTAACAATAATAAATTCTCCAACACCAAAACATAGAAAACTACCCCACAAGAAAATAAAAAAAAAATATTTTTTTAGCAATAAAACCTTAAAATTGATTTATAAAAAATACCACAAAATATTTTTATAAATCATAACCAAAAGCAAAATTGAGCAAGAAACAAACAAAACAAAAAAAAAATCCCCCACAAAATTTCCAAAAACAGTGATATTTACGACGAAAAGAAGAAATCAAATCGTACAAAATCACGATCACCATCATTAACGGCGATAGTAGAACAAAGTTCTTAACACCTTTTGTCAACCTGATATGTCGGAGGGTGTAAAAGCGCTCCTAGAAGCTGCTCAATATATTGAGCAGCAGGAGAAATTGAAATTATCACCACAGGCCACAGCGTTACCGGCAATACTCAATGAGCAGCAGCGTTTCATAGTACATGCGTATGATGCAACAATTGCGGCAGCTGCGGCCGCCAACAATAATAATATTAGCAACACAACAACGACAACAACTAATGGCCATCATAGTGTCAATGGCGGCGGCGTTGTTGGTGGTGGTGGCGGCGGCAGCATAAATATACGCAATTCAAATATAAGACATGGCAATAATGCCGGTTCCCTGCAAGTGTCATCATCAGCACCAGCTGCTGCAGCCACATTTCAGCATGTTAATGGTCATCATCAACAGCAACAGCATCATAACAATGCCAGCAGCAATACCACCGCCTCCTCCCTGCTCCATCAACATCAACAACAAACTCTTGCTACGACAACGGTATTAACAACTAACGGTACAAATAGTTTAACCGCATCTTTAACAAATGGCCACCATCAGCAACACCACCACCACCAGAACAATAATCAACAGCATCATCCTCTACATCAACAGCAACAACATCTGAATCTTAATCATCATCATCAAAGTAGTCAATTATTAAATGCAAATCATCATGATTATGAATTTAATGGAAATAGCAATGGTGGTGGTGGTGGTGCCAGTGTAACCGTTATGGCATCTTCACCCTCATCTTCATCGGGTACAACAACAAGTGGCAATTTACTGCAACAATTATCATTAAATGGCAAGTCCAGTGATGGTCGCCTATCGGGTAAGTTTCTTTAATTTTTTTTTGTGACAATTTTATTTATTATTTTCTGTTGTGTTGTATTGTCTACTATTTTGACGCTTTAATTACATCATAAAATTCATAATTATTAAACAAACAAAAAAAGCAATAATATAAATAATTAACCATAAAACAAATTTTCTTCTACGTCATGGGTGGCTTTAAACAAAATAAAATAATCATTAACGTTTAGCGATATTTGGTAAATAATCTTGAAAATATAATATTATCCCATAATAAAAGTTTTCTACAGAATAGCAAAGTGATTAATAACTTTGCTATAGAATAGCAAAGTTACTAGGAACATTTCTATAAAATAGCAAAGTTGCTAGGAACTTTTCTATGAAATAGCAAGTTTATTGATAACTTTTCTAAAGAATAGCAAAGTGGTTGATAACTTTTCTATGGAATAGCAAAGTTATTTATGAATTTTCTATAGAATAGCAAAGTGATTGAGAAAATTTCTATATGATAGCAAGTAACTAGGAACATTTCTATAGAATAGCAAAATTGCTAGCAACTTTTCTGTGAAATAACAAGTTTCTTAATAACTTTTCTAAAGAATAGCAAAGTTATTTATAACTTTTCTATATAATAGCAAAGTTATTGTTAAATTTTCTATGGAATAGCAAAGTTATTTATGACTTTCCTATAGAATAGCAAAGTGATTGAGAAATTTTCTATATGATAGCAAGTAACTAGGAACATTTCTATAGAATAGCAAATTTGATAGGAACTTTTCTAGAGAATAGCTATATTTTTGATAACTTTTCTATAGAATAGCAAAGTTATTTATAAGTTTTCTATAGAATAGCAAAGTTATTTATAACTTTTCTATAGAATAGCAATATTTTTGATAACTTTTCTATAGAACAGCAAAGTTATTTATAAATTTTCTATGGAATAGCAATGTTATTAATAACTTTTCTATAGAATAGCAAATTTTTTGATAACTTTTCTAGAGAATAGCAAATGGATTGAGAAATTTTCTATATGATAGCAAGTAAATAGGAACATTTCTATAGATAGCAAATTTGCTAGGAACTTTTCTATGAAATAGCAAGTTTCTTAATAACTTTTCTAAATAATAGCAAAGTTATTCCAAACTTTTCTATAGAATAGCATAGTTATTTATAACTAGAAAAGTTATTTATAACTTTTATATGGAATATCAAAGTTATTTATATCTTTTCTATAGAATAGCAATATTTTTGATAACTTTTCTATGGAATAGCAAAGTTATTTATGACTTTTCTATAGAATAGCAAAGTGATTGAGAAATTTTCTATATGATAGCAAGTAACTAGGAACATTTCTATAGAATAGCAAATTTGATAGGAACTTTTCTATGAATAGCAAGTTTCTTAATAACTTTTCTAAAGAATAGCAAAGTTATTTATGACTTTTCTATAGAATAGCAAAGTTATTGTTAAATTTTCTATGGAATAGCAAAGTTATTTATAACTTTTCTATAGAATACCAATATTTTTGTTAACTTTTCTATGTAATAGCAAAGTTATTTATAACTTTTCTATGGAATAGCAAAGTTTTAATAACTTTTCTATAGAATAGCAAAGTTATTGTTTACTTTTCTATGGAATAGCAAATTTATTTATAACTTTTCTAAAGAATAGCAAAGTTATTTATAACTAGAATTGTTATTTATAAATTTTCTATGGAATAGCACAGTTATTGATAACTTTTCTATAGAATAGCAAAGTTTTTTATAACTTTTCTATAAAATAGCAAAGTTTGTTAACTTTTCTATAGAATAGCAAATTTATTTAAAAAATTTCTATAGACTAGCAAAGTTATTGGTAACGCTTTGATAATTTTTCTATAGAATATCAATGTTATTTATAACTTGTCTGTAGAATAGCAAAGTAATTGAGAAGTTTTCTAGAGAAAACTAAAGTTAACGATAAGTGTTTTATGGAATAGTAATAATTATTTAATTAAATTTTGGTTATTTCTTTTAAATAAAAAATTTTCTTATAAAAAAAACTTTAAAATTTTCCCAACACTTTACAAAATGAAACTTCCAGGAAGTATTTTATTGGCTTTTCCATATTTCCCACTACATATAGTATGTGTAATTAAAACTTTTCCTCCTCCCACTATTTTGATGTACACACACACACAAAAGTTTCTTCTTTAATAGTTTCTTTTAAATCCTTATTTACTTTGGTGTTTTCTTTGAAATCTGTTGCTAAAAATAGCACTATTAATTGCCTCTTTAGAGCTTATTGAGACCACAACCTTTTGAAAACAACAAAAACAAACTTAAAAACAACAAGCTACTACACGAAACTACAAGAAAATAAGATTTTTATTTATGAATATACTAACATACATATGTACGTATGTATGTAGTATTTTTCCTCAATAATGTATGCATGCTCACGCATGCACTTATCAAAAGTGTTATAGAAAGAACAAGCAACAACAACAACAGCGGCAACAAACAAAACAATGAATAAATAGTATTGGTGTAGCTGTGCATGTGTACTATAAAAAAAGAGAGGGTGAAAAAACTTTAACAAGGAGCAATTTATATAAAATGCATGAATGTTGTTCAAAAAGCACATACACAACACTTACTTACTTGCATACAAACAACAACTGCCAGCATATAAAATTTAATCAAAAATAATAATAATAAAAAATATACATACTGACATTTTTACACCTTTTTAATAAACACAAACATGCATGATGTATCATGCATTCTTTAAAAATTATACTCTGAGCAAATTATCACACATTTTCTAGCTCTCATTTTATGCAATTTTGTTCATTTTCATTCTCTCTATTTTTTAAAAGCATTTTCATTTAAAATTCTCATTAAATTATTTGACTCCCACCTTTGCTATTGAGGGATTTTCTTATTTTTATGGCTGAGAATTTAAAAAAAAAACATTGTCTCTAAGGTTGCCAGAGTTTTTGAAAGCAAAATCTCTTACAAAAAAATTAACAAGTAGTCATTTTTTATTACAAATTATAAGTTATTAGCTAAATATAAAACAATCAGGAGATTCACAAAATAATAAAAAATGTTTGCTTAAATAAATAAAATCATAATTTTCGTTAGATTTCCGCCAGGTGACAAGCCGGAAAGAGCCGCTTTAACCAAGAGGGCGTATTTTTTTCTTCTTACATTTAATAAAATTTTCTCTTCCTTTTTACAATTTCTCTTTTTTGGAATATTCAAGTATTTTTGAGAGACAAAAACACAACAAACAAAAACTAGTTTTGACCTTGTTTGTAAAAAAAACTGAAAAAATCTCCAACATTTACAGTGGAGCAGACACCAAACAACAGATGCGCGCACATGTTGGATGAAATATCATACAAAAGAGAAATCAGAAATTGTATTTGTGATGAAAAAAAACCTAAAATAACGTAAATAATATTTGTGATCTGTCACTATTTCAGATAACAAGAAAAGCGTAATTCTTGACAATAGTAAGAAAAGTAAAGAACGATAACTTTTCTACACAAATTACAGTTATCGATAAATTTTCTGTAGTAATGTTATCGATAGCTTTTCTATTGCAAAGGAAAGTTTTAGATAAATTTTCTATAGAATAGCAAAGAAAAACAAAGTTATCGATAACTTTTTTATAGAATAGCAAAGTTATCAATAACTTTTCTTTATAGTAGCAAAGTTATCGATAACTTTTTTATATAAAAACAAAGTTATCGATAACTTTTCTATATAAAAACAAAGTTATCGATAACTTTTCTATATAAAAACAAAGTTATCGATAACTTTTCTATATAAAAACAAAGTTATCGATAACTTTTCTATATAAAACAAAGTTATCGATAACTTTTCTATATAAAAACAAAGTTATCGATAATTTTTCTATATAAAAACAAAGTTATCGATAACTTTTCTATATAAAAACAAAGTTATCGATAACTTTTCTATATAAAAACAAAGTTAACGATAACTTTTCTATATAAAAACAAAGTTATCGATAACTTTTCTATATAAAAACAAAGTTATCGATAACTTTTCTATATAAAAACAAAGTTATCGATAACTTTTTTATAGAATAGCAAAGTTATCGATAACTTTTTTATAGAATAGCAAAGTTATCGATAACTTTTTTATAGAATAGCAAAGTTATCGATAACTTTTCTATAGAATAGCAAAGTTATCGATAACTTTTCTATAGAATAGCAAAGTTATCGATAACTTTTCTATAGAATAGCAAAGTTATCGATAACTTTTCTATAGAATAGCAAAGTTATCGATAACTTTTCTATAGAATAGCAAAGTTATCGATAACTTTTCTATAGAATAGCAAAGTTATCGATAACTTTTTTATAGAATAGCAAAGTTATCGATAACTTTTTTATAGAATAGCAAAGTTATCGATAACTTTTCTTTAGAATAGCAAAGTTATAGATAAATTTTCTATAGAATAGCATGTTATCGATAACTTTTTGAAGTAGCTAAGTTATCGATAACTTTTCCATAGAATAACAATGTTTTTTTATCGGTAGCTTTTCTATAGCATAAAACAGGTAGCGAGATCATTCCTATATTTTAGTTCAAAAATATAATTTTATACAACTTTGATTTTTTTTTTTTTCAAGTGTGTTGTATTTAAAGTACTTGATTAAAGTCATACAATACAGCAGAAATGTACTTGTAAACTCATACGTTTCGCCACTTCTCTTTCTTCAGCCGCACATACTATGTACTTAAAAGGTACTTTACATCCTGTTTATAATTTTTGTGCTGAATGAGTGAGTACCTACACGTAGCCAAAGATCACGACCTTACCATACCTTGCTTTGACTGATTTTTTAACAAACAATTGCTTTTAAATTTTTGCAACATTGTTGTAAAGTGCTGTTGTTGTTATTGTTTGTTTGTAAAGTTGTCTGAAATAAATCCCTTTTAGATTTTGTATGGAGTAAAAGGAATTTTTTGCAACTTTGTTGTAAGCCTTTTAAAAAAACTCGGCTGTTGTTTATAAAAGGGGAGAAATAAATTTAAACAAGTAAAAGTGCTATATTCGGCTATGCCGAATCTTATATACCCTTCACCTTTGTTGTGGATGCATTATTATTTTTTATAATTAGTATATATGTAGGTATGTATGTACATTGCCCACTTTCAGCGTACAGCATCCTAAATTTATCAAGAACACAAAAAACAACAACAACGCCATACGAAACAAAACACCAAAAGAAAAAACAAAATACACAAGCCAATGAAACCAACACACATCCAAACATACGTTTAATTGTATAAAAAACAACAACGCCAAAAGAAACAAAACACAAAAGAAAAATAAAATACGCAACGCATGCACATCCAAACATACGATTTGTTGCTTTTTTGTAAAAAAAACCAACACACAACCAAACAAACGTTTAGTTGTATAAAAAACAACAACAACGCCAAAAGAAACAAAACACAAAAAAAAAACAAAATACACAAAACTTGCACATACAAACATACGTTTTGTTGTTTTTTTGTCAAAGCATGCAATACATTGTGTTTTTTGATGAAATTTTCAGAGGTTGTCTCGGATTTTTGCTCATATCTCCGTTATTTATGGACGGATTTTGCTGATTTTAAATAGCAAAATTCTCGAAAGTATGTCTGACAGAATTGTTGAAGATTTGGATCCCGGAGATATCTGGGGCCTTCAGAAAATTGATTTCAACAGACAGACAGACAGACAGACGGACAGACAGACAGACAGACAGACGGACATGGCTTAATCGACTCCGCTATCTATAAGGATCCAGAATATATATACTTTATAGGGTCGGAAATGAAAAATGTAGAAATTACAAACGGAATGACAAACTTATATATACCCTTCTCACGAAGCTGAAGGGTATAAAAAGGCTTCTTTTTTAATTTTGTGAGTGTGTATTTTTTTATAAGTTTTCTTTTATGTAGATGATGATACCTTAACAAAAAATTTTGAAATATTTTTCAAAACCAACGGTTCTTCTTATAGTTTCTTGTAGTAGTCTACGGCTGCTACCTGTGGTTTTTTCTTGTTTTTTTTCTGATTGTTGACATTGTATTTCTTTTGCTGGTTTGGTGTGTTGAATGTTTGTTATTTTTGTCATAAGTTGTGGTTTTTTGGTAGTTCTTGTTCGTTTTATTATGGGTTTTCGTCGTACTCACTGTTATTGAGTTGACCCCCTAAAGCAGGCGCGGATCCAGGGAAGGAAAAGAAAATTAATGTAAAAAAAGAGAAATGTAAAATAAATTTTAGTCTATTTTAGCCTGCGTTACGTTACCAGCAAAATATTATTTTGGGGTATATTTTTTGGAATTGTTCATACTTTTAGGCTTTATATTAGTGCTTGGCATAAAGAGAACATGGTTTATACTAATATGTTGTAATTTGAGCAGCTATTAATTTTAATGTTAACAATCGTGTTGTTTACAGGTTAATAACAGATCATGTTCGTTATCTGGCAGCTTGGAAAGCCGACCACTGCTTTATATGTTGTAAAAATAAGTACTCTGATTAGGAATAATTCTTTCAATATTTTCCCTTCTTCAGAGACCGCTACTGAATTCTAACGGATGTGTTTTGGGGAATTATAAATTTTAACTTTATTAATTAGTGTTTTATTCAAATATTTGTGTTTATCTATTATACAACAGTTTTTTAAACTATAATTTAATAAATAACAGGCAACAGATGTTAATTTGAAAACAGATTCAAAACAAATAATATTGAATTTATTTTATATTCCTATAAACAGCTAATGGCAAACAAAAAACATTGTATATTAATACAGTTAGTGACATTATAAAGAATTGGTTATTTTAATTTTATATACTAGTAGACATAGAAACCAGTGGTCCACACAATGTATAGTAATGTTCCTGAATTTTCAATTAATCCCCAATTGTTTACATTTTTTTTATCATTTTAAAGAGTTTCACTTCACACTTTCGTGTTGTTTATTTCTGAATTATCGTTTTGCCCCTGTTGGCTATGAATGCCGACCACTGATTTAAATGTATGCCTTTATATTTTCATTTCTATAAAAGGTACTAAGTTTGTGGGCTTTTTATTCGAAATGTGAAAAGACAAAAGTTTGTCTTATTTTATATCAATGGAAAGGAAATTGTGTCTAGTTTTTAAAACTATATAAATATAACTTATATTTTAATATACGTATATAAAAATTATGAAAGAGTTTTATAAAAAAATATAAAAAAAATTAAAAAAAAAATATTTTTATTTCAACTTTATTTGATATTTTGAAAAAGAAAAAATAACAATATTTTATATCACAGTAAAGGAAATTTTGTTAACAAAACTCTGTAAGAATACTTTTGGTTATCACATTATCTTCATTCAAATAATACACGGTGAAAGTTATGACATGAAACAGATTATCACACCCGACTTGATCAACATTGACTTTTGGTAGCTCTGTTTGGATTCCACTAAGGAGATGGCAAGTTGCATATTCTGAAAGCTTAAATCCTGCTCTAAAATTTGTCTTAATATTGTTTTGTAATTAAACCAATAGTTTAAAAGTTACATATAATTCAAATTCATTTTGCATTTATATGCTACAGTATTGTTTTTGACACTCACTGTACTCATTCATCGCATAGTATAAATACAACACACTGTAGAGAGAGGTATTTATTGTGTGACCAAAAATATAAAAAAAAAATAGCAAACAAAATAATTTGTTTAACATGTGTGCTGAAAATAACAATTTAAACAAAATACCAGCGCAAAAAAAAATATTGCATAATTTTATTTGTTTTATTGTTAATTTTTTTTGTTAAAAAAAAGACAATTTTTGTTAATTAGTATTTTTTTGTTTTAAACAATAATACCTACCTACCTACATATTCGATTTTAAGCACATTTATTTTTAAATCTCTACGTCATTTAGTTTTAATTTTAGTGTTATTTAGATATTTAATTTTTTAGCTTAGAAACAAATTTCAAAGTTTTGATAGCTATTTGGCCTTAAATTGTGCCGTAAACTTGTTTTTGGGATAAATGACCTTTGACCTTAAGTAGATTATGTTATAGATTAGCCGTCTTTTTTCTGTTTAAACAGTTATAATTATGGTTTTGTATTAGCATAGCAACTAATTTTGATAGCAATTTGGTATCAAATTGGAAATTAACCTTTTTTGGGGTAAATGACCTTTGACCTTAAGTTTCTTTAAATATTATTTTCCAGATTTTATATTTAAAAATCCATAATCAAAAATTCGGATGTTAATTTTTCAATATTTTTGCATATTTCCAAAGAAATTTTTATCAGTGGTCGGCAAAGTGATTTTCTCCTTCCTGTCTCTGTAATAATCTAACCAGCTTCTTTGACATTCGTGTTGTTTACCGGGAAATTAAACAATTATTTTCCTCTGCTGGGGGCTATAAGGGCCGAATACTGTTTTTAATACATTTAAGGGTTAAAAAAATTATTAAATACTGATTAGCATAGAAACTAATTTTAGTTTTTGAGGCTTAGGAGCCTTTTTAGCTACAGTTTCGTCTTCTTTGTGTTGTTAGAATCACTAATTTCCCATTTTCAGTATAAAATTCCATAAAACAAGTTTTGAAACTGATTCTCTTCATTGTAATTTTGGCATTTTAAAAATGAGACTCTATTGTGACCCCTCTAACATTTAAGGGTTAATTTTAACTGATATAACATTTATAGGACCCGTGGAAATATCTTTCTCAATTTTCTTTTAAATCCAACAATAAATTCAAACTATTTTTATTTATTTTCATGAAAAACTTCAAATATCAAAAACTGAATTTTGAAAACCGATTAGATTCAACAGGGCCGATTTCCCAGACCAGTACCCCGTTTCTGTAACTTGTCAGAAGTTTTCGCATCGAAAAAAATTTAAAAATTCTTGTAGTCATTCAGTTTTTAACAGGATGACTTCGGCAATGTTTAAACTGAATACATTAAAAGTACAGACACAGTTAATGATTTACTAATACTCGCCCTGTGTTTAACAGGAAGTTTATAAATGTTTCGAATGAAAAGTTTCTCACATACAATACAGAAACGAGGTACAGGTTTCAGTATATAATTTCTATATATAATAATATAATTATCTTCAATTAAATAACCTTCTGACAGTGTAATTTTGGCGTTTAAAAAATGGGGGTCTATTTCGACTACTAATGACATTTAAGGGTTAATTTTAAGTAAAATATCATTTATATGCAGGCCACTGCTACACGTTCAATACAGTCCTGTAGAAATATTTTACACAATTTCAGTTAAAATTTAAAAAAATTTTATGAATTTTTATAAAAGATTATAAAATTTAAAAAAAATAAAAATAATTTTGCGAAAATGTTTAACAGGCCCGATTTTAACCAAAGATTCAATATGAACTTATAGTTTCTATAAACTAAGCTATAATTTCCTAAAAATAGTTTGGTAAAACTGAGTAAAAATTTATTAAAAATAAATATATAAAATAAATTATGAGCAAAAATTAAGTTTTTCCCGAAATTCTCTGAAATCAAATTGCTACCAAAGCTGAATTAAGCAATAAATTTAAGTAATTCTTTTTGATTTTTAGTCTCTCTGGTATTTTAAATAAAAACTTGATGATTAAGTAACAAATTTGTAAAATTTGTTTAACACTTTTAACAAAAATGTCAAATTAGAGATTTGAAATTGTTTAAAAGTATTAAATTTTTTTGATTAGTTGTCAGGACTAAATTAAGAAGCGAATTGAGGTAATTCCTTTTGATTTTTATAGTCTATGGTATTTTAAATAAAACCTTAAGGAACAAGTCTGAAATTTGTAGAATTTGTTTAACAGATTTATTAAAAAATCACAGTGGGGAAGAGCGAAAATATTTTGAAAATTTGAAATTATTTGATCGAACTAGAAAATGTATAAATGTTATACTCGGTGCATATAATCTAGTAAATCAGTATTTATAATTGTAGTTAAAGTGAAATTACACATTAATTAAGAAATTTTTCATAAAATTTTATGATTTTTAAGCAATTTCTTATTATAAAGACCAGAGACACTGAATATTTAGGAGAATTTTTAACAACTTGAAGAGATTTTAAATTTTTATATCTTGTTGGAAAGAGAACTCAACAAAAAATAAATTTTAAAAGTCACACAGTCGTTCATTAAGTTTTTAGCAACTAATTTAAGAAATTTTGTGAAATTTATTTTTATAAATACCAACGACACTGAATGTTTAGGAGAATTTGTAATAACTTGCTGAGTTTTCAAGTGATTTTCAATTTATATATCTTGTTAGAAACATAACTGAATATAGATTAATTAATTTAAAATAAACTTTCTGTAATATATTATCCAAAAACTTGTAAAATGGTTCATCGAATTTCCCAATAAAAGTAAAGGTGGCGAAATTTGTAAAAACTTGAATACTTTTCAACCGATTTTTGTGTTTTATATCTTTTTAGAATGATAATTTAATATAGATTACGATTACTATGTTGATGTACGATTACTGAACAAAAAGTAGCATTTTGTAACTATGGGGCCCAGTTTAATGTGAAATTCCATTCCTATTTATAAAAATTTTATCTATTTTTAATTTCCCCACAAAATGTATATTTCTTCCCTCAAATTGTTCAAATATTTATTATTTATTTCGTATCGAATACAATCGTGAAAATATGTTACTTTTACATGCTAAATAATAATGTACATTATTTCTGTTTTAATGAATTTAGGTAGGTATTTTTGTTTGTTCTAAATATTATTTATATAAAGAATTTTATAGCACTTTCCTTACTTTGCTTCCCCTTTGCAATGTTGTTTTGTTTTTTCCTATCTTATAAATAAATATTGCATGGTACTTTTATACTGTATTTACATACCAGGGATGAAAAAGTTGATACAATGGTACTTTTTTTTGATACTATTTCATATTGAAAAGTATCATGGTACTCCTAAGACTCATTCGATACTTTCTAACTATTTTCTTTATAAATTGGTATAGCTAACTATTTTCTACAAAAAATATTGTGTAAAACAAAGATTTTCATAAAAAAAACTTTGTGTTTAACAGTATTTTATACAAAAAATCTTCAGTATAACAGTATTTTCTATAGAAAATCTTTATTAAAACAATATTTTCTATGGAAAATCTTCTGTATAACAGTATTTTCTATGGAAAAGCTTCATTATAACAGTATTTTCTAAAGAAAATCTTCAGTATAACAGTATTTTCCATGGAAAACCTTCAGTATAACAGTAATTTCTGAAGAAAATCTTCCGTATAACAGTATGTTCTATAGAAAATCTTCAATATAACAGAATTTCCTATGGAAAATCTTCAGTATAACAGTATGTTCTATGAAAAATCTTCTGTATAACAGTATTTTCTATGGAAAATATTTAGTATAACAGTACTTTCTACAGAAAATCTTTATTAGTATAACAATATTTTCTACAGAAAATCTTCAGTATAACAGTATCTTCTATAGAAAATTTTCAGTATAACAGTTTTTTTATGGAAAATCTTCAGTATAACAGTATTTTTTATTGAAAATCTTCAGTATAACAGTGTTTTCTACAGAAAATCTTCAGTATAACAGTATTTTCCATGGAAAACCTTCAATATAACAGTAATTTCTGAAGAAAATCTTCCGTATAACAGTATGTTCTGTAGAAAATCTTCAATATAACAGTATTTTCTATACAAAATCTTCAGTATGACAGTATTTACTAAAGAAAATCTTCAGTATAACAGTATTTTCTATAGAAAATCTTCAGTATAACAGTGCGTTCTATAAAAAAATCTTCAGTATAACAGTATTTTTAACAAAAAATCTTCAGTATAACAGTATTTTCTACAGAAAATCTTCAGTATAACAATATTTTGTAAAGAAAATCTTCAGTATAACAGTATTTTCTCTAGAATATCTTCAGTATAACAGTATTTTCTACAGAAAATCTTCAGTATAACAGAATTTTATATAAAAATGTTCCATCTTGATACCTATTCGTAAGGTTGGAAAAAATTACTATTTGAATATTATTTTGATACCCAACTCATTTTTTCACTTTCCATCCCTGTTACATACCTAAATATGTTTTTGTTTGCTTTCTTTACCTTACCCATCCCTAAAAAAAAAATAAAAAACCGAAAGAACAATTGTTTCAAATGATGATGAGCCAGAAAAAAGCGTATTTATTATCATAATATTAGCAAATAACGTGAAAAACAAAAACAATATCATCAAAACAGCTTTTTATTTAAGGCCACGTGTACTACAAAGTACAAACACAACAACAACCCATACCCACATATAGAAATTATAAAGAAAAAAACAAATAAATAAAAAAGCAAACAAACACACAAGAGTAGAAGAGCGCAAGTGTAAGAGTAATGAATCAGAGAGTATGTGTTATTTGTTTTGGTTTGCTTTTGTCTCCCCTTTTTTATAAAGACATTTTTCAAATTTCCCCACTACTAATGCACCGGTTTTTTCGACAAAAATTCTTTATATAAATCAGTGAGAACAGAGAAAATCCACTCACTCACTCTTTGTGATGATTTATTGTAGTTAAACTTGTTGCTGTTTTTTTTACCCCCCATACGATTTTCATGTTTATAAACATGATGTTTATTGAAGGAGGGGTGGGGAGAAAGAGAGCTTTTTTATCACATTTTAACTGTTTATTAATTTGTCATGCCTTTCTTTTAATGTTTTAAACAAATTTACCTTAAATATTTGCAAAACAACAACAATCATTACTCATTAATTAATTAAATGAGTACTTGCAGCAATTTTACTCAGTTTTTTTTTGTGTTCTCTAAAGGTAAATTAAAATCAGAGAATGGGGTTTGTTTTATAATGTTTATGTATGTATAAGTGAGTTGTTTTGATTTTTATTTTGCAAGAAAAAAAAAGAAAATCTCTCTTTGTATTAAAGGCATATGAAACTTTTCTGGGCTCTTTTAGTAACATGTTAATATAGGCTTTTTTGTTGTTGTAATTTGTTTACGAGAGTTGCCTTTTGTTATTAAATGCTGTAATAAAAGGGATTTATGAAAAATGAATATGAAATTAAGGAAATTATGAAAAAATTTGAGATTTATTAAAATAAAAATTTAAATTTCTTAAATAAATAACTATTGAGTGTTTAAGTATTAAAAAAGAAGCTAATTTAAGGGAGGGCGAAAGTGAATATATAGATTAGAGTTAATTTCAAAAATTTGATTTGCGGGTATCATCAATTTTCTGAAGGTTTTTGCGCAAATAATAATAATGGCGTCCTTTTTTTTTGAAAATGTTCACTCCTTGTGGTGGTTCAACGCACCTAAAGACGCGCATTTTGAGCACATTTTTATGTAGAGCAAAAACGGTTGAATATATTGTAAATCTGATTTCACTAGTCGATTGTGCATCAAAAATTAATACAATTGATGGTTTTTGAATCCTTAAAAATAGTTCCAAAAACCAACAACAGGGGGCGCAAATTGTGGTGTTGTCTGTCGTCTTATCATTTTCCAAAGCCCATGCATATGATTATCGATGTTATACAATCGTCCACTTTAATTTAGTTTTCTTCATGACAACTATCGTATAAATCTTCCGATTCCATATCTGATAATTCCATTTGCCCCTCATTACTATTTGAGCTAAAAGTGTACCAATAGTTGAAAGATCTTCGTTTTCCTCTTGAATTATTTTTTTGTAAAATATTACTTCATTCAATTCATGCAAGTCGTTCCAGGATTTTCGGATATTGGACACTGATATTATATCCCAGGACGGATATAATATCAGAATCTGAACTGCATTTTTGAGATTGAAGTTTTTTAGTTTCAGCTCCAAATTTGTCCCCTTATCGCCAAGCAAGTGGGTGATCAGTTGTTTTTTATGATTTAATTTGGCCTAGTTGATAACGTTTTGATATAACGGTTGAATAAGCGCCGTGCAATTGGGTGGTAGATTCATTGCTATAATTAAACCGTCAGTCATTACTTTTTAGTTTCTCAACTGGGTGACACGTCGCGGTATCTAAAAGCAAAACTGCATTTTGCGGCAGACCTTTTGAAGACAAAAATTCTCCGACATAAAATTAAATTATGTGGGGAACAAATTCGTGATGGAACCAGTCCTTGAATATAAATGATGTCATCCAGGCGTTATTACTAAAGTTGTATATTACAGGATTATTGAAAATGCATTTAAAGGATCGTGGGTTTTTCGATTTTCCAACAACCAACAATTTCAGTTTGCCTGTGGCATTCGCATTTGAACAGGGCAAAAATGTTATTCGCTCTTGACATATC
Source organism: Calliphora vicina (assembly GCF_958450345.1). Taxonomy (NCBI): domain Eukaryota; kingdom Metazoa; phylum Arthropoda; class Insecta; order Diptera; family Calliphoridae; genus Calliphora; species Calliphora vicina. The sequence goes on along the minus strand of NC_088783.1, from coordinate 57,093,406 downwards.
TTCTGTTTTCTCATTACATGTGCAAGAGTGTGATTTGGAAGCGTCCTATAATATAAATCGGATTCGTCGGCATTGTAGATTTAGTGAATAATCAACCCATGCTCATAAACGTAATCCTTAAACTTTTTAACAAATGGATCAATAAGACGAGGTTTTTAAAAATCTACGACGACATTTTTTGGTAGCTAGATTACTTTATTCCACATTACCCTAGAAATTTTGGATATTTTATGAGTTCCCTCTAAAAATACTGATAAACTCTAGAGTTGTCCACCCTATACTGCATTGTTTTGTTGTTGTAAATAGCAAGAAACCTCAGCAGCAGCAGCTAAAGTCGCAGCCACACTAGCACAGCCATAATAAACTGCTGTTTTTGTTGTTGTTGTTGAATTATGTACTGGGTTAGAGTAAAGCGTAGAGCACTTTAAAAAAAATATGCGGTGATTGTAAACAAAAAGTCATTGAACTTTGTACGAATTTTTTTTTAACAAATGTTTTCTTTTTTTGTATTTCTTTTGTTTTGTGTTTTTTAAATTTTTTCCTTACACACATGTTGTTATTGTTTTTGTATAAAATTTAAAAAAAAATCATACCTACTTTTTAACGAAAGTACATAACAATTAAATTTTATGGCAAAACAAACCAATAAAAGAGGGAAATTTGTTGGATTCACCTTAATTCTTTTTTAGTTTTAGTTAAAAATAACAACAACAACATTTTCATATTTTTAAACTGCGCCTGCTCTTTGTTTTTTTAATTACGAAGACGATGACTACAACTAGTACTCGTAGGTATTTTGTTGTTGTCTCAGTGTTGTTGTCGCGTGGCATTTTAACCAAAATCGGTAATGCTGTTTTTGTTGTTTTTCTCAGCACCCACATTTCGTTTGTTATCTTTTTACACACTTCTCCTCCTACTCCTTTTCAATAACATGTATTTCTTGTTTTTGTTGTTTGTGATGTGAGTGTTTCCTTTATTTGTTTGTGGTTGTTGTTTCTGTTGTTTTGTATTTTGTTGTAATGAGTGCTATTTATTGTGTAAAGAAGAATTGTTAGTGGTTGTTGCTGCTGCACATGTTGCTAATGATGTTGATGAGTAACATGTTTATTTATTTTTGTGTGGTGTGGTTTTGTTGTGGCTCTTTATGTATTCTCTTCTTTTGATGTGTTTTTATTTAAGTATTTTAATCAATTCGTCATTAGGTTTTTGTAAATATGGGTCATTTCAAGTATGGAAAATTACTAAAAAATGTTGAAGTTTAGTTTGGAAAAACAGATGTTTTACATACTTTCATAAACAAAGTCAATCTTAAAAATTTATTTTAATTAGTAATGTAATACCTATTTTGGGGAACTTATTTTGAAATTTTAATATTTTTTGTTTCTTTTTCATTCACTTGAGCAAAGAATTGCTATTTTTACTAAAATTAGAACATATTTCTGTGTTTTTGTGGTAGTTTTTCAATAACTCCTTTTTTTTCCTCCAAAACGCCCATTTCATTTGGGGTACTACCCAGTTGCATTGATGTTTATTGTTTTTATCTCAAAACATAAACCTACTTATTATCATTCTTACAGTGTTGGAAAAAATAATAGGCACAAACAGAAATGGTAATAGGTACCTATTTTATTTATTTTTCATTAAAAATAAATAAACTTTAGTGAATAATAGGTAGCTCTACTTAAAAATCTTTAAATAAATTCAGTGCAAAACTAAAAATATTCTCCAAATTCTGCTTAGACAATACAAATTAGCATTTCTCATTCTTTTTTAATATTTTTACGTTTTAACCTTTTAAAAACGGTAGTTTATATACCGCGTTAAACAACAGTTTAAATAGTCACTATGTCTTTTTATACAAATACACGTTTAGAATTCTCAATAATACACACATTTAAATTACACTTTATAATGTACAAGAATGCAGTTGGATGTTAATTCTAACAGCGCCTATGATAAACTAAACTAGCGACTGTAATTGTTGACACTATTTATATACAGTGCCATCTTCCTTCCAGTAGCTTCATGAAAGTTCTATTTCTACAATGATCAACTCAAAGCTTTTATTCAATGTTGTATGTTCCACAGCTATGTTAATAATATCTACAGTCATGTTAACTGCTATAAATCGGCCGGTAAACAACATTGTTTACAATTAGAAGTCTCCAGAAATAGAAATGTTGAAAAATATGATCAAACTTGAAACCAGCCGTTAGGAAGCGTTGTACATATTTGAATTCAAATACAATTTTGTAACAATATACATATTTATGTTTATTTAATCGTTTTGGACAGCTACTACTTACTAAAGTAAGAAACAACTAATTTACTTCCTTACACTCATCTTAGAGCTTGAAGAAAATTAAAATTGGTTGACAAAAGTAACATACATAGCTATTTGAAACTTAAACGAAAAGGTCTCTTCAATTTGAAAGGTAAAACATGTAGATATCTATCTCCTAAATAAAAGAAGCAATTTTAAAATCAATTTCAACCCACATTACTACTTCTGGTTTTTTGAAGTTGTAACTTCGCTAATTTAAAAAGTACTAAACGAAGTGATCGTGTATGTCTTAAAAATGCGGCTTAGCTTTTATTTTGAAACATTTGTACAATAGAAATATTTTCAAATTATTGACAATTGTTAGCTGTGACTTTTTCTTATCTTTCTGGCAACATATGGTTTCCGAGCCAAAGTAACTGCTCGTCTTTTGACTCCAAAAACGAATCAAGCCAATATCAGATACTCTGTGATGGTCTGGTCAGATTTCAGCAGCTCATAATAGATAGGAGCCTTTTGGTCCCGCCAAATACAGAGTATTAACTTAGATCCATGGATATTTGGATTTAGTTATCAAGTTTCAATTCGTATGGTATCAAATTTCCTGATTTTGGATGCATTCTGCTGCTCGCAAACATTTTGAAATTGCTGTTTGAGTAGCTCCCAATGATTTTGCAGGCTCTAGTTGAGTTTTACAACAATATTCATCGACTAATGTCTCCAATTCTTGGTCTTCAGACTTTTTTTGGCTAGCCTGGGCGATAATTGTCTTCCGTGTCATAATCACCACTTCTGAACCGCACAAACCATCTCTTGAATTTTGGTTTAAGAAACCAAAATTTTGTTACCACAACTGTAAAATTCGGTCACAGAGGTAGAATCATTCGATTGGCAACAAATTCAGTTGCTAGTACGAATCAGTTTTCTCTGTGCAGATATTGTATTTTATTTGTTTCAATCCAGAGTATTAATATCGTTTATTATTTTGGTTTTTAAACAATTGCAAATCCTGAATCTTTTATAGGTATATTTTACTTGCATATTCTTTTTGATTTAGTCTTCATTCTATAAATGTAGTTTTGAATGCTTATAAAAGCTTAAATTTACTATATTTTAATAGAAAACGTAATAATTATTTTGCCCGAGCTCTGGCTGCCAAACAATGATAATCTCATTGTGTCTCTATAATTATTTCCATTACTGTATTACACTTACAACAACAATATGTATGTATGCTCGTTTGTTTACATTTATTTTTCTCCTTACGGTTCTTGCCAATATGTGCTCATTATAAGTAGTGAGTGTAATATTTAGTGTTAGACCAGAGAGGGTGTTTTATTTATTTTTATTTTCTATTGATAAGTAATCACTTTAACTAAATTCTTATTGTTATTAGTTGTATGTCATTGTTACTACTTTAATTTTTCCTAATCAGGGAAACACATTAAAACAGCTGTTTATTTTTGTTTGCTTTGTTACCAATTCCTTTTTGTTTCATTATTATTACAGATAAGAAATGTTTTAAGAGGCATACAAAATAATCAATAGTTTCTTATAATTGCTGTTAGAGCAAAGTGTAGAAAATGAGTTTACACTCGCTCACTCTCCTGGTGTTTATCTCTATTACTTAATGTTTGTCAGAGAATAATCCCTAATTACCGTTACAAAGTTAAACATAATCAGCTGTGATTGTTTACTTAATTGGTAGCCAGTCAAGACATTCAAACAAAATAAAGTTAAATGATTTAGTTTGTAATTAATTATTTATAGATTGTATATTAAACATTAGATAGTAATTTATTAAGAAAATAATAGTTATTATTTTTACAAAGAAAGTAATTATCAGGGCAAGTTTAAATGTCCAAAAAAAAATACGTAAAATACGGACTCAAAATTATACCACGAAGGAAGCTTTATCAGATGCAGTTATAAGGGAATCAAAATTGCTAGGAAATTAATCTGGCATAAACGTGAGCGTAGCCAAGGAGTATTCGAGTTTATGTTATTAAAATGTGGTCTACAAATGCTCCAGGGTCGGCGCTTAGGGGGCCACTTTAAAACTCAGTCCTTCAAAAATATTGCACTTTTTCATATTTTAGTATAAAATGTGACGTAAGTCAGAACCATTGACTTATTGAAAAAATATTTGGTCAATTCACAAGGTCTCATATCAGTCTTATTGTCATAATGTCCTAATATTTCACAATTTTGTTCATTCACAATAGTTAATTTTGTTTGTAACAGCTGATTATTGTTTACAAAATTCCATCTAAAAATTTCACAACAAGGGAAATTTTTTCACGTGAACAAAGTTGATAAACGAAAAAGGAAAATATTTCATGTGAAATATTGATTCGCGATAGGGGTGAATCAGTTAATGAAATTCCAAAAATAATAAAAAAATCTTAATGATTTGTTTGGTTTATGACCTCTTAATTGAATATTTTAAAATGTTTTCATTGTATTGACAACCACTGTATATAAATGTAAATAAGTTGTTATTAAATACTGTCACACCAGCATTAATTCTCTTTGAAAAACTTATTTGGTATTTTACTACACATTCATCACTGATATTACACCAAATTCTTTCATTTCCATTGCAGAATTGAGTCAGATTATTAATGAATTAGTGTTTTTTTAATAAAATTTTTGAAAACCAAAACCAATTTATATGGAACATTTTTGAAAGTGAGCCGAAATACAGTTTAATTTTTAATTTCAACAACTAAATTCCTTCAAAATTTCTCAATTTTAAACTTCTTTAATTAATACTTATAATTTCTTTGAGTGTAAACGTAAAATATGCAAATTGCATTCACTACACATACAAAACAAAGCTTTATTTTCTCCACAATTTATAATACACACACTCGTATAAATGTTTAAATTAAAAAAAAACACATTAGCATTTCAAAAATGCTATTTTTGGCCTAAAACAATAACAAGAACAAGCAAGCATTCATTATAAGCTCGTATTAAAAATTTGCGTAGGTAGAAAAAGCCAACAAAAACGACAACAACAACAACAAAAAAGTAAAGGATAATTAACAAGTGCAAAATTACATTCACAGTAAAGTCCACTCATACTTACATACACACATTCTCCTGTTCTCTTCTCTTCTCTCTCATATAAATACTCATTCGTTATTAAAGAGTACAACTTTACGTATGATTTATTTTATATAACAATCATTGTGACTTGTTTGGTTTTTTGTATTGCAATTGAGAATGCAAACACATAAACCTACATACATACATCCATAAATATAAATGTATGTAAACATGAATGTTTGCCAGTTGAACAGTTATTTTTAGCATTTTTATTATTATCGTTTTCGATGTTTTTTTATGTTATTCTTTTTTGCAATGTGTTATTTTACACTTATTTATACCTATGAGTGCGTGTAAATAAGTTTGTCAAGAATATATGTACATATTTTTCTTGTTACTGTTGTTTCATTATTAATAGTGTTGTGTGTACAATTTTTGTGGCGTGCAACATGCAAGCCAATAACATGTTGGCAAATAACAAAATAATGAAAAAAAATATAAAAAAAACGTAGACACACAAAAAGTTTTAAATAAATTAATGCAATATCACATGCTTGTTTAGAAATGCATAAACACTCATACTCATTTTTTGTTATTATTGTTATTTTTTTTTTTAAAGAGTATTATAATAGTATGTGTGTCATTTACTCATGTTCAATACTTTATTTATTATAGTTTTGTTTTTTGCTACGAACAAAAGCTCTTTTTCTTGGTTTTGTTGAAGTATTGGAAAAAAAAAGTTTATCCTTTTCATTATAGTGTAGGTGTTTACGTACGTTGTTAAGAAATATCTATGTGACAGTATTTGATGGCGTATACATGATTTGAGATTTTGTGAGTTGCCACATTGTGTTATAGAAAAATTTCCAAAAAACAAGTAGGTATTTTTTCTACAGCTTTTGCAAAAGAGTTGCGAAGAAACAAATAATTTGTTTAATTAAAGAAATAATTCTATGATCCAAAGAAATTTTATTTTTCTCTCAGTTGAAAGGTTATAATTCAGTGAGTAATAATACAATGGAAACTTTTTTTGAAAACTATATTCTGTAATTTCAGTTTTCAAAAACATGTAATAGGGTAGATGTACTACTAGTCGGGAGTCTAAGAACTTGTGATTTTGCTATTGGACTGATTTCTAGTTCAATAATTTGTATTGATTTAAATAAATTAAGTTTAGTTTTAATATTTTTTCATTTAAATTAAGAAATTTACAGATTTTATCAAAAAGAGGGAGGACATTTGTCACATATAACCTTGATTTTTTTAAGACAAAGACAAATACATTTGAGAATGTTTATAAAGCTAAATTGATCTTTTTTAAAACATACAGGCCTATCACAGAATTCCATTCCGATCGAAAGTGGAATTAATTCCGTATTTCGCTTCTTCAGAAAAGGTAAAACGAAAATTTCTTTCGGAATGAAACCACTTTCAGTTTTCGAAGTGGAATTGATATTTATTTATTTGTCTTTCTAAAATTTTTTAATCAATTTCTGTTCCAAAAACTTTTGTTTTAATATAAAAAACGCGTCAAATTAAAATCAGAAATACAGCATTATTAAATATTTTTGGAATTAATGAATTACACGGAATCTGAAGAACCTACAAAGAAATCGATCGGAATAAAAACTGCGGAATTGAAACCATTCCGATTAAATATGTGACAGGCCTGATAATTGCCGTTATTATTATTTATTTGAGTTTTAATAACAAAAATTGCCGTACATGCCGGACTTAGGAGCGTTTACCCTATAAATGTACTATATTTCTAAGATAAATTTAAATTAACTAAGTTTTCTATTAGAACATTTAGCCTTATTGGGTATATGACTTAAAAATGCTCGATTTTTTTTATTCAAATTTTCAGCTTTTATTTTTAAACATTTGTACAATATAAATTTATTCAATGTATTGGCCATTGTAGGCTATAACCTTTTCCCAAGAACGAATCAAGCCAATATCGGATACTTTGTTCTGATCGGATACTCCTATCTCAGAGAAAGAGCGTTCTGCATCGATCGAAACAAATAGTAGTCGGATGGGACAAGGTCTAGAGTCTAGACTAAGAAATGTCGACCTGCTCTTTCTAAATAGTTTTTAACAGGTATGGCAACTTGTCATGATGGAATATTACGGTTTCAAGCCTGGGCGTTTTTCGGCCAATACTCGCTTCAACGAATCAGTTGCGTTCGGTACAGGTTCTCTGCGATGGTCTGGTCAGATTACAGCAGCTCATAATAGATAGGACCTTATCACCAAGGATATTTGGCTTTGTTATCGATTTGGCTGTTTGGTCGGACTTTGCTTCGGGTTATCGTAATGGATAAATTTGTCATCGCAAGTAATGATTCGGTGCAAAAATGATTTTCTTTTATAGCATTCAAGCATCATTTCGGACATGCAAAATCTTCTTTCAATAGCTCTCGGTTTCAATTCGTATGGTACCCAATTTCCCTGCTTGCAAACGTTTTGAAATTGCAGCTTGAGTAGCTCTTGTTGAGTTTTACAACAATCTTCATATAGTCTTCAAACTTTTTTGGCTGCCCTGGCCGATCTTTGTATTCCGTTTCAAAATCACCACTTCTGAACCGCACAAACCATCTCTCGTACGTTGAAACGGATGAAACACATTCACCATAAGTTTTGGTGAGCAATCCGAAGAAGTAAAACTAAATTTCCACATATGACGCTTTATTAGCACAAAATTCGACAAAAAAACTTTGTTATTTACACTATAATCACGACTATCGCGAATCAATATTTCACATAAATATGTTCCCTTTTCTCATTTTTCGTTCATCAAACTTTGTTCACGTCAACAAATTCCCCATGTACAGAAACCGTCTTCAAAAGATACGCCATCTACTGTAAATCCCGCATTTTTAAGTCACACACCGAATAAATCATACCAAATACGAGTAAATAATATAACTGCATTGACAGATTTCAGAAATACATATTTAAAACCAAGGAACAAATTTTGTATGGAAATTTTATTTTATTTTGTAAAAATACAAATTTCATTAGAATTTTTAGGATTGTAACATATGTTAGTTACAATCTATTGTATTGTCAACCACTGTATATCACAAAATATTGACTTATTTACAATAATATTTATATACTATTGGATAGGTCTTCTAAATACCTGTAATCAAACATCTGGTTACACCATTTTGCTACTCAAAATATCAAACGTGCTTTTGCTCACATATTTTTCTCACTAATACAAACCAACAACCGTTAAGAGCTCCCTCCCCCCACCTACACTTATCTCTTGATGATGATGAGACAGCCATTGTTAAAGAGACATACATCCAAACAAACAAATGTAAATCGCTACATTTTGTAAACATTATGGAGACATTTTGCATTTTTGTTGTAGATTTGTTTTTTTCTTTTTTGCCCCCAAAATACCACCACATGCGTACGAGATTCTAAAGGGCATGAAGAAGAAATATAAAAAACAGAGAAGTTGTTTTTTTTTTGTTTTTGTGAGTCGGTGTTTCCCAGGTTGTCATTATAATAGTTTGTGTGTAGTATGAGAGAGTGTGCGAATAACGAATAATTTTGCATTGACGTAGCTGGCAGCTTTTGTTTTGTATTTTTTTTTATTAGTATTGCTCTCATTGTTGTTTCTTGACAACTAAACTACGTTATTGTTGTTGTTGCTGTCGGTTTCAGTGATGGCAACGATGTGGATGTTGACGATGATTATGGGGATTATTATTTTTTTTTTGCAAATGTTGTTGTTGTGGTTAGAATAACAACCCAACCAACTTTTTTTTGCCTTTTTGTTTTTGTAGCTTAAAGTAGAATACAAAATGAAAATTGCATTTTTATTTGTTGCTGCTGCGTTTCGTACTTAGTAATGTTGTGTGTTTTGCTTTTATTTTTGATTGTTATTGTTGTAGCTGCTGCCTGTTTTACAGACCTACGACTGCGAGTGGTGAATGAGAATTTTTACGATTCAACAAAATACAAAAAAAATCATTTATATTATAATAAAAAAAGCATTGTTAAAGTTTTTAAGTAAAAATAGCAATCATTCGTATAAAAGTCGTTCGCGTGTGTGGTTGACAAGAAACTAAAAACAGCACCACAACAACACAATTTATAATAAATTAATAAAAACAAAAATACAACTACAAAAAAAAAAATAATAAAAAATCACACCAACAACCACCTGAAATAATAACGAAACGACTGAAAAACAAAACGGGTTGAAAAAAGCAACAACACACAATAATAAATAAATTAAATATAAAATTTTTAAAGATTTTTTTCAAGTGATAATTTTTCTATTTAAAAACAAAACTTAAAAAAAAATAATGCAAAAAATTAAAACAAAAGTTTAAGATTTCATAAAACAAAACAAGTTGTTTTTTAACAATAAAAAAAAATAAATTAAATTTTCGAATAAAAAAAAAATTAAGAAAGTTTTCTTCTTGAAATGTGGCAACCTTCCTTAAATAAACATTTATATGGCAGCGCTGCTTCGTATTTAAGTGCCAATACGCAACAGGATGAATTAGCGGCAAATTTATTACATTTGCAGAAATTACAATTAACCGACTTAATGCCCCCTTTAACAGCATCAAATCCCGCCCTTCCATCATCATATGCCAACGTTCCAGCAGCCACCTTAATACAAAATACTCCGGCATTAACCTTAGCGCCAGCAACTCCCAGTTTTATAAATAGTTTTCAACAATATGTGAGAACCATGATAAGTAGACATAATCTGCATTCCATGATACCCTCTACACAATGGTCAGATACAGCTGGCTCTAACACTAGCAGCAGCAGACACTTGTTGCTTTCCGCAGCTGCAGTAGCAGCAGCAGCTGATTCGGCAACACCTCCTCTACCAGTAAACACCTTCTTAGCACCTCCTCCCCCACCGCCTCCATCGTTGCCAGCAGCAACACAAATTTTGGATATGTTACCCCTTAGTCTACTGACCGATTCATTTTTAAGTTTAAATGCTTTGAGTTTAGCCAACTCCCCCTATAACCAGTCCGCAGTACCTGGATCGTTTCTAGAGCCTAATCCTCTAAACACCAATCTAAACAATCCCCAACACATGAAATTATATAAACAATATTTAGCTTTGGAAAAGGCCCAACTACGTCATTTGATGGCTTCAAATGGTTATCATAATGCCTCGATGAATTTAAGTCATTTAACGACACCAAACTCCTCACCAAGCTCATCATCTGCAACACGTTCATCATCGTTAAAATCCTCCTCCTGTTCATCAACCACTTCCTCCCTAAACTGTGAGCAACAAAAACAGCGTGCTTTACGCAAGCGTAGAGATGATCTCAAGGATTTATTTTTAAAGAAATCGAATACCTCCTCATCCTCGTCCTCCTCAACTGCAGCTTTAACAGGAGATGATACGGACGAGCTATTGCCACCGCCCAAAAAGAAATGGATACGTCATTATTTAAAGGGTATAGTTTTATTTTATTTACTTGTTTTTTTTACCAAATGTTCAACAAATTGTATGTTCCATTCAAAGGATCGAAAGAATTAATTCTTTATTCCATTTTCGAAATCGAAATAAATGTTATCTTTTAACCATTCAGTTAATGAATTCATTATGAATTAATTCATAGGCATAATTCCTTTATACTTTATATTGGAACTCATTCTTTTTGGAATAAATTCCTTATTGAATCATTATCTCTAAACCATTCCCTTAATGAATTCATTATGTATTAACTTGTAGACTTGATTCCTTTGTACTTCAAATGAGAACTCATTCTTTATAGAATTAATTCCTTAATAAAACAAATAGGCTTTGGAAATTTTATACCCTTCGCACGGGTATACATATATAAGTTTGTCATTCCGTTTGTAATTTCTACATTTTTCATTTGCGATCCCACAAAGTATATATATTCTGGATCGTTATAGATAGCGAAGTCCATATAGCCAAAATCAAAATCATATTGACAAAATCATCCCACAAATGGCTGAGATATAAGGAAAAAACCGGGAAAACCTAGATTTTTGGCCTATTTTTGACCTATATCTGGATTACTAAGTCGTTAATATAGACAATATGGATATCTAATGACAGATATTTTAAAGTCCATTACAGCGATGTATATAAAGCTATAGAAAGTTGGTCCTACAATGGGTCAAAATCGGGGAAAATATTTTTTAACTCGAATTTTTTTTCAACAAAAATTTTTTTTGTCATAAATTATTTTCAAAAAAAAAAATTTCGAAAAGAAAAAAATTTAAAAAAACTTTTTTATAAAAAAATTTTCAAAAAAAAAAATTAAATTTTGTTTACCTAAAAATATTTAAAAAAAATATATTTTTAAGTATAATTTGGTGAAGGGTATCTAGGATTCGGCACAGCCAAATATAGCTCTCTTACTTGTTTTCAATACACTTTGTAAATGATTAAACAAAACTGAATTTATAGTAAGAATTGTGCTAAATTTGAATTTATTCAATTTGTATTACTTAGATTTGAATTAACAAAAATTTAATCATTCAAAGGTTAAAATAATGTTACATTTAACGATGAATGAATTTTATTTTAATTAACGCCTTTGAATGGAGCTAGATGTTGAGAATGGATGTAAGGAATGAATACCTTGTTGGTGCTGTTTTATTACTATTTTTTAATTAATCTGCCCTTTAAGAGTTTATAAATGTTTTTGTAATTTACAAAATTTTTAACAGCGCGAAAACGTCAGTATTGCTGGATTGGTTTAAGATATTCTTGAAATTTTTAGATTTTATTTTGAAACATTTGTACAATATAAATTTATTCAAAGCATTAGCCATTATTAGCTATGACCTTTTCCATCTTTCTGGCAGCATATAAATTCCGATCCAAAAGAACTGCTCATTTTTTGCTCATCCAAAAGAACTGCTTATCGATCGAAACAAATAGTAGTCGGACGGGGCACTGTCTGGACTAAAAAGCGGGTGAGGTAAAACTTCCCAATCACTTCATTCTAAATACTTTTTAACATGTATTGCAACATGTTGCGTTTTTCGGCCAATGCTTGCTTCAAACGAATCAGTTCAGTACAGGTTTTCTGTGATATTCTTTCTGGTCAGATTTTAGCAGCTCATAATAGATAGGACCCTTTGCTTCCACCAAATACAGAGCATTACCTAGTACCAAGGATATTTGGTTTTGTTATCGATTCGGCTAGTTGGCCGGTCTTCACGTACGATCTCTTACGCTTCGGGTTATCGTAATGGATCCATTTTTCATTGCAGGTAATGATTCGGTGCAAAAATGATTTTATTTTATAGAGTTCAAGCATTATTTAGGACATGCAAAATCGTCTTTCAAGGTCTTTCGACTTCAATTCGTATGGTAACCAATTTCTCTGCTTTTGGATGAATCCTGCTGGTCGCAAACATGTTGAAATTGCTGCTTGAGTAGCTTCCAATGATTTTGCCAGCTCTTGTTGAGTTTTACAACCTCCTTCATGGAGTAATGTCTCCAATTCTTGGTCTTCAAACTTTTTTGGCTGGCCTGGGCAATTTATTTCTTCCATGTCAAAATCACCACTTCTGAACTGAATAAACCATCTCTCTCACGTTGAAACCGATGGAAAATATTCACCATAAGCTTTTGTGAGCAATCGGTGTGCTTCAGCGCCACTTTTTTTTTAAAAAAATTAATAAAGAAAAGCAAATATGCTGGAAACGACGCTTTGATGGTACAAAATTCGAAATTTTCCATGCAAAAAAAAAAAGCTTTGTTGTTTACACTATAATGTTTCATAACTAATGACGTTTTCTTTTCTGACACAAAATGTTGCCAACATATTTTGTACCATTTATTAAAAGTTATCCATACCCTCATAATGTTTTACATTTTTAACGATCACAATAGAACAAAAACCATTAGCATTTATGCAATTTTCTTTTATGTACCTTCTAAATATTGTAAAACTATACATTTTGCTGTTTAAAAAAGTGCCGTGTAGCATATCTTCGGGGTTTTAGGGCAACATTATTTGAAAAGAACATTATGACAATATGACACGATAGGACACCTTGTGAATTGATCAAATGTTATTTCAATAAGTATTTTATGTATAAATTATTGAATTTTATGGAAACTAATCAATAAAAATATTTGAATTCTGCTATTCTTATATATTAAATTGGTCGCAATTTTATTAATTTCGAATAATGTTAATACTGATCGAGTGAATAAGTTATAGGTACAACCAATTTTAAAAAGTTTTTAATCACTTAATTAAGTATTTTTCTACAAGTAAATGCAATTTTATGTTAATTTTTCTACTTAACTCATTTATTAATTTTCAACACCCTTTAACAACCCTATAATTATCCCCAATTTATTTGACATAATATCTATGTACAATTTATTATTTTTACGTTACGGTGAGATTTTGAAATAGTACATATTTTTCCAATTAACTAGAGTTTTTTTTTGGACAATTTTCTTCTTTTTTTTTAATACATATGAATTTCCAACAAAACAAGGTGTGAAAATTATTGTTGCATGTATTTGTATAGAGAAGAGTGTAGGAAAGGAGAGTGAGGAGTGAGTAGTGTGTAAACAACTACAACACGTTCCTCTTACACACATGCAATGTGTCATTATTCATCCATACAAAATAGAAATGTTGTACAAACGAACAAACATTTTGTTGAATGATTGACATCTATTAGAGCGCACATGTTGCTCATTAGAATTTCATTTCATTTTATTTTCGTTTCATTTCGTTCTTTTTTTTTCAATTATTTATTTGTTGTTGTTGCTGTTTGTTATTGTTATTTATTTAATTTTTAATTTACATTTGCATTTAGTTACCGTAATTATATTGTAGCAATTGTACTCAACCAACCCAGCAGTTAAGCAAGTACTCATTGTATCACTTATAGACAGTAATTGTCACTAATATCTGATCACTTTTGGCTGACCACAATTTATATATTTTGGGTTATATGACACGTATGTGCCCCTGGTAGTGCAGATGTAAGCCAATTGGTTACTTTTTACATCCCAGGTAATCTAGCGTGAAGTCAATTGTCACTTAAGTGTCTTTAAGTAATCTAGAGTGTAGTCAGTTTAAACGTTTTGTGAGAAATTCGTACAAATTGTGTTGATATAATTCTCCTACAGTTTATTTTCTTTTTGCTTAAGTATACTGACATCCCATGTAACCTAGCGTGAAGTCTATTGTCACTTTAGTGTCTCCAAGTATCCCAAAGTGTAGTCACTTTTAATGGTTATATTGTACTGCACTTTGGAAAGTAGTTATTTTAACTACCAGAAGTAATCTATTGGAGAGTTGTCGGAGGAAGGTTTTCTTTACAAGCAATCGGTTAATGGACTGTCTATGAGATGTCTTTTTAACTGACTATTTGAGGTCAATTAGCACTTTTATCCGGTATGTGGGTCAATTGATCCCCTGCTTAGGACATGCCCGTGTTAAAATAACTAGTCTGGAAACTACTTATGTATTTAGTTCTCACCCCAAGTGATAGCAAAAATCACTAGTTCGTGACAGTCATCAAGAACTGCTGGGAAACTACTCAAATGAAAGTGTTGCCAACTACATTAAGTGTGCGGGCCTGTTTGATTTGATTTGTTCGTGAGTGTAAGCGATTGTATATTGTCAGTTTGCCTTAAATACATACACACACATTATTATTGTATTGACTTGACTTGACTGTGCCCTCAAAAGTTGATGTCATTCTCCTAATGATAGCAAATAGATAAAAATGCAAATGCAAATAATACTTAACAAACATGTCGGTCATCTCCTCACACTCTCTTTACATACAAATACACTTGTTTTTTTTTTCATTTTTCCTAACAGTAATTGGAAATGTGTACTCTAAGTATCCATCACACAAAAAAGTAATAAGTTATACTTGATATTTCAAGTACTAAATGAGTTATAGGACTGAGTAATTTTTTCTTTCATAATCTTAGTGGTTAAGCGATTATTAATGGCAAAATAAAGGTAATGTTTTTAGATAATAATGGATTAAAAGTGTTTAATTTTGGTAGGTAAGACTATGGACTTGTTGGTTGGTTGGTTTACGTGGTAGTTCACTGGGTGCGAACAATCAAGTAGAGTCGAAGGGACCCCGTTTTGATAAGACCACACCACTCGTCAGATGTAATGTCGTTTATATCGTGTATATCAGACCCAACCTGTAGCCATGAGATATCGCAGTAGGTCATTAATTAAGACTATGTACTATTGGAATAACATATAGCAGACCAATAATTTCGTTCTCTCCATTCTAAACTGCCCAATTTGTTTTCTATTTTAATATAAAGTGGTTGAAAATACAAAGGAAACTTTTCCAAATAACCTATTAATAGGTTAATATTCAAAAAGATTACAAAGTAATTTGTAATTTTCTAGTATAATAAAATTTACTTAATTTACAATAGATGACATATCTTTTGAGAACGGTTTTTGTTTTTAATAGCTTATATAACATTTTAAAGGGAACATATCTGTCATTTATTCTCACTCAGTTATTCAATATTATAGTGTAAACAATAACGTTTTTTTTGCTTTGAAAATGTTGAATTTTGTTCCAACAAAGCGTCATATGCGGGAAGTTTTGCTTTACTTCTTTAATTTGATTGCTCAACAAAACTTATGGTTAATGTGTTGCATCGGTTTCAACGTGTGAGAGATGGTTTGTACGGTTCAGAAGCGCTGATTTTGACACGGAACACAAAGATCGACCATACGAATTGAAGCCAAGAAATCTAGAAAGGCATGAAAATCACTTAGGCAACGAGTCATTACTTGCGATGAAAAATGGATCCATTACAGTAACCCGAAGCGTAAGAGCTCGTATGAGAAAACCGTCTAATCATCAGAATGGACACCAAAGAAAAATATCCATGGCGCTAAGGAAATTCTCTGTACTTGATGGGACCAAAAGGGCCATTTCTATTATGAGCTCTAAATTTTTACCAGACCATCACAGGGAACCAAACGCGAGAATTTGCCGAAAAATGACAGAATATGCGGCCAGACATGAAATCGTATTATTTCATCGTGACAACGTGGTTGGGAAGTTTTGCCACACCAGCTTTATAGTACAGAACTTGCCCGTCCCACTACTATTTGTTTCGAACGATGCAGAACGCTCTCTGGTATACGTTTCACTTTGAAACATAGTTCCCGATATTGGCTTGATTCGTTCTTGGCCTCAAAGGATAAGCAGTTCTTTTGGCTCGGAATCCATATGTTGCCAGAAATATGGGAAAAGGTCATAGCTTAACAATGACCAATACTTTGAATAAATTTATATTGTACAAATGTTTTCCAAATTCTTAAGTTATACATATCTGAAGTTTAAAAGTTTCCAATGTTTTGTCAAAGTTTAGAAGTATAAGCACATTCCATAAATGTATAGACAGACTATTGATTGGATTATAGGCCAGACTATGGACTAGGCTATAGGCAAGGCTATTAAAATTAGATTAAAAATGTTTAATTTTGGTATTGTAGACTACACTAGAATCCAAACTTCACAGAGTCCAGTGTCAAACTTGTGTTTTATTTGTGTCCTTGGTGTCCAGTCTATTTGCCTTGGGCCGTCTTTCAAATGTTCTCCCATCACTGCATCTTAAATTGAATTTGGATTCATTCAAAAAAGAACATTTCTGTCTCGACCAATTTTAAATGTTATTTGTCAGCCCTGCTTATAACCATTGTTCTGGATCGTTATAGATAGCGGAGTCATATAGCCGTATCCGTCTGTCCATCTGTATGTTGAAATCAACTTCCCAAAGCCCTCAAATAACTTACTTGATTCATACATCAATATATCCGCTATAGTCTTGGTTCGGTTACTCGGGGAAAATCGGCCCACAAATGATTGAGATTGAAGCAAAAAGCCACGACTACCTGATTTTTGACCAATTTTTTGTATCTAAATCTGGATTACTAATTATTACATTTCAATGACCTTTTCAATGACGTATATAACGTCATAGTAATTCGGACCGACAATGGGTCAAAATCGGGAAAAATATTTTTTAACCCGAGTTTTTTATTCTGAAATTTTGTTCACCCAATTTTTTTTCTAATAACATTTTTACAGCAAAAAAAAAAAATATTAAAAAAAATTTGTCAATCATAATTTTTTATTGCGGAATATTTTCAATCTTTTTCTAAACAAGGAAGAGATCTATATTCGGCTGTGCCGATTCTTATATAACCTTCACCAAATTATACTTTAAAATAATTTTTTTTAAACATTTTTAGGTAAACAAAATTTATTATTTTTTTAAATTGTTTTGCAAAATTTTTTTTTCTAATTGTTTTTTAATTTTTTTAAAGTTTTTTTTTTAAATTTAAAAAAATTTTTTTTTTTGAAAAAAAAAATTTTAGAACAAAAAAAAAAATTCGGGTTAAAAAATATTTTTCACAATTTTGTGGGTCCAACTTACTATAGTCTTATATACATACATCGTAGCAATGGACTTTGAAATATCTATCATTAGATATCCAGATATAGATAAAAAAAAATTGGCCAAAAATCGAGGTTGTCCCGGTTTTTTTCCTTATACCAATTTGTGGGCCGATTTTGTCGATCCGACCGAGCCGGAAGAATTCTCGATATATTGATGTATGAATCATGTATGTAAGTTATTTGGGGGCTACGGAAAGTTGATTTCAACATACAGAGGGATAGACGGACATGGCTATTGAATTCGCTATCTATAACGATCCAGAATATATATACTTTATGGGGACGCAAATGAAAAATGTAGAAATTACAAACGGAATGACAAACTTATATATACCCTTGCCACTCATGGTGAAGGGTATATAAGATTCAGCACAGCCGAATATAGCTCTCTGGGTTTTTTTTACCTACAACAAACGAAAGCAAATAAAATAATTATTTTATGAAATTAAAACAAATACAACAACAAGTACATGCTGATATTATATGAACAAATATATCAGTGCACGTTTTACACTAACATGTGCAAAGTGGTGTGTACTCTATGCAAATAAGTACTTGAAACAAAATAGACAAAGAGCCACAGAGAAAGAGAGAGATAGAGAACAAAAATTAAACGGAAATGTTTGTTTTTTTTGTTTGTGATATTTTGTTTTTGTTAAATAATTCTTTGTCAAATTGCGTTGCATTAAGGATTGTTGTTGTATTGAAATGGTTGCCATATTATATTGGCTAAAGAAATGTTAAGGTGAAAAAGGGAATTTTATAATACTAATTTTAATTAGAACGGATGGGAATTTTGAGAAAAATTAAACAAGTGTGATTTACTAGTTTTAATATTAAAAGGTTTATTTAGGAAATTTTAAAAATTACTTGCTCACTTGAATCACTAGTTATAACACATTTTGTTCTTATTTAATATTCAACATTGTTTTTTAAACAAAATACCTATATATTGTAAAAATGGCAATTAAATAATTTATTTTTTATTTTTCGTTCGATCAAAGTGATTTTCCATTCGGTCTGCTTTTTTTTCGTATTTTTTTTTGTTGCAAACTGCACGTGTTTTGCATTTAAACGGGTTTGTTGCGGCTGTTCTCTCGTATATGGTCATAAACTTTATGACCAATTTATTAGATTATTTATCTAAAAACTGCATTGATTTGTATTGCAGTTTTAGTTTTATGTAAAACACGTTTGACCATTTTATATATTGTATTTTTTTTGTAGCTGTTTGTCTAATGTAATTTATTTGATGTATATTTTGTACTGGAGGCGCCTGAATAATAATGAAAAATTAAATTGAAAAAAAAAATAAACTACTACTAGAGTGAACTTTAAAGACCTTATGATAATAAATTGTTTATTTGAACAAGACTATTAGTAGTTACACATCTGCGTTGTTTTTTTTTAAATTGGAATTTGTTTAACCCCCATTTCCTAAAATCTCTGGTAATTTTGTATCGTGACAATATAATGACAGTTCTCATACAAAAATTGTATTAATTGGAAGTATATCGTTACGAAAAACTATAACCAGAGATTGAGAACATGCAGCTAATAGTTTGAATAAAGTTTAACTGGTCAAGTATTTAGTGCTGTGCAATCTAAACTGATAAATTTTCTATATATTCTTATATATGCCTCAATTTTGTTTAGATATAATCAGCCCAATTATGAATAAAAAATTCCACTGGAGTTGAATTTGAATAGGAAAAATCAGAAAAGGAGAAAAACTCCCGGGGAATTTTTATTCATAATTGGGCTGAATATGATTTATGCCCCTTGTTCACTCATTTTAAATACCCTCTAATTGTTTCTGTGACAATGTTACCCTTTTATCCACAAATTTACTCAACAAACTGACCTAAAGTCTATTGTGACAATTGACACTTTATTGATTTGATTACATAGGACTGGTGGAATGATTGTGGCTTTATTTTGTGTACCCCTAGAAGAGCACCTTGTGAAAATCACTATTCATATCATTAGTAAAGTAACGAAAGGTGACTCGTTTTCGCTAGTCAAGTGACTGGTCCCCTACTACTCAATTTTGGACTCAATTTTGTTTAGATATGCCTCTTGCTCACTTTAAAACCCTGCTAATTCGTTATGTGACAATGTAAGCCTTTTTCCACCACATTACTCAACATGTTATCCTAAAATCGTTTATTGTGGGGTCAATGGACACTTTATTGGCACCAGGTAATCGAATGAAGGGTTAGTTGCTTACTTAAGACTGGTGGAATGATTGTGGCTTAATTGTCATCTGGCTAGTAGATTCTCATCTGTAAATGTCTATTCATATCATTAGACAAGTAACGAAAGGTGACTCGTTTTCGCTAGTCAAGTGACTAGTCCACTACTACTCAATTTTGGGCTCAATTTTGTTTAGATATGCCTTTTGCTCACTTTAAAACCCCGCTAATGCCTTCTGTCGCAATTTAAGCGTATTTTTTCACAACTTTACTCAACATATTGTTCCAAAGTCGTTTATTGTGGGGTCAATTGACACTTTATTGTCACCAAGTAATCGAATGAAGGGTTAGTTGCTTACTTAGAACTGGTGGAATGGCTGTGTCCTCATTGTCATGTGCCTAGTAGAACTTTATGTGTAAATGACTATTCATATCACTTGTAAAGTAACGAAAACTGACCCACTTTTCGCTAGTCAAGTGTGTAGTCTCCTAATATTGAATATAATCTTGAAATTTCTTTGTGTAATTTATATATAATTCTTTAACATTTATTAATTACCCTTATGGCGGCTGGCGTAGGCGTTTAGCGACATCGACAGTTTCGTACTAGATTAAAGAAACCTTTTATCTTTAATCTAGTACAAAACTGTCGATGGTGCAAAACGCCTACATTAACCACGATTAGGGTGAATAAATTGAAATTCAAATGTAGTTTGTTTTAAAAAAACTAGCCGTATTTAACATAATAAATCTTTAAAAATCATCATCATTACAAAATGTATGACATTTTATTATAGAAACGTGCATTTGAGAGAAAATATCTAAATCACGTGTTTGCTCAATTATGAAGAGAAAGAGCAGAGTGACTCAATTCTATAAGAATTCATTACTGTCTTATTGTAAATAAGGCTTGCAACAATTTTTGTGAAAAATACAATTTAATTTATTTATTCTTAAAAAAAAACTTTTTATTTAAAATGTGCATAAATGAATCTAACGTTATTAATTTTGATTTGTTTTGAAAATTTACATTTACCCTGGAATAAAACTGAAACTATTTTTCTATTATATTTATTGAGTTTTTATATTGCATACATAATAAGCACATGTTAAAAACGGATGTAAATTTCAAATACAATAAAAAATATTTAAAATTAACTCAACGCACACACTCACAAAACGCATCTGTCAAAAGGAAAATGGCTGAAAATCACGTTTCATCAACTGGCCAGAGTTGGAGATAAAATTTCAAGGCAAAAAGCTTTTGAATTTAAACAAATCAAAAACAATTTCTTACCTAGTATCTACTATGATACAGTGGAAAATTTGCTTTAAAATTGTGTAACTTTTATTTGACATGTTAAATTTTAAAAATTTTCTCTTTCTAATACCAGTATAATCGATTATCTATATCCCTTTATTATTATTGTATTTTAGTAATAAAACAATTAGTCAATCTAAACTGCATATAAATGTGGTTTTATAATAAAATAATAATTGCACATTGATAATTAATTTTTAATTTATACAGCGTCTGGAAATTACAAAAGCTAGAATTTTCACTCACCACTTGTGTAATTTTAATTTAATTAAATAAAAATTGTTCAACACCCCACAATATTGCAAATGTTTGCGACAGTTGCTTTAAAATTTTTTAAGTGAAATTATGGAATTTATAAAACGGAAATGTTTTAAAATAATAAATTTATGTTTCAATTTTTCCACTAAATATTGACCATTATCGCGATTCGCTTAGGCGTTTTACGCCATTTTGCAGTTTCATATTTATACACAAATTGCCGCCATATTTGCTTGCTACTCATCATCTACCCCAACACTGCTTATAATCGCTCATTCTAACAAACTTTTCTCATTTTCTTGCTCTTTTTCATCCTAATTTATTGCACATATCTATTTATTTGTTTGTTTGTTTTTGTTTCTATAATTGTTTTTATCTTTTCAAAATTTTTTATTTTTCGTTTTTTAAAATTTATGTATTATTTTCTTCCCTCTTCTTTTATTTTTTGTAATTTGAAATCCCTGTCCTTTCACCAACACCAACACTTATACACACTTGAAAATGAATTGGTTTAAATGTTAAAATTGAAATAATATTTTGAAAACAAAATCAAATAATAATAATAAAGAAGATGCAAACAAAAACAGCAACAACCACAGCAATAATGATACTAAAAACAACAACTCATTCATGTTACTGACCAATTCAACAGCTACAAAATTATTGAAAACATCATCTCTGTCGCCACCCATTAAAATGGCCACAGATGAAGAGGAACCAGATGATGATGAGGATGATCACATGATGAAATATAAAAGTGCGGCTGAGACAACGGCGGATGGCAGCAATACGACAACATTTACTTTGATAGGTAAAAATGGTGAAGTTATAGGTAATGCTGCGGCCAGCAAACAAATATTGCTGGCTAATGGCATACGCATACCGGCTACATCAGCCACTATTGCTCAAGTAGTGCAGCCGACACAGACACCACAAGTGTCGCTGTCCAAGGCCATTAATATACCATTCAATAGTAAAAATATCCCTCTAATAACAGGGTTTCCCTATCAATTGACCTCGCCATCGACGTCGTCGTCGTCGTCTCAGCTGCAACCACATCAACAACCTCCCGGTAGTTGTGTAGTCTTCACAAATCGTCCCAAAACTTTTAGCCCCTTGACACCGCCACCCATGTCGAGTAGAAAATTTGTTGAACCCACCCAGTCACGTATACGAAGTTACTCACTATCCTCCCATAAATTTTCAGCCAACAATCAGTTGCATGTACAAAATCACAACAGCAACAGTATGATGGTCGATGAAATACCGCCAACGCAACAACAGCATCATCCTAGTTTCGGTACAAACTCATCGTCCAGTCAACACTCGACGTCTAGCCAACACTCACCGCCCCGTCATGTGTCCTCCTCGTTGGGAGCGTCATCGTGCGGCAGTCATTATATGCATATGATTAGTGCGGCTGGTACACAGCAGTCGTCATCGCCGGGTCTGGGAGGAGCTGGATCAAATCATGTAACACATGCAACGCCTAGAAGGCGTACGATTAGTTCCACAAGTAATGGGTAAGTTGAAATCTTAATTTATTTTTTTTTTGTTAATAAATAATCGAATCTAAATTGTTTTTTTTTGGTTTTCTTTTTAGGGCTGGTACCCGTGAAGTTCATAATAAATTAGAAAAGAATCGTCGTGCCCATTTAAAGGAATGCTATGAAGCATTAAAAAATCAATTATCATTGAAAGATGAAGATCGCCGAAAAACCTCCAATTTAGCTATATTGGGAGAAGCTTTTAAATGTGTCCAAGTAAGTTTATTGAACTGTTTTAATTTTATTATATGAATTGTAATGAATAGTAAGTAGTACATGAATATTAGGAGGGTTTGCTAAATTTGAGGTTATAAAATAAATTGGTTGTCAAATGTCAAGAATTGAGCTGTCATCCTCTGACATTTCTTTAGTAAAAATTTGGGAAATTTAAACAATGGAACGCAAACTCGTAAACAACGTATTCATAATGTTGAAAATGTCTATGATATTGTTTCCTCAATGTTCACATTATTGATCTTTGGTTTCAGTAAGAGGGCGCCAAGAGTCAATCCATCGGCCAAAGAATTTAGTTGTTGATTGAAAAATGTCCCGTTCATGTAATATCGCAATTTGGCGTTATTGTCCATCTTGTTTATTAGTCATTTCAAAAACAGTGTTTACTTGAACAAACCTCAAACATATTATGTATGTTCTGAAAGATGAAATTCATCACTGAAGAGATAGGCCCGAAGCGTTTGTGTAAAATTTGTAAAAACATCGGACTTCTGCCGACATGCTAAAAGTAGACATTTGCCCGACATCATATTTCATCATTAATTCCCATATTTCGACTTTACATTGGTATCAATAAAACTGAATTTGTCAAAATATAATTGTGTTTTTAAGCCAATTTACTTCATAACCACAAATTTGCTTACACTGTATTACCATAAAGCTGTGATATCTTAGAAGTTTGCTTAAATAATTTTGCCCTCGCCATTGAGTATTATTATCTTAACAATATGCTCCATTAAACCGCTATTCATGAACATTTTCATTAGTTTTTATAGGAATCTGCCAATATTTTCCTTTAAAGGCCCTGATTGTAAAATTTAAAACCTTGTATTGTCCAAAAATATTGACCCAACCAGTTGCTAAAAAGGGCAAAAATATGCCATGAGCTTTTTCTGTTTAAGAATTTGCATTTTTATTATTTTTTATAGGCATTTGCAAGTTTTTTCTTTAATCAATCAAAAGTCCTGATTGCAAAATGAAATGTCTTGTGTTTTACAAATAAAAAGATTCAACCAGTTGCTAAAAATGGCAACATTCTTTACCTGGGAAAGGAAGGATGAAAATGCTACAAGATTTTGCATTTTCAATGATGCTATACCATTCACACTTATTACTGAACTCCACTAATAAAAGACAAATTTTTTACACTCAACGGATTGTTAGGTTCGATTGAATATTTAGGAGTGAAAGTAAGTTCTTATGAAGACAATCTTTAGTGTAGAAATTTCGAATTTATTATTGACCTCATTCGAGGCAACCATAATATCTTACACAAGGATATTTATGAAATTTTTGATCGAGGTTTCAAAAATGTTTATTTAGAGCAACTTGACCATTTAGACCTTAACGGTTTTCTTTATCATAGATATCTGTAATAAATTTAAAATACACAGTCTTACTATCCGAATGGAATTTCTTTGGTTCACTTCTCTTTTTCTCTGAATAACGAACTTTTCCTCTTAAATAGATTTTGAGCAAGAAAAATGTGAACTGATATAGGTAGAAGTCAAAAGGAATAACTGTTTTACCTTTTTTTTAAGAAGCTAGATTAGATTTCAAACCATAGAATAAAATATACATAGAAGCGCTGATGAGAGACAAAAAACCTAAGTCTTAAATGTAAATCAAAGTATATTGTTGTTGTTGCAGCCATAAAATTTAAAATAGTACATATTTTTAATAGATTTTACTCTCAGTTGCCTCTTTAGTTCTACTCTATATTTCAAACCCCCTATAAAGACGTGTTGAAATTGCATTTTAGAAATTATTAAAATAATTTTTTTCTAAATATTTATATTAATCTTAAAATCTTCTATATTTCTTTCTTTTCAGTCTTTCCAAAAACGTAATCAAGAACTGGAAGCTGAGTGGGAACATTTAGCAAATGATAAAATCAATTTACAAAAACGTATTGTTAGCTTAAAGCGTGAACTTGGTCCAAAGTATGAACAAATATTTTCGGGTATATTTCCTGATATCGAAATTGGTAGCATTCCAAGTGAGAGAGGTAAGTGAAAACATATTTACAATTTATAAGGAGAATACTCTTAATGTTATAAGAACGGATTATAAAAACCCAGATTTCTCCTGCATTTAGTGAAATACATATATGTATGTACGACACAATCAGCTGGTTGTCAAAAGTTTTGAAAAAACTCAAAAAAAAGTCAGTACTATAACGTTTAAGTATTATTGAGAACTTGCTGGCTTTATGCTGCTGATATTTAATCAAATGGTTGAGAAAATCCTGGACAAAAATCAACGTTAGGAGATCAATGATAATATTGGCCTATTTTTTGAGACTTATCTCATATTAAATATTTAATCATGCCGTTTTTACATTATTTCAAAACTAGACATTTTAATGAGCGCGAAACTTTTATATCAAACTCCTAATTCCACTAAAAAATTAACAAACAAAACTTTAATCAAATTTCAAACTGATTACAAAGATTTCTAAGAATTAATAAATATTTCCCAACTCGCTAACATTTAAACATGTCAACACTTAACCTAATTGCATTATATTTTTTAAACTGACCCAGTTTAACTTATGAATTATTGAAATTGTCCAACACTATTACAAAACACTGACGGTTACTTGTCTGCTCCTAGCAATTTGTAACACAATTTACTTCCCTTTTTTTTTGTTTCCAACAAACTACAAATTTATTAAAAGGTCATCTAAAAACTGTTGTGTGGTAGTTGCTTAAATGTATGTATTCCTTAACCTCTCTCCATATGTTTAATATTGGTTTTTCCTTTTTCCTTCAAAACTCTTAAATTATAATTTATAATTTCACTTTTACGCAAATAATTTTGCGACAAAAACAGCCTTATTCAAAAAACTGGTGTTTCATATAGTTATTTTTCTGATTTGTTTCCATCTAAAACCATTAAATTTCTTATATATTGCATATAAAACATCAGCCGAACAATATAACAAAGTGGTGGAGAATAAATTTTAGAATTTTATTCAAATTTTGTACGACTTATTTTTATAAAGTAGACCAAGTATTGAATATTATTTTGCGCCATATTTTAGCATAATATTTTGAAGATTGTTGCTGCTGCTTTCAGAGTTGTTTTTTGTATGTCGTTAGTTTTTTTTTATTTTTATTTTCATAGTATAAAGTTTCGAAATATTGGAGAAAAAGCATGCTGGCATTTTTAATAAGATGCGTTTGTATAAATACTACTACAATAATATAATTCATGGAATAGAAAAAACTGTAGAACAAATATTTAAAGACAAATTGAAGGCGATCATTAAGGTTTTGAATGATTACTATAAAGATTTATAGATTTAAAATTTAATAAGCAGCTTTATAAATAGTATTACTATTCAAATTCAATAAAAAGTACTATTTTTAGTAACTTTTTTGACAATTTAGGTACTTTTTGAAAAGTACTAAATGCTTTCTTTTTTTTATTTGTTAAAATTTCAAATATTTTAGATCTTTTCCTCCTATTTAAAAAAATGAAAATAAAAAGAACTATATTAGGGACTTTTAACTATTTTTGGTACTATTCGAAAAAGTACTTTTAGTTTATTTAATAAAATTTAACAATAAACAAACAAATTAATCTAATAAGTTTGAATACCTAGGAAAAACAAGACATATTTAGGGTACTTTATGAAAAGTACTATTTTTGGTTCATCCATTTTTTGTCCATTTTCTAACGTTACAGTATTAACTGAGAAGTACTAAACAAGAAGATACATATATATTTGTCGTACTTTTTAAAGAAGTTGGTTCCAATTTCAAAAGTTTGAGTAAAAAGTTTTGATTTCAAAACTTTTCTTAAAGATTCTTAAAGAAATCCTTTTTAGTTTTCAAAATTCAGGGGGATTACTACGTAATTCGATTCGTAAGTAAACGCTTTCTAAGGTATTTTTCTTAATTGTATCATCATACTATTGAAATATTTTATTAAAGAGTTTAGTTTTCAAAATTTTTCATGTGGAGCTAAAAATTCCTCTTTAATTTTCAAAATTCTGGAGGGTTATTCGCTAATTCGATTGAAAAGTAAACATTTTCTAAGGTATTTACATAAAATGTTCAACATTTAAATTTTCGAATCAAGATCTTTTCAGAATTTTTTTTTTTACAAATTTTACCATTTTCTATTTCCAATTTCAGAACTTTCTAATTGTATTTAAGATAATTCTAATTATATTCCAGAAAATTACAATTTAATTTCAGAAATTTTCAATTAAAATTCAGATAATTCTAATTAAATTTCAGAATTTTGCATTTATATTTCATAAATTACTAATTGTATTTCAGAATTTTCCATTAGTATTTCAAAAAATTCTAATAGCAATACAAATTTCTGAAATGCAGTTAGAAACTTCTTAAGTATAAATTAAAAAGTCTGAAATACAAATAGAAATTTCTGAAATACATTTGGAAAGTTCTGAAATACAATTAGAAATTTCTGAAATAGAAATAAAAAATTCAATTAGAAAATGCTGAAGTATATGCTTAGTTTTATTGTGTAGGGTATCGTGAAAAAGGACATATAGACGCAAATCATCAATTTATTTATTAATGCTAAAATGACCCATAAATTACATAGAAACACCAAATGCCCACCACCCAATAGACTTCTTACTACTGACTTGACTGACTGCCTTGTGTTTATGATAATGTTGTATTTTTTTTATTTTTTTATTTTTAAAACTTTATTATTGTTATTGCTGCTGTTGTTGTTTTGAATTTTTTTAAATAGAAACAATGTGCGAGGATTTTATGCAAAAAAAAAAACAACAACTAATCACATTCTGTTTATTGCAATGCAAAACAATAATTCTGTAAATTGAAATAGAAAGTTTTTTTTTTCTAAAAATATACACAAAATATATTTAAAAATAAGTAACGGCTAATCCCTCAAATATCGGACAATTTAACAATAATTTATTGTAATGACGAGAAAGCTCAAGGTCTTTGTTGATTATGGCATACGTTAGAGAACGGAATTTGGTATTTGAAAACAATTGAATGGAGGTGTTTTTTTAAAATGTAAAGATGGAAATTTAGATGTTATAAGAGTTAAAATGAAAATGTATGTTTTTAAACTAAGGTTCCAATTCGAGAAAATTTTCCCAAGAATTATCGGGTTTTATTATCCGCAATTTTCCGATACAAATTTCCTGGGAATTTCTATATAAGTTTTCTTCCTGATGTTACAATATTAGATTCGTTGTAAATTCCATTATATCCAGACATTTTTTCGCTTCCAGATAAAGATATTCGGATTAAAATTATCGAATTTTTGTCAGCCGAACTAGAATTGTTCTGCTTAGCCTTTTAACATAGTCGGACCCATATTATTATTACAGAAATATTTAAACGACAAAAGTACTAACTAATTCCAACTAATTTACACATTTCTTCTTATTTATTGCAGAAACAAATGATACACATTCACTCTCATCTGGACGTGGCAGTACATTGTACAGTTCATCTAGTTCGCTATCAAGTGGCGGCAGTAATGGCAGCAGCAGCAGCAGTGGTGGCAGTGGCAGCAATACAATGTCATCACCAGTTGGTGCTGGTGTAAGTAGTAAAAATCAAATGCATAATACAATTATGATGATGAAAGAAATTGAGTGTTAGCATAGGATAGTAGGATCAATACAAATAGAAAAAATCAAACAATTGAAAAAGAAAATCAAACAAAAACTAAAATTTAACTGCCACTTAGAGAAATTCTATTTCTAATTATTACTTTTTTTTCTGTTTAAGTTAAATTTTTGTTTATTTATTTTTGTTAAGTTTTAAATCTTGATACGTTTTATCTTTTTTTTTTATTAATTTCTACTCTATTTTTAATTAATTAATAAAATATACACTTCTCTATATGTCTAAACAAACTACGATCTCATAAAAAAACAAATTGCTTTAAAAAAAATAAAAAAAAAATTACTTTAAACTTGAAAAATTATTACACACAAACAAAATCACTCAAAAACACCAATTGAAAATTTGAAAAATTATAAAAAATATACACTGATGCAAAATTTGTAATGTTGTATAAATATTGTAATTGTTATAAATAGTTACAAACTGCTATGCCCACAACACTATCGCCTGTGATAAACAAAATCAACAACAACAACAGCAGCAGCAACATCAACAACAACAACAATATAAATTCTACATCACCAATATCAATTAATAGCAACAACAACAGCAACAATGTTGTCATGCAACTACAAGTACAACAGCGTCAAAAAAATACCACCACCATACAAGCTGTAGCAATTCCTAATCAGGGTGGAGGCGGAGGTGGTGGCATTAGCAGTCCACCAGCTGGTAGTCCTACGGCTCTTGTTACATTTGGTAGCAGTCTACCATTGTCATTGACAGCCAAAAATATATCAGCTACTGCTGTTACCCGTGGCTCACCCACACCCTCGACACCCTCACCGTCGCCGTCCTCTTCGAGTGGTGTCTCCTCGTCATCATCATTGATCTCGTCATCACCTCCCATTAATGGGGTGATTAGTAATGGTCGCAATGTGACCGTTAACATTCCTAATGGTTTGAAATTGCAAGCAGCAGCTGCTGCTGTAGCCGGTGCTGGTATAAATGGTGGCGGCGTCGGTGTCGGCGGTCTTATGGCCGGTGGAATTGGTAGTGCTACAACAGCCACAGCTGCTGCAACCATATTGGCTACTACAGCACCCGCACAAGGAGTTAATAATACAAATAATGGTGAGTTTTTAAGAAACCGTAAACAAATTCTTTAATTTTTAAATAGGTTAAGTAGAATTTGGAGCTTAAAATGTGTTGCTTTATAGTATATTGTATATAAGTTACTACTTGTGTTTTGAGATTTGTTATAAGTAAAGTATACGTTCTCAGAACGTTTATTTTTACAAGAACCTGCATAATTTATCTTCATTAATCAAATTTGGATGGTGCTATAACAGTACCCGTACACCTTTGATCTATTCTTGCGTAAGAACCGATTTTGCACGGTTTTTAAGAAACTCATTTTGTACCGATCTTGATCAACTTAATGGCCTGGATGTTTTATATGGCAATATTTTGTAAAATGTTATAAATGTTAAAACTTAACAACAATTTGCACTATTCCTGGCCATCACGGTTTTTAAAATTTATTACTTTTTCCTCCAGCATCAGTTTCGTAAAAATCATACAAAATATTTTGTTTTGCCAGAAATTATCGATGTTGTGCTTGATCGCAACCGATTATTCAAAATGTTTAAGTGAATTTTCTTGAAATAGGGACATGTTGGGACATTGATTCCACTTGTGATACGGAAACATTTTTATAATCAATAATATATTGGAAAAATTTGATCGCGTTGTTACAAAAGGCGTCATCAGAACATAACAAAATTTAACAGTGTTTGTCAAGGCGAGTCAAATCTTACACAAAACATTATCAAATTGTTTACACAGTTTTATATCCAAGTTAGATAGATAGATTTGAGCAGTGTATTCTATAAGTACACTTCAACAAGTAGACCCAAATGATCCATTATAATACCCTTTAGAAATATAGGTGTGAACTAGATGCAAAGAGAAGAAATTAAATTGGAGAGAAAAAGAAGGAAGTCAGATGATATAAAGAGAAATAAAATGAAAAACCCAGCCCAAACAAAAATAAAAAGGCCGTGAAATAATTGTAGACTGCGATTCTCAGAGTCCAGTTACGTAAAATAGCCAGTCTATTCCCCTGATAAAGCTTAGATCATATCTAGCTATATTCTCCAGTTCATCATGGAATCTTTCCCATAGCCTTTTTACCTTAGACCCTGTAATCTGTGACAGTTACACAGAATATGTTCCACTGTTTCTAGTTCCTCAATATCCTCGCACAACCTACAGAAGTTCTGTTATCACTCCTACTAAAGACCTGAGACTTTTGCAATCCAACTCAGTTAGTATTCTGATTGCCTTTGCGTCTAAACTTGGTCAAATAGTCCTAGACACCCTGCAACCGTCCTACTACACCAGGATTGATTCGTACAGTCCCGAAATCTTATAGTAGTGGCATATAGGAGGTTTAACCTCCCAATCCCTATTGATATAGTCCAGATCTGAACCCTGTCTGGCCAGTTCATCTGCTATCTCATTTCCCTGTATGTTACACTGCCCTGATACCCAACACAATGTGATTGTAGAGGCCTCTTACAGTTCAGAACTATGTTCGAGTGTACCGTATGGTATTTCATGCTTCCTCACTACAGAGGCAGATTCCCTATCCTCAAACCATCTCATTATAAAGCTACATTCAGACAGAATATTGATTACACGATGAGTATTCGTTTCCTTGCCAATGCAGAACAGTTGTATAGGAAGTTTTATGTACTCCTCACACAGAAAACACCTATAGAAATCATTGTACTCAATGTTTATGAAAACAATTTTGACTTTTCTCCATTCCAAAAACGTTGCAAGAATTGTAAAAGAATTGTTCCATAATCGTAATAAACAATATTTTGAAGAAAAAACAATAAAGCCATTTAAATGCTAAATATGTATTTGTTTTAAATCATGTTTTTTTCCTATCTAAACATAAGTAGTAACCTAGTAAGGTATTTAAGCTAAGTTCATTAAATTTACTAGAGAGATTAAACATTTTTGAAATCTATTTCTGAACATAACATATGTATGTCAAATATAGTTTAAGTCATTACCTTTCGAAAATCTCGCCATACTCTTTACTTTTCAAAGGTACATACATCCATCTATAAAAATCTCATCCTTACTTTAAGTTTTTCTATTGGCATTTTTTCTTTAACATTTGTCTATTTTTATTTTTTTTATTTATTTGCATTTCCTACACACACAAAAAATCCACCTAATAGCCATAATGTTGCAAGCATTACGTGGTTGCCATTTGGTATAGAAACCAATTTAAATAGAAAAAAAAACAATATTGGCCAAATAATGAAAATCTGAAAAAAATCACACAAAAATCAAGAGGATTGATTCAACAACGAACTTGCTATAGAATTGAAAAAAAAACAAACACTTTCTAATTAAAAGTGGAGAAAAATATAATTAAAATTACTACTAATAAATAAATAATAAAGAAAAAAAAAAACAAAAACGAAGTAACACAACTCATCATATCACCTACAAAATCCAAAAAAACAAAAACTATATCACAGCTATTGAAAAAAATTAAATACCACCCAACATGTCCCGTTTCTATCAAAAAACAAACATTCAAAATCCTACAAAATTTTATGATTTCCTCCTCTATTAAATTAAACAAAACAATCTAAGCACCACCCGTATAATAAAGGCTGTTTGTAAATATTTGAGAAAATAAAAATAAATAAAAACCATAAGCCACCTCCACCATATTTCTTAATTTTCTATTTTTTTTAAAAAAAAACCAAACCATCAACCAATTACCACCACCAAACCAAAAAAATAAAAATCCACCACAAACAAAATAAATCAAAAAATCATCAAATTTGTTTGTAAAACTGTTCTTTTTTACAATAAATCTAACTGAAAGGCCTTTAAAATAAACAAAATTATGCTTTATTCACAAAATTTCTCTAAAACATGTGAATAAATTTGAAAAATTCTACTACAAAAAAAAAATCAAAAATTTTTTTGTATATTTCTGCAGCAGTTTTGGGAAATCAACAACAACAACAACATAATGGCCGCAAGAAAAGTTTAACCTTAACGAACACCAACAACAATAACAACAATAATATGGTGGAATCGAAAAATAATCACCATCATCATCATCCACAGCAGCAGCAACACCAGCAGCATGCTAGTGAAGATGGTGAACAGCCGGCAAAATTTTTAAAAGTATTCAATACAACAAGCACAGCAACAAATGGCCATCATCAGCATCATCATCAACAACAACAGCAACATGAAGTTAAAAATCATGGACAAAAATTTCTATTAACCAGCAATGGTGGAATTTTACAAGGTGGAGGAGGAGTTGGAGTAGGAGGTGGTGGTCTTAACAATAATATGGGTGGTTCTATTGCAAATAAATCAGTTACTAATGGTTCTTCTTCGATGGCCTCCACAATAGCATCGTCCACAAATGAATTGTGCCGTCTGCCAGGTGGTGCTGAATTAAATATTTTACCCTCAAATGGTTTAAAAGTCGCCTCAGGTGTTAATGGGCCCGTGGCTACAGCATTTTATCATGCCAATGGCAAAATCACTTTTGTTAATGGGCCGCCGCCAACTACGCATCAACATCTACATCAGCCGCAGCAGCAGCTACAGCATCAGTATCACCATCATTCACTACAACACCCACCGTCGCCTTTGCCAAACTCTACCACTATCACTAGTAATGGAACAACAACTCTAACTAATGGGATTTTGCTTAAAGGTATATTCTTCATTCACATTCAAATTCATTATCCTCAAATTCACTTGTTTTAATTAAAATTTTTTCCTTGTTTTCATTTTCTAGATGCCACCAGTGTTACGCCACTGTTAGTATCGGCTGCATCATCAACCTCAACAACGTCTAGTGTTAATGGTTTGCATTTTGCTGGCAATTTTGCCCAATTATTAGCTGCTGCTAATACAACGGCTACAACATGTACCACTAATAGCAACAATGGTTTGTTGGCAAATGCCACAGCAGCAGCTACTACTGCCTCAATTGTGCCAATGGCAACAAATTTTCAAAATATTGTGGAATCGAAAACAAAAAATAATAACAAGGTAAGTTTTAAGTTAAATGAAATTTAATTAAATACCTATGCGAGTATAAGTGAATATTTTGTTTATTAGTAAAGTTTTTAAATTTAAATTTCTTTTTTTGTATGAAACTAATACAAATTTGAAACTTAAATGAGATCCTCTTACGATCCTCTAATGAGTTCCTATGTAGTCGAAAACAAATTCAGGATATTCCTTTAGAATTTCTGGGAACATTTCTTCATCAGGTATGTGTGATGCCAAGCGATTTATTTCAAAACGATCGATTTCAAAATGATGCAATGAATTTCTATCGAAAATCGATTTCCATTACATAACCATCAGTTTTCAAATAAATAATGCCCAAAAATTGTACAAATTTATACATTAGCTTCAAAACGATTTTCGAAATCCACAATCGTTATAATCTTAAACAAATTTAATAATTTCTCGCTGCGAAATGTGACAAATTTTTAAGTAAAAATACTTGAGCAATAGAATTTTCAGTACACACTTTGATTTACGTTATGTTTTGTCGCCAATTTTTCTATTTGCATTGCAAACAAATTGTTATATTGGATGTATGACTTAAAAATGCGGAATTTTTTTAAAATTTTTATTTTTTTGTTTTGAAACATTTGTATAACATAAAGTTATTCAAAATATTGTGGCCATTGTTAGCTATGATATTTTACCACCTTTCTGGCAACATATGGATTCCGAGCCAAACTCTGTTCCAAAGTGATGCGTATCTCAGAGACAGCGTTCTGCATCGATCGAAACAAATAGTATTCGGACGGGACAAGACAAAATTTCTCAACCACTTCATTCTAAATAGTTTTAAACAGGCATTGCATAATGTGGCAGAGCGTTGTCATGATGGGATATTGTGGTTTCATGCCGGGCCGAATATTCTGAGCGTTTTACGGCAAATGCTCGCTTCAAACGAATCAGTTGCGTTCGGTACAGGTTTCCTGTGGTGATTTCCCGGGCTTCACATACGATATCTTACGTTTCGGGTTATCGTAATGGATCCATTTCTCATCGCAAGTACTGATGCGGTGCAAAAATGATTTTCTTTTATAGCTTTCAAGCAGCATTTCGGTCATACAAAATCGTCTTTCAAGGTCTCTTGGCTTCAATTTGTGTGGTACCCAATTTTCCTGCTTTTGGATGAATCCTGCTGCTCGAAAACGTTTTGAAATTGCAGGTTGAGTAGCTCCCAATGATTTTTCAAGCTCTTGTTGAGTTTTACAACAATCTTCATGGAGTAACCCCTCCAATTCTTGGTCTTCAAATATTTTTGGCTTATAGGAGCGATCTTTGTCTTCCGTGTCAAAATCTCAACTTCTGAACCGAACAAACCATCTCTCGCACGTTGAAACCGATGCAACACATTCACCATAAGATTCGGTGAACAATCGGTGTGCTTCCGCTTTAATAAAGTAAAGCAAAACATCCCGAAAATGACGCTTTGTTGGCACAAAATTCGAAGCAAAAAAGCTTTGTTGTTTACACTATAATGTTCAATAACTCACTGAGAATAAATGACAGATATGTATACTTCAAAATGACATATAAGTTATTAAAAAACAAAAACCGCATTCAAGCTGTACAAGATAAACTTTTAAAGTGACTACACTCTAGGTTACTTAGATACACTTAAGTGACAATTGTCTTCACGCTACATTTCATGGGATGTATAAAGTAACCAATTGACTTTTCTTGCACTACAAAGAGCACATATGTGTCAAATTAACCAAAATATATAAATTGGAGTTAACAAAGTGATCAGAGATTAGTGACAATTACAGTATATAAGGGATTTATTGACTACTTGCTTAACTGCTGGGGTAAAACGCTGCTGTAATAGCATTTTAACAAGAAAGGAATTTGTTTTATTTTCTTTTCTGAAAAACTGTGATCAACGTTCTAAAAAAAACGGAAAACTATTAAATTTTTGTCATTAATTTTATCACGTTATGAGTAAAAGGGTAGGTTTCCTGGCAAAATTTTGTTTATTTGGCTTCGTTGTGTATTCTTTTCTAAAGAAAGGCAGATGAAACCTAATACTCCTATGGCCTTATTAATAGTTTGCGAAATGTGAGAATTAAAACTTAATTTATTATCAAGTAATACGCCAAGATCAAGAAATGCATCAAATTTATCAACTTAATACTCATTAATCGAGTATCTACAGAGGTTGATGTTTGATTTTGCAACAGCTCTACTGCCGTCTCAAGGTCTACCAAGAAGGAAAAACTTCTGGTTGATCGTTAACTCATTAACAACCTCTATTTTCACTAATTCACTTTTTATTTTCTTTTGCAGTCCTCTATTGTTACTTGGCGTTCTGGAGCTGCTACTACTAATTAAACTCAAAACATGGCAATGAAATATGGAAAATGGTTGTAACAAATACAAAATCAAGGCCTTTATAAATATATGTATATTTAGCTTGACAATAATTAGTCAAAGCTATAATAACAACTAAAAAGCCTCAGAGAAAAACTATACTCGTTTGTGTGCAAAAGCAAAGACGTCAGCAGCAGCAGCAGATGTAGGAAACAAAGAGTAACGACATCAAGTCGTACATACTACAACAACACTATCTAAAACAACAACAACAAACAAGATTGATAAAGAAAATTAAACAAATTAACAAAAAATGAAAATGCTCCCACCTTTGTCAAATAAACATGACACAAATCACACAAAAAAAAACAAACAAACCAACAAACAAAAAAGAGAACAAACTGCAACGATTAAACTCTATATTTAATTTAAGGTTAAATTTAAAACAAACAAACAAAAAAAATCAAACATCATTTTACAACAACACCCACACTGTTCCCGGATTTAGACAGTCAAACATTTTCAAAAAATTTACATACAACAACACAGTTTTCCTTTCTTTAGGCAACGATTGAGATAACCAGTTTAACACAGAAGCGCTACAATTATTGATGAATGATTAATTCTTTGTTTTTTTTTATAGAGCAAGACAAAAGTAAATTTAAACAAAAATAAATTAATAAACACTAAACAGTTCCGCCCATCATTAGCATCAACGATTTTGCAAAACACAAAAGAAACAAACAAAGAAAATTTTACAAAAAGAAAAATTTAAAGAGGAGAATATTATAAAAATAAACTAACTGAAAATTCTTTAAAAATACATATAATAATTTTGTCATAGATTTATACACACACATACACATAGAATGTTTATATCATGAAATGAAAATCCCGAGCCACCAAAATCCATATACTACTAATGATCTTTTTTTGTTACAGTATGTTGTCGTATTGAACTTTTAACACAGCCCCACTCTCCCCAATATATTTCCAACTTGTTTAGTGTTTCAATTTGAGCTCTATTTATACAATTTCAAGATTTACTAAGTTTTTAAAATTAAATTAGTACATAATTCGTAATTAGATTCGAAATATTCAGAAAATTATTTTGAAGAAAAGCTTCGAATTGATTAATTTTAATTTAATCTTAAAAATGTCAGCCATTCATTCCATAAATCCATT
Organism: Calliphora vicina; assembly: GCF_958450345.1. Classification (NCBI taxonomy): domain Eukaryota; kingdom Metazoa; phylum Arthropoda; class Insecta; order Diptera; family Calliphoridae; genus Calliphora; species Calliphora vicina. The sequence goes on along the minus strand of NC_088783.1, from coordinate 57,055,817 downwards.
CACAAATATACGCTCATGTTCTGGAAAACGCGATTTGTTATTTTTCAAACCGTAATCGGTTTGAAAAAGGCAAAACACATTTCACCATTTTCTGAAAATCACGCGATTTGTTATTAGTTTCAGTATACACTAGCGGTTTGAAAACGCCAAATTTTTAGCGTTTTCGTTTGTCAGAACACCTGTTTGGCGTTTTCAAATCGAAAACGCAAATTTCAAGCGATATACGCTTTTCAGAATTGGGCAATAATTATTTTATGAATACATTCATCTTTGCATTAAATTACAATGAAATTAATTCATTATAGGATTCATTCATCTATTAAATGATTAAATTATTTAAATTCAAATCTAATACAAATTTTTATTTCATTCAATTTGTTTTGTTATTAATCATTTACTATATGAATTGAGAAACGGACTTAAGCCTTTTTGTAATAGATTTGAATCGAAGACAAATTTAATCATTCAATAGATTTTATGAAGTCATGTCTTTTTATTAAAGATAAATTGAAATTAATTCTATAATGAATAAATTCTTAATGGAATGAATTCAATTTGTTTGAAAAACTAAGAAATTAAGACAACGAATTAATTCATGCTGAATGGTTTAATGGAATTATTAAGAGGATACATTTAATTTGATTGTATTAAGAAGAACTTTTTTATGTTCAAACATTTCATTTGACGCAGTATTAAATTACGCAGCTATAATACGAAAATTGTTTGAATTTGTTAACATTAAACATTTTTCAAAATTGTACCGGTATTTTGTGATAAAGTTCTGTTGTGTATTTTCGAATCGAATCTGAAAAAACTTTGTTGTAACAGTATTTTATTAAGACAAAAATTAATTTAACCTGAACTTTATCTCAGGGTGTGTGAGAGACAGTTCAATTTTTTATCTGGCGATTTCTTTTCCAGCTAAAATCGATTTTTTTCTGGCCTCTTTTTTATTACGTTTTGTGTTATTTTCTGGCGATGTTAAAGACCATGTTATTTTCTAAAAAGAATTGAATAATTTGATTGAATTTAATGAGAATGTTGCAGTTTTCGTTTCTGAAAAAAATTTTATCTTTTTACCATTTGGCATTTGATTTCACGCTCCTTTTATTATTTAATGAATAAGATCGAATCGAAGATGAACTTTTTGAACAACCAGCTAAAATGGAAGTAGTTTAAATTGAATGATATAGTCATGACATATATGATTCACTTAAACTTTGTCATTAATTGAGCTACTTCTTCATCATTTAAATTTTGTTGCTGCCTGTTTGTTTGTACTTAAGTAAACATGACGAATTTTCATTTGAATCTTTAAAACATAAAGAATTATTTGAAAGAATACAAAATATACCGGGATTACTACTCAATTGGAAATGGTTTTAATGTTTCTTGAAACGCTTGTTTGTACACTTTTTGCAAGAGGCTAGGTGAATGAGGTATGAACAATCACTTATTTATACCCCACAAAAGGTTGAGCTGTAAGGGTGATGGAGATGACCCCTCAATTCTTAAAAAAATCAAGTGTTTAAGACGAATTATGAGAACTCTTATTGATGTGATAAAGAGTGAACTATTTTTTGGCATTTGCCAAGTTAGATTTGTGCTTAGAAAATGGTCACTTGTTACATGAGGCGACTTGTGAGAGCTCTCATGGACTGGATAATGATTGACCCACGTTTGTTTTTTTTTTGCCTTTCTTATTGCTTTAAAGACATTGCATTTCGGCACGTTTTTACCGAAGTAATTTGTTGGAGATTTGGCTCATCATGAAAACTTTTACGGTCAGTTGACTGTTGAAATAAATTTTTAATATTTCAATATTACAACCAGACGCAAGCAATTTTTTTAAGAATTTGTCAAGAAATCTTTTTGGTTGCCAAATGCTCTTGCATTTCTACTAATTCTCACGATACATCTCATGGCTATCCTAAGGTTCCCGAACAGCATCTGTTCTGTAAACGATGATCTTCACATCACACGATTTTGTACATTGAAACATTTTTGATTACGAGTAAATCCTGCGGATCGGCTCAACGTTATTGTGAAGTACGAAAATTATTTAAGTGAGGTTATATCAGACGAGGCCATGCTAGCAATTTAACAAAATAGCTATGCAAAGTTTGGCATTAAACCAAAATAAGATTAAGTCGCAAAGTTACAAAATAAAAACACTGGAAATTAATTAATTTCTTTATAAAGTCCCAATCCAATAATGGTTATGTGAATTTCGATCCACTTTTGGTGAAATTTTAAATAATTTTTTTGGCTATAAAAGTTCTAATTACACAGAATTAATACACAGAATTCCATTCCGATCGAAAGTAGAATTAATTCCGTTTTTTTTTAGAAAAAGTAAAACAAAATATTTTCCGATTGAAACCTCTTTCAGTTTTCTAAGTGGAATTGATATTAGGTTAGGTTATAAAGGCAGCTAGTATCAACCAGCTCACTTGGGTCCATAAATTGGTCCCTTTGTGTAACCCTTTGATATTAGTTTGTAATAATAATTTCTTTACCGAAAATTTGACTCTGGTTTAAATATACCAAACGTTATCAAATTAAAATTGGAAAAAAGAGTTATTAAATCTATTGGGAATTAATAAAATGAAACGGAATCTAATGAAGCTAAAACAAAATCGTTCGGAATAATAACTGAAATTGAAACCATTCCGAATGAAGTGTGTGATAGGCCTAAAAATCTAGGCTGGATCCCATTGGTGCAGATGAATTTGGCTACAGTTTAAGTTTTTTTAATTCCAAAAAAAAAATTTACCTCATTCTTAAAAGAGTTTAATTTTTCTATAAGAAATAAACTTTTAATATAGAAGGATTGTTTGTTTAATAATCAACGTTAGGTCCCACAATTTATGTAGATTTTAAATAATTTTGTTATGAAAGATAACTAGAATACTGTTTTTAAGTGAAATTATTGTTTAATTATTTTAATAATCTGTTAATTGTTGTTTTATTAAAATTATTTTCTATAGAGTTTATTAAATAGAGTTCAAAATCTTTAAGCAGTTGGAAATTTAAAACATTTCAAAACCATTCTTAACAAATATAAAGTAAAAGCAAAAAAATAGTTATACGCAGCCTCATTTTTAATTAAAATTTTTAAAAATATGTTTTTTAAATTGAAACATTTTCAAACAAAACCATATAAAACTTTAAAATCTTTTTGAAAATATTTTTTTTTAAAATCGAAAAAATATTCACAAATAAAAATTGTTGTTTTAACGCTGTTAAGTAACAGAAACCACCAAAAAAGGCAACGCTTTATAAAAGAAAATAAAAATTTACTAAATACAAAAAAAAATAGTTAAAATCCCCTTAAAGGACCGGAAAACTCTCCTCTTCTAACCTAAACCCCCCTCCCCACAATTACAAATATGCATACATATACAACATAATTACAAATTAAAACTAATTTTAGCCGAAAACAATAAAAAAAACAAACAAACAAATTACTAATTTTTATGTTATAGAAATAAAAAAGAAGCAAAACAAACAGAAAAGAAAAATCATAAAAATAATCAAAAATATAAAAAAATATATTATACTACTACTCTATATACAAAACAAAAAAACTCACAGTGAGAAAATAAAATATTAAACAAACACGAAAAAGAAGAAAAAACACAATGTTAAGTTAAAAAAAATAATAAAACAAAAACAGTTTTTAAGACATTTTTCTACCCTGGGCCCTAATTTTCACAAACCATCCTATAAAAAAACCTTCCCCCTCCTCCTCAACTCTTCTCTTAACTTTAAAAACTCCCTCCCCTTTTTCTCAACCTTAAAAATCTAACAAAAATCTGTGTGTAATAATTTAAGCAAAATTAAACTAAAACAAAAAAAATCCAAAAAAAAATTATAAAAGAAATTCATTCTAAAAAAAACAAATTACAAAAAAAGTGGAAATATAGTCAAGTTATATAAAGTATACATAAATATAAATATATCTTATAAATATAAATGCAATTTGTATAAATTTAATATAAATATAAATCTAAACTTAAATATAAATATTAGTTTATAATTATTAAAAAACAAGCAAACAAATAATAAATTGAGAAATAATTTAAAGTATAATATAAATAAACAAAACAAGAAAAACAAAAACAAATAAAATATATTTAATATACATCTAATGTAATTGAATATACATAAATTATAATTATTATAAATAATAATGTATTAATTGTATGTTTAAATGTGTAAATTAATTAATTAATATTAAAAACAAAAAAAATTTAAAATAAATATTTGTAAAAAAAACAACAAACTGTGTGAAAACAAGTTCTATTTTCTATACAAATGAGCAAAAAAACAACAACAAAACAAAATCTAAAACTTGGTATTCATTTTTTTTTTTAAAAAAAAAGAAGTTACAAAACTTTTGCAGTTGGTTTTTCGTTAAATTTTAATTTGTTTTGAATTCAATTTTAGGTTTCTTTATTAAACTAAATTTGACTGTCTTAATTTTTTGAATTTTATAAACTATATTTTGGATTTCTACCATCAGTACGTTAATTGTTCTAATTTGTGTCAATATAATAATATGCCGTTGGACTGAATTATCCAATTTAAATATACGAACACACCCCAGCTGTCTAATGATGATACTAACATTTTCATGATATTAATGAAGTGAATTTATGAACCGAACCATATATAAGTAGTATTTCCATTAAATTCCCTTTTACTGAACTATTATAATGGGGGATTAGCTCATTAAAAACCAACATTTGTTGGAAATCGGGTTTCGAACTATTTATATCCTACAGCATAGTAGCGAGGGTATTATACGTTTATGCTGATGATTGTAAAGACCAAAAATATTAGTCTAACACTCAGAATCACTTTCTGAGTAGACTTAAAGATGTCCGTCCATCTGGCTGGCTGGGTTTCTTTCGTCCTTCTAGTAGAACACTATTTACCAATTTTACTATTGAACAGACAAAATCAGAACAATTTTGTATAAATTACTCAAACAGAGTCCAAATGTCTACTAGCCAGCGATAGTATGTAGGTATGTTTAGGGGGTTACTTCGTAATTTAGTAATTCCAGCGGCCACTTGCTACACTGTCATGCTGTTCTGCAAACATTTCTGCTTACCCATCATATATTCGGTATCTTTATAATACCAGCCTTAGTTTACAAGAGAGACAATATTCCCTTGTATGTCTATTTGTTTCGAACAATAATTCCGGAGCCGCAATTGAGGCCTAAGCACTTCTTTTTGTTTCGAACCATTACCTCAAGGCCTCAATGGCGGACATGACAGAATTTCTGTCTGCAGTATACCTCATAAATACCCTTACTCGTACAGCTTTTTCTGATGCCCAAATAAACGAATCCATCCTACTCCTAATATCCACTCCCGATAAATCCTCAAGGATCTTGTCGTCTAGCAAGCGAGAGCCTGCTTTTGTTAGTTCCGGCTTTCATGTATCAATCAAAGAAATCGTGCAAACACCAGAGATAGATTTAATTACAGGATTACTATCTACAATTATCATGTAGCCTGAAGCAAGGCCCTTCCGAATCCAGGGAATATAATGGATTTATTGTGGATGGCAACGGACCTAAGTTTGTGTTGTCAGTTTCCAAAATGGTTTTATAGATACAACTGGTATCAAATTTGAAACCAGAAATTTGTGGGTGTCCTCTGACAACGCAACTGAAGTTCAGTTGCCATCCATAATCGACCCATACTCACAGACTTAGAAACATCTGTATATGTATATATCAACGTGTCCCTAAAAAAATATGAACCGCCTACGATCGATACAGAAAAGTGTCTGTCAAATAATGGTATGAATGTGCAGAAGTCAATGTCCCCAAAGATATTAGATACATTCCAGACCTCGATGCATCACAGTACTGACACTGAGCGCTGCACCTACAGTTCAGCTTCTATCAGGAATATTATTTCGCCAAACATTCCATGATGGTCGGCGTCATATAGATAGGGTTGATATGATTCACCATATATTTTGAACAATCAGAATAAAGTCCATCTGTTCTCTGCACAGAATCCTTCCTTACAATAGTCTCAGGTACATATTTCCAACATATTTGGAAGTACAACATACTCGAATCGCTACCTCATTCCTACTAAATCCTTGGGTGCAGAAATATATAAATGCCATAAAGAAAAATCAAAACAACGATTGCAGTGTTGACCATGTTAACGATCTTCGAAGTGTCCATTCATCAATCCACCGCAAAAAAAGAAGGCGATGAATGTGGCTCAGTAGTGCATGATCTTTTTACCCAATTTATCAAAAATTACAATATACGTGTATGAACAATTACATTGGAAATACTATGCATTGGACTTTCAAATTACAGGTAAGTTTGGCTAAAGGTCTAAATAATCAATCAACCTTAATGTTAGTATCGCAGTTGAAAATACCGTTAGTCAACAAATACAAAATAAAGGAAAATTATCAAAATTAAATTTTGAACAATGCACAAAACGAGATTAATAAATCCATCACAACCGATTTCGCTTTTGTTCAAGAAAAACATCTAAATATCGAAAATTTTCAGCAACACAAAAGAACAATATCCCTCCAATGATACGCTAATGTGTTGGTTATTCAGATTTGAACCACTCCGGGTTTTTAAAATTAAATAATAAAAAATAAATCAGGAGATTTGTTTTTGAAATCACTTGATATATTACCATAAAAACAGTTCAGACTCATAGAATAACATAGAGACGTAATTGTCAAAAACCTAACTCTTTTAACTCTTGCAACAACAAAATACAAGTTATTCAATCTACTTTGTAATTGCATCAGACTTGATTTCTTGTATTTTTGTTTGACAAAATGTAGTGTCTCGTCTGAATGTATAATTATCTATGTTCAGACTTTTGAATATCAAAATTTAAAATTCATATTCAAACAAATTTTTTATGATTCCAGATCTACTTATTGCCATAGATAAGTACACATAGATCGGAAACTGTCATATCAAAGACATAACTCTGTTGTCTATAAATTAAGTAGTGAGAATGTAAACAAAATTATGTGAAACCAAAACATCAAAGCAGAACATCAATTTGTCAATTATTCGTTTTTGAAATCATTCGAACAGAACAGGGGGTATATTAAAATATGTTTGTTTAGTCGAAAGTTAAACAATGTGGTTTCGAACTACAGAACTCAAAAATGTGTGAATTCGTTTTAAAAACGAAAACGTTACTCGATTTCGGTTCACAGAAAAGGGAGAATAAAGTAAACAATCTGAAATCGAATATTTTTCCGAACTCTATAAAATTTATATCATATAGTATAAATTAAGCCCCTAATGGTTACTGATTTTTATTATATTTTATTTATTTATGTATATGTATTAATAATTTATTATAACTTTTTTTATTTCAGTTCAATTTTACAATACTGCATATTATTTCGAAATTCTATCAAACATAACTCAATTTAAAAAAAAAAAAACTATTCACTGGACCAACAACAATTTTCAATATTTACTCTCTACAATCATGCTAAACAAATTCTTTGGTTTATTTAACTTTAATATTTATATAAAATAAAATACAAAAAAACAAATCTGTGAAACTAAGAAAAAAGAAATATAAATATACTTTATCAACCCTGAACATTTTTTAAAACTAATTTTAAGATATATTAGTAGAAATTATATTGATGTGTAGCAAATTTATATATAAAAAAAACTATAAAAAAATCTATAAAAAAAAGTTTATACAAAAATCTTAAAAATAAAGTTACTCAACTCAAAACAAGTCAATGAACAAATAACATATTTTAAATTTCTTTAGAGCAATTAACGAAGATTATTTCTCTAATCCTTATTAAAAAAATATGATTTTCTTTCTAACGTTTAACGGAGAGAAGAGTTACAGTGGCAGAAAATTAGGATGTCAGAGAAAACTAAATACATAGTTTAAAAAAACAGTTTAATATGGCCAGTATTATTTTAATTTAAAGTTTATTTTTAGTTTGATATTTCATTTGTTGATTTCCTTAGTTTATGACGAATAAAAAAACTTCAAATTCAAAATCAGTTTATTGCCACTGTAATTATTTTCAAACAATTGTGATTTTAAAATAAAATAAAGACAAACAAATATTGTATTTCATAAATAAATAATAAAGTAAAGACTTGAGAAAGAAATTAAGTTAACTAAAGTAAAATAACAAAATAAAAAACAAATAAAATAATAAGAAAACTGGTTAATCGTAGTTAAATTTCAAAATATGGACTTAATATTGGTATAAAATATTGAAAGGCAAATTACATTTAAAACAAAATCTGTTTATTTTTTCAAAGGACACTCTTTTTAAGCTTGATTTTAAAATTAAATAAACAAAACCAACCAAACCAAAATCATATTTGTGATATTCAAATGAGGAATAATTAATTAATGAATTTTGTTAAAATTCCAAATTTAAATTGGGAAAATTTCTAGAAACTTATTTGGCATTAAAATTAATTTCAAATCTAATTTACAATTTAATTTTCTTATTTTCCAAATATGTAATTGTAAATTCTAAATACAAATAAAATGGCAAAACCATTATCAGTTTTGATACAGAATTCCAGGCTAATTGAAGCTGGGATTTATTTAAGTAACGAGAAGAGAATATTTTTTAGATAAAATACACAATTAACTAAAATAAATTCAACTTTCAAATACTTTGATATTCTGTTATCTGACGGCATATTTAAATTTAACTAACTATATAAATAATAATTTGTCAATGTTTTTGAATGTTTTAAAAAAATATATATATATATAAGTAATAAGTAAAAAATATAATATTATTTATCATACAAATTTATAAAAACCAACAATAATAAAAATAAACAAAATTATATAAGAAAAAAAACTACATGCATACAAAAATAATATTAACAAAATGTGTGTATGTGTAATAAATAAAAACAAAAGTGGAATTATTAAACCAACAAAAATATTAAATAAAATGTGTTTCATTTAGAACAAGACGCGTACAAAATAACAATAATAAGTAGTAATGACTTATTAAACCCCAGATAATTTATTTACAATAGACATTTACTAATGACGATAGTACTATTGACCAGGTACTTCTTTTGGGACCATATGTAGACATTGGAACCAGAGACTCACTAATACATTTAAGTAATTCTATTCTGAACTTTTCTGAAGCAGATGTCGATAATGAAACAGCGTATTTTCAGGCCGTAGTTTTTATTCCGATCGATTTCGTGTTAGGTTCTTCAGATTCCTAGTAATTTATTAATTCCAAAAATATTTCATAATTCTGATTTTAATTTGTCAGCGTTTTTCATATTAAAACAAATGTTAAGGTTTTGGTACAGAAATTGATTAAAAATTTTAAAAAACCAAAAAATTACAATCAAATATCAATTCCACTTTGAAAAACGAAAGAAATTTTCGTTTTATTTTTTCTGAAGAAGCAAAATACGAAATTTATTCCACTTTCGATCAGAATGAAATTCTATGACAGGCCTGTTTGTTAGCTTCGTTGACAATGTCGACAAAAAGTCACCAAAATAGCCGAAACTCCGGGACTATAACTATTTACCGACTAAAACTTTTTACCGATACAACTTTTCCCGGTTAGCAGAACCCGAGCGAGCGAGCAGTCGCTCGCACAGTGTTGGTTTTTAAGTGCAAATTTTTATACCCTTCACCTTTCCGTTTGTAATTTCCACAATATAATTTTTCGATCCTATAAACTATATATATTCTGGATCCTTATAGACAGCGGAGTCGATTAAGCCATGTCCGTCTGTCTGTCTGTTGAAATCAACTTTCCGAAAAATAACTTACATACATGATTCATACATCAATATATCCGGAATTCTTCCGGCTCGGTTGTTATTTAAAATCGAGAAAATCGGTTCACAAATGGCTGAGATATCTGGATTACAAAGTCATTAATATAGACAATATGGATATCTAATGATAGATATTTCAAAGACTAAAGTTGTCAAATATTCGACATATTCTAAAAACCGGTTTTCGACATATTCTTCGAATAATTCGAAAAAGCATAATTTTTAAAAACCGGTTTTTGGTTTTTTCTATCAAAAACCGGTTCGAATAACCGGTTTTTAGCCTTTTTTGTCAATTGGCTTGTAATTTCTACATTTTTCATTTGCGACCCCACAAAGTATATATATTCTGGATCGTTATAGATAGCGAAGTCGATATTGCCATGTCCATCTGTTCACCACTATGTTGAAATCAACTTTCCGTGGCCCCCAAATTACTTACATACGTGATTCATACATCAATATATCGGGAATTCTTCCGGCTCGATTGCTATTTAAAATCGAGAAAAGCGGTCCACAAATGGCTGAGATATAAAAAAAAAACAGGACAACCTCGATTTCTGACCTATTTTTGACCCATATCTGGATTACTAAATCATTAATATAGACAATAGATATCTAATGATAGATATTTCAAAGACCTGTACAACGACATATATGTATGTATAAGGCCATAGTAAGTCAAGGGGTCAAAATCGGAAAAATATTTTTTTGAATTTTTTTGTCAGAAATTATTTTTCCCCAAAAAAGATTTTTTTAAAATCAAAAATTAAAAAAAAAATTTAGAAAAAAATATTTTTAAAAAAAAAAATAAAAAAATATTTTTAAGTATAAATTTGGTGAAGGGTATATAAGATTCGGCACAGCCGAATATAGCACTCTTACTTTTGTATTAAAAATAATCGCATAAAATCTTAAAATAAATTTTAAAAAATATTCGATTTTGTCGAATAATTCGAGACAAAAAAACCGGTTTGTCGAATAACTCGAAAACCGTCCTTTTGTAAAAACCGGATTAAAAAAACGGGAAATTGGAAAAAAACCGGTTTTTCGAATAATTTGAAAACTGGTTTGACAACTCTATCAAAGACCTTTGCAACGACGTATATAAGACCACAGTAAGTTGGACCTACAATGGGTCAAAATCGGAAAAAAAAAATTTATAAATTTTAATTGAATTTTTTTTGTCACCAAAAGTTTTTTTCGCTATATATTAAAAAAAAATTAAAAACCCAAAAATTTGTTTTTTAAATTTAAAAAAAAAACAAATCGATTTTTTTTTTCAAAAAATGAAAAAAAACGTATCTCTGGAACTTAACCAATGAGGAACCCATACTAAAAACAAAACAAATGCAGGGGGCTTACTCCCTAATTCGGTTCCAAAGGAAATCGTTACGAATTACAATGTATTTAGCACACAATTTCGAACATTTCCGTTTTCGGATTTAGTTACGCAGTAAACCCCCAAAAAAGACCACTACTTAATGACTTAAAGTCAAGTTTATGTTTAATTTTTATTTACTATGCTTTTTTTTAAGTAGTAATGACGACAAATGGTTTAAATTGCGTAAAACAAGCATTTTATTTTAACCTAAACAAATAATATAAAACCCTTAAATAAGACAACAAGAGTAATAGGTATATAATTTTATAAACTTTTTATTAAAGTAATTGTGGTGTTTTCTATTTTGTTTGTTTTGTATTACAAATTGGTTTGTTTTTGAAACAGGCATTCTACAATAATGATTACGCTTTTAATTAGTTTAAATTTGCCCAATATAACGAAATTATTTTCAAAATAATTCTGAGACAAAAAGGCAACATAATTTAAAGAATTTAAATATAGAAAAATAAATTAAGAAAAAGCCTATAAATTTGTGGTGGTAAACAGCAAATGAATGATGATGACGAAGCCAGTTCTACTGGCAAATACACACAGATGTTTTAAGTTTTGTGAAAGGTGGAATGAAAACTAATACAAGACACAAAGAGGATGTTTTTTCGAATACAGAAAGCGTGTTTGGTGTTGGTGTTGTAGTAATTTCTTCAAGGAAAATGTAGATAACAAAGAAGTCAATGTTTAACTGCAGCAAGAAGCGGGTGTGGGATCCAAACCGGAACGTTTTGTAATAGCAAGACGAGTAAATTCTTCAGCGGTAGTGGGATGAATACCAACAGTGTTCAATAAGATTTTCATGGTAAGGCCAGATCTATATAGTAGAAGAAAGAAATATTAAAATAAATATTTTTAAAGATTTTGTAAAAGAAAACATACTTGACAGCAGCGGCAAAACCTTGAATAACTTCACCAGCTGAGGGTCCTACATAATGCAGACCCAATACTTTTTGGTCACCACTACGTTCGGCCACGGCCTTAACATAACAATAACGCACACTCTTTTGGGGAATAAAGAATTCTGTGGGCTTGTAGAAACCATGGAATACTTCAATGTTATCTTCACCAAACTTCTTGATGGCATCCTCTTCAGCCATACCAACGCAGGCATATTCTAGGGGAGAAAATACAGTGGTGGCCACATCTGTGTAATCCATAACCTGCTTGGAGTTGCCAAACAAACGACGAGCCAATAGACGACCAGCATGAATGGCTACAGGAGTCAATTCGGGACGACCATGAATAATATCACCAATAGCATAAACATTGGGTACATTTGTCTGTTCAGCCTCGTTGACAGCGATTTTGTCATTCTTCACCTGAACACCGGCACCGGGCAAATTGAGATCTTCAACCAAACCCTTACGACCAATAGCCCACAAGACAGTATCGTAAACATCGCTGCCTTCTTCTTGAGTCTCGGTGTTAATGTATTTCACCAAGAGACGGCCCTCAGGAGTTTTCTCCACCGATTTGGGTATGGTTTTGTGCAAGAAGGGAATGCCACGTTCAACCATAGAGTCGGCAACAATATTGGCCATCTGTTGATCGAAACCACGCAAGACAATAGAGCGCACCATAACGGTGGCATCATAGCCCAAACCCTTAAGGAAACCAGCACATTCCAAACCAATATCTAATAAAAAAAAAGTAAGAGAATAAAAACAATGTTCACTAATTGTTAAAAATAAATATGTACTTACATCCAGCACCCACCACCAAGGTTTTGCCGGGGGCTCTGTCTAAACTGAAAAGATCATCACTGGTAATGCCATATTCCATGGCACCGGGAATATCGGGATAACGGGGACGGCAACCAACAGCTATGACAATATTACGAGCAGTTAGAGAACGTTCGGAGTTATTTTTCATTTTAGCCACAACGGTGTAAGGATCTTTCAAAGAACCCAAGCCATTAATGTACTCAACTTTCCTAAATTGGAGAATTTCAATTAGTAATTACAATTTTCTGTTTATGAAGGTAGAAAGCAAAAACTTACTTGTCACGCAAATCCACACGAGTCACCCAATTCACGGATTTAATGTGATTTTGTACAGCCTGCACCAATTTACTCCAGTCTGGTTTGATGTTATCTTTGTCAGGGATTTCCCAGCCATAAGCAGCGGCTTCCTTTATTATTGAAATTAAAAATTAAAATTAATAAATTATAATTCAACATATTCTAATATAGAAACTTACATGCACTGCTTCACCCAAAAGAGAGGCTTGATGCATTAGTTTTTTGGGAATGCAACCAACATTGACGCAGGTACCACCAATACCCCATTTGGTACCCAGTGGTGTGGGTGTTACGTAATCTAGACAGGCAACTTTAGCTCCATTTGCAACGGCTTCTTTGGCACAAGCTAAACCACCTGAACCTCCTCCAACTACAATTAGGTCGTAATCGTATTCATCTGCAAATTAGCAATAGGAAATTAGTAAAAAAAAAAATAAGATGAGAATTCCTAACTTAGCTTAAGCTGTATGGTGTTTTTGGTGTGTGTATGATGAATGTTGTGAGTTGATGTTGATGTTTGTTTGTTGAAATGTAGATGTTTTTAAATGCTTGCATCACTATTAATTATTTACACTCTTGGCTTGAATTTTATTTATCTATGATTATTGTTTATTATGTACACTATTTTTGTTTATTTGTTACACTTTTGTAAGAACTAAAAACACTTTTCAATAATGTGTAAATATTAATTTTTCGCTTCCGTAGAACTATGTACGAGGGAGACAAGAAAACTGCACCCCGTTTCTACAACTTGTTAGAAGTTTTCGAATCGAAAAAGTTTAAAAATTCTGGTAGTCATTTAGTTTTTAACAGGATGGTTTAGTTAATGTTCAAACTAAATATATTAATAGTATATACACAATAAAGGATTTACTCCTACTCGTTCTGTGTTTAACTAGAAGTTTATAAATATTTCGAATGGAAAGTTCCTCACATAAATACAATATAGAAACGTGCTACTGTTTCCAGAATCATCCCAATTACTCGAATTTTAGAAAATCTCAGTAATTAACTTTTAACAAATTTGTGATATTTAATAAATTTCACAAGCTGTAAACTCGAAATTGATATAGTTTTTGAAAGTTTATTAAAAATTTTAACTTTTGCTGCTATGTTCGAAAATTCGAAATTATTTTCGAAACTTCGAAAATCGTTGAAAAATATTTGTAATGCTTTCTAATGCTTGTTTTAATTGCAATTTAAACCACCAACTGTCATACTTAGATTAAATAACAATTAATCAACTATAAAACATTTTTTATTGTTTTTGTATTAAACTAAAATTTACACTATTATATTATATTCAACTTTTTAATACAGATAAAAGGTTTACAATATCACATTTCACTGTAGGTTATCTAACTAATAAAATTAAACAATGCTACAACCTATTAAGTTTTATTAATATTGCATGTTGTGAGAAATTTAATTTTACACATTTTTATTAGCGATCGAAAATAAGGGGTGCACTTATTTTCAAGAAGGGATCACTTCAAAAATTCTGAAAGGAAATTATTTATGCGAGAAATTTGTTGATATATAAATCGTTGAGAGAAATAAAATTGTAAAAGCGATTAACACTCTTCAACAGGTTCGTAATTTATAAGAAACTTAGAGTTTTGACAGCTTCATTTGAAAGAGATTTCTTAAATAAATGTAGTTTGACAGTCACCATAACAAAATTTCATATACATACACATCTGCTCAAAATAATAGATACACCAAAATTTATTTTTTAAAAACGAAAAAAAATAATGGTATATTGTAAAATTATAAAAAAAATTCAGTCGATTTTTATTTATAGTTAAAAGGAGAGTAAAAAACAAAAACAAAATATTTCATAATTAATAATAAATATTATAAAGTAAATTAAATTTCTTAAATTTCGAAAAATTTGGTGCTCATAATAATAGATACATTTTTAAAAATTCTTATTAAACAAAAGCTAATAAATTTTATCTTAAAAAAATTAGTTTATTATTGAAGTAAAGCTAGTATCCAGTATATCCACCTTTGTTTTGTAAAACTTTCTCCACTCTTCTGGGCATACTGGATATCAAGTTCTGACACTTCTCCAATGGAATCTCGTACCATATTTTTTGCGTTTTCTCCCATAAATCGTCTTTATTTTTGAAAACTTCCTTCGAAAGCCTTATCTTTAATTCACTCCACAAGTTTTCTATTGGGTTTAAATCAGGGGATTGGCTGGGCCAGCTTAAAACAGGTACGTTATTCTCCAAGAACCAGTTTTTAACTAATCTTGAACTATGTTTTGGGTCGTTGTCCTGCTGGAATGTCCATATTAATGGCATATTTTCCGATGCATATGGAAGCATTACGTTTTCCAATATGTCTCTATACCCACTAGCATTCATGGTATCTTCTATTCGGAATATCGGACCAACACATTCCATGAAAAGCAACCCCAAACCATTATGTTTCCCCCGCCATGTTTTACCGTCTTTTTTGTAAATTTAACGTGGAATTCTTTTCCTTTTGGTCGGCGTACATTTCTTTGGCAGTCGTTTCCAAACAAATTTATTTTTGTTTCGTCGCTCCATAAAATATTTCTCCATTTTTTTTCGCCTTCACACCCGGACCATTGTAAGTGCTCTTTAGCAAATTCTAATCTTGTCTTGATATTTTTTTTGCGCATTAGTGGCACTTTTCTGGCAATTCTTCCCGGCAATTTAGCTTGTAAAAGACGACGACGAACTGTTTGTGGACTGATTTCGTTACATAGTTCCGCAGAAATAGCTTTCGATGATATGAAAGGGTCTTTTTTAACCATAAGGACGATCCGCCTATCTGTTTCTGGACTGGTTTTCTTTGGTCTACCGCGAGTTTCTATTTTTTGTTTTTTAGATAAAGCATTTTGGACAAAATGTAAAGATCTTCCTATGCTCTTTGCTATTTCCCGTAATGATTTCCCTTGATTTCTCATCGTTTGAACAATTTTTTTCTCATCTTCGGTACAATGATGATTTCGTCCCATTTTCTTCAAAAGAGTCCTATTTTTTATAAAATTGTTGCTAAAATTTAAATTATACTTACTGTTTCACGTAAATAGGAACAAAAAATTGCACAAAAAAAAAATTTTATATAAACAAATTACAAATTACTGATGTGTATCTATTTTTATGAGCAAATAATTTTTTGTAATTCAAATAAATTCGTTTTTAAAAATCAACATGAAAGCAAATAGTTGCCAGATTTTTGACTGACATGACATTGCCAGATAGAAATTTTAATAATATGATGTATTCTTAACGCTTGCGAGGAAATTTTCAATGTTACCGCCATTTAAATTTTTTCCAATTAGGTGTATCTATTATTTTGAGCAGATGTGTATGTATAAATAATAATCTGCTTTACTCTGTTTGATTTTTATTTACGATAAAAAATAAATCAACTTGTATATACAGTGGTTGACAAAACAATGGAAACTTTTCTAAATATTCCATATGTAGCCCAAAATTTAAAATATTTTTTTAAAATAAAAACTTTTTTTTTGGTATTTTACTTGTATAGTTTTATTTATATAAATTAACTGAAAAACAAACAACATAATTAATTATATTCTGAAAAAAAGGGAACAAAATTAAAAATATTCACTATTTCGCTACTGACAAAACAATGGAAACTTTTAAACTTCTGCAAGAAAGAAGTGCAAAACGAAAATAATATTTAAAAGAACGATGTAAAAAGCATCCTGTTTACAGTTATTTTATTTATTTTTAAATTCTGGTAATTTTTCACAATTTCTTTTTCTAAGTTTTTCGCATAATTGCTTTTTTCAAAGTTAACGAAAATGGCTAAAGTTAATATTTGTGAAGACTTAAGAAATAAAATAATTAACGATTTTAAAGCTGGTTTAAAACAAAAAAGTATCTGTGACAAATATTCAATAAATAAATCAGCAGTTTCAAAAATTATAAAGAAATTTCGTGAGACCGGTGCTGTAAAAACTCAACATTTAGGTGGAAGACCTCGTAAGCAGTTTCAAAAATTATAAAGAAATTTCGTGAGACCGGTTCTGTAAAAACTCAACATTTAGGTGGAAGACCTCGTAAGACTACTCCTAGACAAGATAATTTAATAGCGAGAGAGTTCAAGAAATTCCCAAAAATAACTCCTGAGAGGTTGTTAATAGCCTAAAATT